>NW_023339796.1:17373806-17396516 GCF_004916995.1 Morone saxatilis | reverse complement strand
ATGTTTTGTATTTGCAAACCACACTGAGTTTGTTTGTGAATCGTTGGGCGTGAGTAAAACACGTTTTGTGTGTGTGTGTGTGTGTGAGGTTTTGGCATGAAAACTGGCTATCAGGAAATAATCAATATTTCAGCATTCACTCTTGTGCAACATGAAATAGACCAGCATGTATATTTAAAAGAATTTATTTATGTAATCTAACTTAATGTACCAAACTTAAGACCAAAAGGAGTGTGTCCAGGTGTGTGTATGTGAGAGGGAGAGCACATGTATGATTGTGTGCGCACATCGGGGACCTGCCAGAAGGAACTTGTACGTTTCTTTGATCTGCCTCTGTGTTCATGATCACACTTGCTTGTCAGAAACCAAGAAATCAAGTGGGAAAATGAGTTTTCTATCTGCGTGTGTGCTCATGTTTAAGGCCAATTCATAGTATAGTAGTATGTGATTCATGTAGGATAATAAAGCCAGGTTAGAAAGGAACACAGTTAGTTTGCATACTACGCCTATCCTAGGTATCACAAGAATAAACCCCAGTGAGAAACAAATCAATGCATGTAGCCTACACTGACAAGAGTTAAGCGGTTCTGTGCTTCGCCGTGTTACGCTATGCTATCTGTATTATGCCCAGTCCATGAAGGGAGGAGGGGAGGGGTTTTGGTATGCTGCTTTTGTAGCTGGTGATGCCATCATAGCTTTGATGGGCCAGCTGGAAACAGTTGTGGTTCCATTGTTAAAAACAGACTTTGCTTTGCAGTGTCTACATACAGGTCGGAGGAAACTGGTCCCTCCTCTGTACTCTTTGCAGGGTTAGCAACTTGACGCTAAGTTTGTGGCTCCCTGTAAAATCAGCTGGCAGACTCTGTGTGTGCTGCTGGCACTAACTAAACCTGTCTATTCTGGGTTAGCAGTGTCTCACCACCAGGAATCATTGTGTAGGCTCTGGGGTTGCTACGGTAATTTTTCATCTTGTCGGCCCACCTATCTAATAGTAAAGCGGCTTCTGAACCTTCAGTTTTCACACCAGTGATATTAGTCCTTCACAGAGATATTTGTTTGATGTCAGCACTACATACTCTCTTTTTGTTTTGTTTTGTGAAGCATCTAGAAAAATCCAGGACTTGCAAGGACTTTATCAGAAAGGACGAGGTGTCATGCCCTTCCCCTTGAACCAGTTTAAGACTAACATTTTTTAATTCAGTGTTTTGATTTAAGTGTTGTATTCACAAGTATTCACAGTAAAATTCTTTCACCTTGCTCTGTTGCTGTCACCTCTGCTGAAAAAACACACTATGTCAACAATGTCACTGTCTGTAAAAAATCTATGATTAACAATTATAATATTAAATGTCCCCTAAACCAAGGTTGTTCCAATCAGATGAGCTTATGTAGTAGCCACGGGACAGTAAATATATTAGGTCAATATACTGAGTCAGATGTAACACCTAATGCAATACATTTTGCTGAGAGTGCATAAAAACTTGTTAGCAATCGAACTGGTCTAAACAGTGGTTATAATAGTTAGCTTTAAGTAATAGATCAACAGTTTTTGGTTTGTCCCTACTGGGCCACTGTAGATACATGGCGGTTCAACATGACGGCCTCCACGGGAGGCGGTCCGCGGTGCCTGTAGATAAAAATGTCTTCTAAGGTAATGGAACAATTCTTATTTTCAGCTAATTATAAACTACTGAAAACATATTAATAATAGCTTCCATTTCTGCCAATAGATCCTCCTAAATGTCTGCCAGTATCCACTTATATATAATAGTGTTCGAAAGCATCCACTTCAAGATCAATAAAAAAAGGAACTCATTTGTAACAGGAGAGCTGGTTGATGAAGGGGCACTTGAGTGGGTTATGTCTGAAAAAGGTTGGGAACCACTTCCCTAAACCATAGAAAATGATGTGTTCAGAGAGATTTGGACCCACTCACACTTCATCTTAGGTCATTGTTATCCCCAGCCAGGTTCAGCAAATTTCCCCTGACCAAAGTCTGCCTAAAACCTGCGACAGGAGTTTAAAATTACCCAATAAATTCAACTGTCTATTTGGAGACCTTTGCAGGACCAGGCTGTCAATTCAAAAGAAGCTTTCTACCCTGCTATGATTGCACACATACACACACCCACACTCATACACACAGTGTGTTATAAATGTAAATGTAATAGGACCACTTCCATCTGCTCTGTTCCCTGCCCTGCTAAATCATTATTCTTCTGAATATAACTGAATGAAGAAATATTTCTGAATGAAGAAATCTCTCACTTTGAGAAGTAAAGAACAGCTCCTTACTTCTCCGATGGTTTCCTTTTCACTGCTTTGTGGCTTCTGTCTCTTTCTTATTTCTTTTTGTAAAACTTTTGATAGTAAGTAACTTTTAAATTGTTGCTGTGTTAAAAAGGCTTTTCCTCCATTTCTCTTTCTGGACACATGAGTGTGTATTGAGAACACTGTTACCCTTGAGCAAGGCTGGCCTTGGGTGCTGCAAAATGACCACCCACTGTTAGGATTGATCAAATGCAGAGGTACCCACAGAGACTGATAAAGTTTTATTCTGATTTATGATGATTATTGTGAGCTTTTTGCAATAACAATCAGGATTCCTTAAAAATAAACCAGATAAGAGATATTCTGACATTTTAGGAAATACACCTATTTGCTTTCTTGCCGAGAGTTAGATTAAAAGATCGATATCATGTCAATAAGCTCAATGAAGCTACTGTCAGCAACTAGTTAGTGTAGCGTTGTATGAAGACTGGAAACTGGGGGAAACAGCTAACCTGGTGGTCTACCCCACAGATTTTTGGTTCTGTCCTCATATCCACCTACAAGCAGCACAACTTCATACATAGTTTAAACAAACACAATATATTTTATTTATTTCCTCCTCTAGTCTCACTCCAGTCTTAATTGGAGTCTTATTTTCAAACTATAACTATACCTTTAAAATGGTTAACTTGTTTCTTCCATGTAGACATCTAACACAGATTTCCAAAAAGATATTCAATGCATGTGCATGACATAGACATCAGACGGGGTAAATATTGACAGCAGTGACAGCATGTGCAGAGGGATGAAAAGAAAACATCATTACGCATTAACATTAAAACAACTAAACAAGCACTACACACAGTCTGTATTTGTAAAATTCAAACATATGGATACATTAAGAAAAAATGGCATACGCTCTAATTGCAGAGACTTTCTTGTGGAAATGATCTGACTAAACATTTTAAGCCTGCAGAGTCATATTTCACCAATTCACGTAAAATATGCCAATCTCTGTTCAAATGTGCTCTGGGTTGGGAAGTGTTACGGTAACCAGGTTATTGCGGTGCATGTAAATGCATTTTCAGATTTCTTGCCCTAACCGGATTTCTCCCAATAACATGATTTAATGTGTGCATGTAAATGTAGTCATTAACTCCAGAGTTACTTTACATATCTAACATGTCTATTGTTGTTTTGATATTTCAAGCAACTGCAGTATAATTTAAAATTAGCCACAAAAGGATTATAAAAAGTAAAAAAAATTTTTCAGGTCATTACTATATATTTTTTGGCATTGTTGTTAAAAAAGAAACAAGTATGACAAGACAAGACATTTCCTCTTCTTCATAACAATGCTGGGTTCTCTCACACATGCATGAACACGCACACACAAACACACACACGAGCACGAAAGATTAACATGTAGGCGTGTGAATTTTATGACCATCTGCTACACCATTTCATGGGGATATAAAAAGTGACAGCAACTCTCATACATATAAACATGTCCTCATCAGGTATTCCTCCGATGCAGGATTATGTGTTAACTTTTCAGACCCTGAGGTAAATTCCACCTTTGCCGTCTCCGTTAGTGATTTCGCCCATATAATGTTAATTTAGTTACTGTGCTGACATTAACTCCAGTGCTGCTGTGATTTGTCACAGGGTGGAGAGCCAAAACTAAACTTCAAATGCTCTGATGCAACCCTCCCATATGTCAAATCAGTCCACTCACCAAGTTCCCCTTCTTTTGACCCACTTTTCCCAATAGTTACTTGATGTCTTTTGAATAATGACATTGAAGTGATGGATGCAGCCATCAGTCACACACTAACATTCAAGTAGGCCACTGCCCACATAAACCCTGCCTTCATCAATCGCCTCGTGTTGCCATTTTATGCCAAACACAGATTGAAAATTGTAATCCAAATGACATCACAACTTGGGGACAGTGATGGGAAATGTGTGCGTATTGGGATCATACTTGTCGCTATTTATCACTTATTGGTCAGGTTTAAGCGAGGTGAAGGGCAGCCACTTTCTGCTGGAGGTGCACTACTGACTTGACTGATCAGCACTGAAGGTGCTGTGATGGATGTGGACAAAAAAAACAAGGTCTCGTGCCATGTATTCTCAGTGACACTCCACAGTGTTACAGTGTGTGGTCATGTTGACATGGTGGCAGGTAAAGCCACTCACAAATGACAAATGACAAATGATGCGGTGAAATTGAAGGGCAAAACTGCCATTACTCATTGTGTTAATTTAACAGTTTGACACGGATATCCATCAGCTTCTCATGCAGTGAAATCTGTGACATGGATTACAATATTTTAATCAGTTTCAGTTAGTACAAACAGGTTAACAAAGGGAAAGGTAAGCAAGTCACGATCAGTAAAACATAAAGAAGTCCACCCTAACAATTCAGCTCCCATGGGATCAACTGTTATGATTTTGAAAAAAGCTACAATATAATAATAATGATGTGTTGCATTTTTTCCCATAACCATAATGCAGTTGTGAAAAAGCATAGTCTCCCCATGTTTTAGGTAGCTTCAGAGATGTTATGTGATGGGCAGAATGGGCAAAGAGCTCTGGACTGTGAATTCAGGATTAACAAGCATATTTGATTTACACAGGCTGAATCTGTATGCTAGTAATTATACAAAGACCATATGATGGGTTGCAGCAGTAAAACTCGTTGTCTCTCCCTCTTTCTTTCTGTCTGAGTCATGCGTGTTAAAAACAGTTATGTCACAGCTACAATGAACTGTTTGATTAATGATTTATACAATCTGCCCATGCTAGTGCAGAAATGTTATGGGCCTGTTAAAAGTGTTGTCTGTCAAAGCACGGATGAAGCCTGAACCCTGATGCCTTCGCACTGAATCAGTCTTGAAGCCTGGCTCCCTGCTGCTCACAGACCCTGTTCACACCAAAGTGGGTGATCTGCTCACATGACTCCAGACAGCTAGAGAGTTGTAGTGTGAATGCAAGTGCACCCATGTAGGACTGCCAGGTCAACTGGTTTTTATGCTGTTTAAATTGTTTTATGCTGATGTTTTAAGGTCTCTTATGTTCATATTATTGTTTTTTGTTGTCATTTCTCTAGACTCTAAGTACTTAGAGGACCTTGCTTAAGAAATGCTCTTTCATAGCGTATTAAAGAAAAAACATTTCCACTGCATGTACTTACACACATCAAAATAATTTCAAGGCTTACGCAGGTGACATTTCTTTAAAAGGAATGCTTCGACGTGTTTGGAAATGCACTTGTTCACTCTCTTGCCGAGAGTTAGAGAACACTAATATTACTCTTATGTGCGTAAACTAAATATAATTCAATTCAAAGTGCATTTAAGTGTATAATGTCAAACTATTTCTTTAAATAATGTAGATTCAAAAATGCTGTAAGTGTGCAGTTGTCACTAATTTGGACATTGGATACGTACGAACATTTAATATTAGGAAAAAACGTTTGATTATCATTTTATCACCTAATTACTAAGCAAGTATTGATTATTACACATTCTAAATTAGCCACATTCTCTATTTGTGATGTCCACTGATTCAATTAATTCAATAATTGTATTTGAAATCACACTATGTGTATGATCTGTAATACTATGAAACAATTGAAAACTGACAGCAGTTAAAAGTAGGGGAAATGTTTTAGTTTTCGCAGAACCTTTTAGTTCTTTTCAGTCAGTATTGGTTTGCTAAATCTTCTCTAGAAAGGAGCGGTTTGCGCTTTTGCTAAAAGTTTTACTACATGTTTTGCTTTAAACTTTTGTTTGTCATTTTGATGCAAACCAGAGATCAATTTGGGCAAATAGGAAATCTGATTATGATTGGAAAACATGATCCAATTCTCTGTTGGAGCTTCAATCTGAATTTTATAAAACAGATGTATCTTCACATTCGGAAAGATGTAATTTCTTCTGGTATTCTGTTAGATAATTTTTAGATTGAGTTTTCCTATTATTTATTCATTTTTCTACAATACAGCTAAGAAACAACAATGGACTGTCAGATTTTTTTTTTTTTTTTTTACCAGATTTCCTGGCGACCGCACGACATGGTCACAGTTGGTTAAAGACAGAACTGTGTCATCCAGGCAAACATTTTTAATGAGAGACAAACCAAGACGTGGTTGAGAGGTGACTGAATACTGCCTGTCTGCTGATGTGAAGCATAAAGGTTATTGTAACATCTGTGTTCATCTGTGGATGTATGTGTGTGGAGGTGTGAGGTGTCTTAATTTACAACAAAAACTGCTGTGGGGATTCCAAATTTAAAATTCCTTTGCCCGTAGATGACCAAAAAAATCATCCAAAAATGAAATGAAATAAATATCAGCAGGCTATTTTGTCATTTGCACCTGCTGGTTTTCTCTGTTCGAGGGAAAATGTGGTGTCTACGGGAGACACAGTTGCTGAAGATTTGACAAGTGTGACATTTACAAATAAATCTCTGGGGGCTGTGAGAAAGCACAGTCGCATTTTCTTTCCTGACAAACTTTGATGAAAGCCAAGAAGACACAATTGATCTTCTCCCGCTGCGTGTCTTGGCGTTTGTGTCGACATCTGTTTTCTGTTTCGGTTTCCATCTTGTCACTTTGTGTCTCATGTAATGCTCACCTTCAGGCTGGTGGACTGATCTGTGTCCATGTAAAGCCTTTACGTCCAGTCTGCCAAAGCAGCAGAGAACAAGGTCTTTATTATTTGTGCTCTTTCCAGACCATGTCTCACCAGATGGCTCCCTCTTCATTATAACAGGAGCTCTGTCACCATTGTTCCAGATCTTTTTCTATCTATTGTAATCACATGGATTAGATGCAGTACAGTTTTCATTAAGCTTTTGTTTTACATGTTGCAACCCTTTAATGCTCCACTATTCTGGTATATATTTGTTCAAAATCATATGTTTTGTACTCTGATGTGTGCACGCATTACAATGTGCTATTGCTGAGAGCAGTTACTTCCTATGAGAGGAAATTCATGATTTTCTTGCAAAATGAATGCAATGAAACCCAGTGGGTTATGGGTAGCCTAGTGGGTTATCAATAATAGAAAAAGTAAAACAACATTCACACCGATCATTGAGAAGCCAATCTCATAAAAAAAAAAAAAAACACTTTCAACGCCAGAAGAGCATTGGAGCCCCCCAGGACTTGTTTCTGAGGATATACAGATTGTCCGTTAAAAAACAAGCTTGGCAGAGTGGCTGCTGTGACTTGCAGCACGCTTTTACCCAGTAATTTCTTCAAAAAGCTTTTTTTTTCACATGTGGAGTCATGTGGCTCCTTGGCTGAGTTTACCGTGATAATGACAGCGGTGGAGAGGGACTTGAAATAGCTGGTAAATGATAAGTAATGCATCAAATTCATCAATTCAGGAGCTGAAAAAAAAGTGAAATTACATATCAAGAGATGCAAAGAAGCAATTTTGTCAATGTAAGTATAATTTACACAGAGCAGATGAGGCCTTATTGACATGCTATGATTACATACATACATGAAATGAAACGTCCATCAAGCATCTGTGTCCAGTTTAACCTGCATGAGCACAAGCGGCATTCAGTGCAGTGATCAGGAAACTGCAGAACATTTTATGTATTTCAAACATGGGATCGGATTCATTACAGATATTTTTACTTTATTTTGACAGGCTTCCTCTCCAGCAATCTGTCACTCCAGACAGAAACCGTACTGCCATCTTCCTCGCAGCAGGGACTGTGGAGAAAGATGCGATCACGTGACCATGTCCCCATGCCTACTGCCATCTGGAGACACTGTCAAATGCATACTGTCTTCAGTGATTAGAGACAGATCTGTGGCCAAACAGCCATATTCCGATTTTTTTATTGTACCAGGTTGGCCATGATGTTCGTCCGGATGTTCAGAGTTCATGTAGAGGAGCAACCTTGACCCAATCTGCCAGCCACAGTCCCCATGAGCTCAAAACGTTCACCTTTCCTGCCATGCTGTCAGCTCAGGGTACAAAATAAGGCAGAACAAGATTTAAAAAAAAGATGAAATATTCAAGGTGACCTTCTCATAGTTGAATTGTTTTGTTTTTGTAGGTTTTATTATTTTATTTTCATTAAAGGACCTTAATGTCAAAGCGCACTCACATGAGGCACAACTAATCATGGCTTACCCATAAAAGTGAATGCTCTTTTTTGTGTGTATGGAATGTGCAGCAGCAGGAAGGATGGAAACACAATTTACACACAAGCCCTGCTTTCACCAAGCAGTCCAGTTCAGTTCGTTACACATTGGATTATTCTTGCATTTCCATTGTCAAAAGTTGTGGATGGTACCAACAGAACGACTCTGTGAGGTGCCTAGCACACTGAACCAGGACAGTGAGGTGGAGACTGCAGACCACTGAGAGAATTGGAGCAACCAGAGTCGTCTTGTCGTCTGTGCTATGATGTTGGATTTCCCACTCTCTCCTATTTCTTTTAGCAGTCTTTTGTCTTTCTGCCTACAGCCTTTTCTCAAACAAAGAACTTGTGTCCTTGTTGTAGGCTAATAGACAACCACATACGTGTGTACATTGTGAAGAGTGAGTTAGAGAGAGCAAGAAGCCATTGAGAGTCTGAGCAGCAGAAAAATGACAGTGAATGGAGCAGAGCAGAGGAAAAGGTTACTGGTAAGCCAATAAGTTAATCTGGCAGTAAATGTGTGTAGTTTACTGTGTGTCATTTAATAAATGATGTAGCTCCTTATGACCAAGAAAAGCGCGAATTGTCGTCCATAGCAGGAAACTATCACACACATTCTCGTATTACAGATAAACAGTACACTAAAATATATGTCTTTAAAGATTTTAAGTGATAAATAGGCAATGCAGTAACAGAATCTTCATTCATATTTGATCAGCACTGCCTAGTTTGACAGTTTTGTGCGCTAAACTCACTAAAATTGACAATCACAAGGTAGCCACACCTTAAAGTATTCCTGCTTTATCGTCTATTTTACTTTAAACAGGACCATAATTTACAAAATTAACATCATGCTGTATGGAAAAAGACTTGAAACTAGCAATTGAGACCACAAGCTTTTCAGAGAACTATTTACTGAGGTAATAAATCATGTGAGAAGGAGGGCCATTTTATCGTAAGACTCCATACTATCTGACTTGCAGCCAATGGAGCTGCCCCCTACTGGCCATTAGAAAGAATCCATGTTTAAGGCATGGAAGCTCTGTCTACTAATTGTATACTGACAATTGGCTTTACTCCTCCCCTCTGCATCTTGTCATCATTCTCGCTGTGTTAATGGACAATTGTTAGCTACCTAGCCAAACTGTTACTGCGACTAAACTGTTAAATTCTACAAGCTATTCTTCTTCTGGCTTTTTTAAGCAGTCACTAAACATCTTCAGGTGCATTACCTGTGGACTGGAGGAGGGCGACCCTGATTTAGATTTTTTAAAATGGGAGTTTTTTTCACCAGTGCATTGCTCTGCTTCCTGCCGCAATTCTTGTCTGCTTTTCCAAACTCGACCTCCGTCTACTGCAGGAAATACTTCGATTGTGGATAAATACTTGGATATATACAAACCAACTTCAAAAAACCAAAACTATCCCTTAAAAAAGCCCTCACCAAAGACTCAAACACATGACAGTTGTTGAATTGATGAACAGCTTGCCACATTTTTCGTTATTCTGTAGCCTGTGTTGTCCAATACACCTCAATACAGTTCTTTAAAAACGATGCATAATGTAATTACCCAAAGAAGACATTTAACATATAAAAATAAAAATGTAAAAATAAATAATACTACAACAAATATCATTGCAATTCCAACACTGTAACCCTGCTTCCTCATTTTTCTACAATTTTTACCCGTCAAAATATTGGTGTTTCTGTGTCATAATATTAATATTCTCTGTTTATATACATACTCAGTTATTTAAAATAATACAGTTTAATTTGTTTTAAGTCTCTCTTACACACAAAATTGCTTGTACTTCTATATTTGTCTTGGTATAGGTGCCCAGTAAGTCATTTATTGATAGTATAAATAAGTACACTGTAATTTGTGGGCTGTAAACTTACTCATTACCTGAAAGTCTACTCTTGTAATTGATTACCTTTCTTTAATATTTTTCCTGATGTTGCAGTGTTGTTGTATAACATATTCTACATGTTGTGTGCCAGAAACTTGCACAATCACAGCTACAGTAGAAAAAAGGAAAAATGGCTGTTTACAGTCCCACAGATTTGATACAGAAACAAACTAAGTCTAAAGTAGATTGATCATTCCAGCTGTGTTAGCATCATTTAAAAACAGCATGCTCCTGAAGTAAACATGATCATCGCAGCTCCAGTCTGAAGGAGTTAACAAGGATAAGAATTACAGCTCAGGTGTTCTGCCTATGAGAGCGCAGTTGGAGATAATGAGGATGTCTCATATAGAGGGAGTGTGTGGATAACAGAGTTGAAATCAACACATGCTATATCATTAATCTTCCCAGAAGCACCACCAGGGAAATGCAAACATATAAAACAAATTATGAAGTGGCATCTACTCATCTAAAGCCTTCGAGAACTATTGACAGAACAAATGTCTATAAATAGAGAAAGGTTAAGGTTCAGGTGCACTCAGCTTGGTCTCTCTCTGTGCCAGACCTGCATTCAGCCCTGAGGCTCAGATGTTTGAGTCTGAATCAGGGCAAATTATGATAAGCCTGGGGCTAATTCTGTACATGCAGATTTTTCGCTTTCATTGTGGTTTTATACTGTGGTTTTTATAGAATGAGAGAAAGTGTGTGCTGAAGATAGGGGGATTTCAGTTCCTCTCAATAGTTGTTCATTTTTATTATCAGGGCTTAATTTTAGGTGGCCATCTGCACAGCCCTAATTAGCCCCTTCATTTTATCTTGTCAAAGGAAGACACCGATTGAGTCATCTTGGGTCAAAAGGATTTTTAATGCATTCAAATGCTGTGAATATGTTGTTTAGGTCCAGGTATTAACAGCAGAAAGTTGCTACACAGGACAACTAAGAACAACATCTATCTACAGAAAAGCCTGATGTACATGATTTCCCAAGGCATGGTTTCCCTGTTCTAGCTGCACCATGCCATTTGATTATAGCTTATCTATCCTGCACAACATTGCAAAATCAAATTGGATTGGGTTGGTTTTTATTGTTTGCGCGGAGTCCACCTGCTACACAAAACAAACTACAGTATGATTTGGCATAGACATATGATTCCTTTCCCAGATGATTGAGTGAACATCTGACTCTCTGTATTTCAGCAGCTCCAACTTTAGGAATCTTTTAACATGATAAGCCTTGCAGCTCTGGGAAGAACTGTTTCATCTAAAGTCTTTCCTATAAAGGAAAAAAATAATAAAAGAATATTGAGCTTTTTTGCATCTGTATTTCTGTATTTCTTCTTTGTATTAAGATTTACTTGCTATGGCATCACTACTATGGCTGCAAGAGTTCAACATATTGCAACACATCCAAAAATACACTGCAAATAGAAACACTGCAAACCGGTACAAAACAACAAGAATTCAGCGTGAAAGTTCAGTCGTGTCCCTGGGAATGAATTGAGCTTGACAAAGCAATCACAGCTCAAGTTCCACTTTGCAGCTTTTTCCTGAGCTTTCAAGCATATCACATGATCTTTATCAGTGTGTGTAGTTTGTTTTGTTGTATCTGGGGGATGTATCTGCAAGATCAGTACCTCCATAACAACTGAGCAAACTCCATCAGCTAAAGAAAACCATATGATTCGGGTGAAAGGTCCAGAAAAGGGTGGTTTGTTTTGTCAAAACACAAGAAAATAGGGGACAGTAAAAACCAAGGAACATGCTTGGAAATCTGCTACTCTGCAATAATGTTGGAAAGGGAGATGACAGAGTTTATTTTTGTTTAATAAGGTGATTGCATGATTCAGATTTCTATTTTATTTAAGCAGGTAGTCTCATTGAGATCAAGATCTATTTTGCAGTACAGCAGGGCAAATCAAGTCATCAGAAACAATCAAACACATCTTTAAAAATGTTGAAAATGAAAAGTTTAAATGTATTGGATGAGACGTTCAAGTTTCCACCTAAGGTACTGGACAGCAGTCTTTCCAAGTTCAGTCTTTACTTGTGGGGTATCATTAGTTAGTTAGTAGTTCTGTCTTGTTGTGTATGACTTGTGTGAGTCTCTGGGATGAGTATTATATCATATATTATTATCAGATATCAGGATAAGAAAGATCTATGCTCCGCAATAAGTTGCTCCCATCATCTGACACTCCTATCATTTCATGTTTCTCAGATCTGTTCAAATAAAAGTACTATCCGAATAAATGATCATTTTAATACATGAAATGAAAACAAGTTGCAATATGAACAAGAACAAACACAGCAAGGATAAATCTGGAACACTGATATTGTATAATTACTTTGATGCTCGCAACCTGGCCACTCTCATGTGTACGAGCCTCCCATGTAAGCCTAGCTAGAAGACTTTTCCTCAAGGATGCTTAGGGCTGAAAAGTTTTTGTACTTTTCACCAAAAACTAGCAAGTAACAATTAATACACATTTGTTCTCTCGCTCAGTTGACAAATCCTTAGTAACACCCAACCAATGAATACAATTAGACAAATGACCACTGCATACCTGTCAAGTTACCGTGACTTCCATCTGTGGTCAGTGATTCTAATTTGCGAGCCACCCCCACGACACAACAACAAAAAAGACATGTGTTGTCAAAGTGGTGGAGACCTTTCATGTTACTCAGTTGTTTTTTTTATACAACAAATTTGTAAAATTTTTTATACTTGCTAGAGTTTTCATTGAACTCGCTTGTCTGCTGAGCATAATATTTTAGGATTGTCAAATAAACGTATCTAATTAATATCCCAACCACTGTCATCAGACTGTCAGGCTGGGTGCCACATTACCCCCTGAGACCCCTCACCCGCTCACCATGCATTATAAGTTCTGAGACCAGCCCCCTTAAACAGATGAGATGTTTGTTCCTGTGAACCCACCAGGAGCCGCCACCGCTTACTGCAGTAGTGAAGAGGCAAAATAATGACATGTCATCTGATAATGGCTGCATTGCGGGCGAACTAGCCCTTTTAATGGATTTATAATTAATGCTTGTGTGTTGGCCGATGCCACTGATGGCTGCGGAGAGGCAGGATAATGTTCTGGAACTACAAAGTCATTTTAGATCAGTGTGGATCAAGCCGAGGCCACAGAATCAGAGATAAGAGGTGCATTTTTATTCCATGAGAGGTGCTGGGCCAGCAGCTGCAGCCCAAAGAGCTTTCTGTCCCTCTTCTCTTTCCCCTTCATCTCTTATCCCCCTCAGTCGGGGCATTGGAGGCCAATGACTCTCCAGAATATTTGCCACTTTATGGACTGAGGGTCATCATTGTTCATGTTTACGGGGTCAGGGATTTATACCTGGACAACACAGTCACGTAACTGGTCAGCGACTGGTTGAAAATTTTCATTCAATAAACATCTATATCCAGATTTGTTACAAGCAGAAGCAGATAAGGGAGTTTGTGTATTGAGGTCTGAGGTTGTATTCTGGGCTTTCCCCCCTCAAAAGGGTCTTTTTTAATGAGCGGAGATAAAAGGCACAGGCAATGAAAGAGACGTTTTTTTTGTGGCCATCTGGTGTCCTGTGGTACAGTATACTGTACGAAGACAGACTCGAGAGGCTGGCTGATTCTTTGATATTGTTGAGACTTATTTCAACTGCTGTTGAGCATATTTAAATCAAGGTTAACTAGAACAGTGGTTCCCAAAGAGGGTGCCAGTGGTGCCTTGAGGAACAGCCACAAGTGCCACAATATTTGTCCTATTATTGTTCAGTCATTGGGCGTTTTTGAGAAGGTTTCACCATATTACTATTAGGTTACTATTACACCACGTTTTTTCAACAACAAAAACCACAGTCTATAATCTGTCAACTTGTTGGGACCCATTAGAATTATACAATACAGTTGTACTCTATAGGTTACAGTTTATTATAGCGTGCATAATAATGGTAGCAATATTTTCCTGTTACCCTGAGTATCTGTATCCATTTGATAGCCACCCTCTGTATATACCAAACAAATAACCAATGCTGATACTTTATGCTAAGTGACAAAGGAGTGATGATAATTCAGTACATGCTTTGCATTCCTTATATATAGCTATGCAGTGTTGTAAGCAGACCAGATGGCATGCAGCAGATGATGATAATGCTTATTACAATCATAGGAGACTTGAGACTTGACTTGGACTAGCAAAACAAATGACTTGGGAGCATCTCTTGCGTACAGTCAGTTCCTAGAGCTTTTTTGCTGTAAACGACACTATGACAGCGGTGAGATAAATTAGATTGTGCCACATGGTCATTGTGGACTCTCTGGTACATGATTCCCTCAAAGGTCAGCAAAATAGTTTGCAATTTGTCAATTTGAAATTCACTGATTTCAGTCATAATGTTATTTACATTATGCAGCTCTAACTCAGCCCCAACTTTTTACTAAATTTCATGGCAATCTCTTAAATAGTTTTCACACTATAAGTTTCAGGTAAACCACTTACATGCAATTAGGAAAAAACACCCACCAACCAAATTTACAATTAAAAGCCTAAGAGATCTATGATTTGTAGTGAAAGTCTGGCACTTGAATGGCAGTCAGAGGGAGATCAAGCTTGAATAGGTACACCCACATTCACAGATGAAGAGCAGGTGATGAGCTGTTATGATTATTTTTGATTCAATTCCCAGCTTTGTGGTTTGATAATTTCATTTTAATGTTTAATTGATCAGTGAAGCTGGAGGCACAAACAACTGCGGATGTGGCATATTAATTTGTACTACAACTTCTAGCTTTTTGGAAGTCTTTAATTTATTTGTAATTTTGTTTGTTTGATCAAAACCCCTCAATATTTAAAATTCAGTTTGTTACATGTTACATATTGGATTGTGTGTGTGTTACACACTATAGAAATCACACATACATTTATGTGTGTTATTCCTAGTACTTGGAGACTTTTTCCAGTCACACACACACACAGTTTTGTCTTGGCACACAGGCCCTATCTCTGCCCCTGAAACTCAAACATCTCCCGCTTTTCCACATAAACTTATTTTCAGAACTTTCGGATGCTGTGCCCTCCTTTGATGCACAACAGCAAGCTCAACCTTTTTATGACTGAGGGAGTGACATATGTGCAAATGTTTCCCTCTCTCATCTGTCTGAGGCATGTCAGACTGAGCGCCAGTGTCGATGCCGGTCAGTGAATATTTAAGACACACTCACAGCCTTTTATCCTGTGTTGTTGAAACAATAATGTCAGCTGAGACCCTCGTCCCCCCGCCTGAACATCTAAGAGAATATGTGTACTTCATCTATATGACATATCGCATTTCAGCATATGAGAAAGAAGGTTGCATCACTTAACTTCCTCAAAACAGCTCAAAGGCGTCATCACTTGACGGGCGAGAGCGTGCTGCCACGGAGTACAGCAATGACATGAGCCTGTAATATGAAATGGGATTTTTTAGCAGTGATGGGATGTGCTCTTGATGATCAATGCTATATGAGGGGAGGGCGGGGGGGAGTGTAACTCCTTCACTTACCCATCCCACATTTGCCCATCCAGTCTGAGGGTTTGAACAGACAACCTTTGAGTCTCTGGCTGCGTCTCCCACCTTTAGGCAGCCGTCAGTCATCTCCAGCATGTTTTCTATTCATGGTATCACATTCAAGCGCGATGCATTCAAGAAGCTCCCAGTGGAGATCCTTTCTAGGACGCACACATTCCTTCCTAGATCAAAAAGACCGCAGCAACAATTTGGCCCTATAGCAAGCGCAGAAAACACGTTTCTTTTAGCTTTTCCCTTATGATGAACAAAGGACAAAAAACGAGTGGGGCATAATTCCAAATTTATCCCTTCAAACATTTTTTTATGGAGCATGTATAGTTCTTATATCTCAAGTTTTTATATTAGTTGTTATTTGAACTTATTTTGCTCAAGATTTACTACAGTGAACACTTTTGTGCTTTTTAGAAGCATAATAATGTGTCTCTAACCTTCAAATGAAGGACAGCAAAATCTCTGACTAAACATTGGATATTTCTCCTTACTTTATTCTACAAAATCCCTGAGCACCCAGTTTAAATTTCAGACAGGATCAAACTAAAAGCCCATCTGCTCAATAGGCACCAAAATCCACAGATATTATTTTATCATTAGTTTGTTAGTTTACTTTAGTTTTAGTTTCACTTCAGGTTGTTTTAATTAGATTCATTCTTATGCTCCTCTTCATAGAGGGTATAGAGAGTTTGAGAAATCAAAGAGCTATACAGAACTATAGAACCTGATACTGTTAGCTATATCAACATTGATTCTTGTCGTAAATTTCAAGCTGCACTAAGCAATATTTAAATTTTCATATAAACAACGAATCAATTGACTATGTGTAATGTAAAAAGGGATGCATGTAGTGATAAACCCAGAGAACTATCATCCAACTCTGCAGTTCCCCTCAATTTCACTGAGTGATTTGTGTCATTCGGCTCATTGTTTTGGTTTTATGGCTTTTAACTTCACTGTTTTAGTTCACTGTCAACACTCTCTTCAGCATTGTTTCCAGTTGCAGCAGGCAGCTGTTTTCAGCAAAAAAACCTCCAACTCATTTTCATTAAATTGTATTTTTATTAGTATCAATTCATATATCTCAGAACACTTCTCAATTAGAGCAGGTCAGTACTCGTAACCACCCCTTTCGTGAACAAGTACTTGGTGACAGTGGCAAGAAAAAACCTCCCTTTGTACACTGCCTGCTCAGCACCAAAGAGCAAACAGACACAGTTAGTGACTAGCAGCTGGTGAACATAGTGGAGCATTTAGCGGCTAAAGAGCCAGCTATTTCCCTCAGGAGTTTGGTAGAGACAAAAAACAGAACTAAAAGGAGAGGGAATATTGGACTTAAATTCACCATTTGGCCAGAAACATGACTCTAAATTAACGCTGTGTTAGTGCGTATCTGATGGATGTGTAAGTAAACAACTGTTTGCTAACTAATCTTAAATGGAGATGATATGGCAATGTGTTTCGCAGAGCATTTTTCCTCTAGGGACATTGCAGTTTTAAATTCATTTATGGAGTCGTTTTGTCTGTTTGTGTTATAAAGTTCTTACACAAAGGAAACTGCCCTTTCTGAGATTTATGGGGGGAAATGCCATTGAGGAGGCTGACTTTAATAAAAAAGTAGTTAGAAGTTTTTAGAAACTTATCCCATTAGAAGTTTTTGTAATTTCTAAATACTGTTTTGTAGCAACTCTAATGATATGTAATTAATCAAACTATTTTTAGCTGTTCTCTGTCATATCATTTAATAATAATAATTTATATTTGAAAAGCTTAATTCATAATTTCTTAAATGATTAAATGTTTCGGTCCAATAAATCTTTGGGTAAATAAAGCTGTAATTACAGACTTGACTTTAATATTATGACAATAATCCCACATTTATCTTTTTTATGAAATAAGGTTTTTAGGCTTTGCACTAAGTATTGCATGAGTTGCATTCATGACATTATATATACTGTATATATATATATATAGCAACACTACCTTTTCTATTATCTTTTATGTTACAGTTATTTTGTAATGTCCCCTTGTCAAAACAGCACACATTTTCAAATAAATAAAATATATTACTTTAGAGGTGCTCGGAGCACAGACATATCTCTCTGTAGAGAAACCCACACATTGTAACGTTTAATATGGAAACTTTATATCTGTTGTTGTTTTGACTCAGAGGCTGATTCTAAATAAGTTAACTTACAGAGGATCAGTCTCTCCTTGTTGTGTGCCCCCACTTCTCTGTGAGTAGAATCTAAAACAGCCATGTGTGATAGAAGATCGGCAACAGCAGGAAAGATTTATTACAGTTTGTTGAAAGCTTAACTAGATATCTGGATCGCTTTAATTTGTATTAGCGTGTGGTCAAAAGCAGACAAGCTATAAGTATAGCCTTCAGCGTGGGGTGAAAAGTTAATTGTTAAATCAGTCTGACTGAGTCGAACGACCCAGCAAACATTATTGACTGCATGCAAAACGTGTCTTGTTTATCAGTTGTCAGAAAGTCCTGGCTGTAAAAAACACATCACATTCTGATTTAGGTTTCAAGCTGATCCATCGATTGCTCTCTCTCTTCTGTCAGTGAGTGATATAGCTGCATTTTGAAGATCTCTGCAATTGATCTATTCCTCCTTTAGATAGCAAACACCTGAATTACTTATTCATTACTCAAGTGCTTGACTGACACACAGTTTGAAGTACTGACTAATTCACTTTGCCAAAAAATCTATTGGGCACAAACTGACATTTTCAGGATGAGTGGTCTCTGCAAGTCTTTTGAATTGAATAGAATGAATATTTGAGGCTGAATGTCTTTCCTGCTTTTCTTAATTAGTTCTTATAACAGAAATGTGGGAAAGGAAGAGTGTCCTCTATCACACCCAGAGTTAATCCCCCTGAATATTAGGAGGGAGGTACCTCGACAGGTCCCTCGTGAGCTCACATGAATACCAAAGATGGACTTTTTTGAAGTGAAGAAGAATGCCTCACCTATCTAATTTCCTGTTTTTTGTGATAGCGTTTCTTCTCCATTGAAAGTAAATCACGTCAAATGGTGAGCCGCCAACTCCACTCTCCACACACACAGACAGAGAAACACAAAGAAAAGAAAGAAACTGGCCGAGTGATGCACAAGTCATCAATTCATAAGTGTGCTCTGACGCATTTCTGTCCTTTGTCGGCTCAGTTGGCCAGACTTATACAATTGGTAAACCACCCAGAGTGTTGTTCTTTTACCCTTGACTTAAAACAGAGAAGATTGTGTCCTGAAGACAAATGAGGCTGACTGCTGGCACAGAATGAAAGGTATCGTTTAATCTTGGCCTCGGATACAATCTAAGTGGGTTAATTAGGGCAAAACACCACTCCTTCCACCACAGGGAAGATGTTGTGTTGATACATCTCAACAAGGGCGCGATCTGAGATGCATGGTTATAGGGATGATTTGCATACTGTAGATGCTTTTCAAGTTGAAATGTTATCTGAAACATAAAAAGCAGAGGCATCAGTCACTAACAGTTTTGTTGTTCAACAGCAGTAAACGTGACCTAGGCGGCTGTAGATCAGGAGGTAGAGCGGGTCGTCTACTAATCAGAAGGTTGGCTTCCTACTGCATGTCGAAGCGTCCTTGAGCAAGATGCTGAAATGCCCAAACTGCTCCCAATGCTGTGCGTCGTGGATGAATGTGAGTTTCTGTTTGTAATGTTTGTGATCCTTCACTGTATGAATGTGTGTGAAATGGATGGATGTAGCGTAAAAGGGTTTTGAGTGGTGGGAAGACTAGAAAAGCAGCAACAAGTACAGTCCATTTCCCATTTAAATTCAATTTCCAACTTGTCTTAACTCGTCCGTCAGAATAACCACTTCAGCTGCCTGGACAGACAATGTCTGAACAGTGAAACAAAACTGTCACTGATTTGTCTTTTAGGACTTTGTAATAATTTAATCTAAGGAATTTTCATGGAGGACTATATTACGTATTATACACATGGTACATTTATTTTGTCATTATACAAGGTTGCACAATGAAAAGAAAGTTCTAGTCCATTCATGCTACATGCATAAAGAACATAACAGATAATTAAAAATAATTAAAATTAAACAATATATACAGATATACAGATATACATACATGTGTACATACATGTGTATGTATATCTGTACACCCAGGAAATAGTTAATTTTTTGAATTTGCCTCTGGGGGAATATAAACAGCAGCAACAAAATAATGATGATAATATAGTTTCATCTAAAAAGAAACAGTGTCCATCCACTTTAACTGCGTTTGAGCACCAAGCATTATCAATGTAAACATAGAGTCCACCTCCACTCATCCTGCGCTCTGTCAGATCGGAATATAGTCCATCCGTTGAGGATGTAGGGTGTTGATGGAGTAGGTCTCTGTAAAGATGTGGGCACAACAGTCTCTGATTTCTGATTTGTTTGGACAGCCGGACTCCCATTTCGTCCAAAGTGGACATTAGCCAGGCACAGCCTTAAGTCCAAGCTGGGCCAGCATAGCTCCTATCACAGCACCCACCATGATGGGCTGGTCCAGCTGGTCTGGCTTGGTCTTAAGGTCCACTGCTCTAATCCAAACCCATTCAATGTTGTACAGACATTCATGGTCAACCAGGTTATACATTTGTAGATACCTCTCTAGCGTCACTGCGCCCAGTCAGGTGATGTAGTATAAAGAGCCACATATGGAGGTGGATGGATGGCTCAAACACAGGACTTTATTTGAAGTAATGTATATAAGTTACATAAGGCATGTTACGTAAATGGAGCGAAGCCTGCAAGCTAGTTCAGGCACTCAACTCGAGCTGCACTGCTATACACACATGACATGCCTCACTCTTCATAATCACAAACCAAGCACACCCTTCCAATCTGGCGATTTATTTAAGCTGCAAAATTTCCCAGCTCTCCCTCTGCTCTGTCAACACCGCTGCCGCAGTATTGCTGCCTGTTCTTCTGAAAGCCCCACCACTGTATTTAGTTTTTGTTACTTTAGAAGGAGACATTTTTATCTATAGACTCCATGGGTCGCCTTCCATGGAACCCCCATGTTTCTGCAGTAGCCAAAAACAAAAAACAAACCTACCAACCAAACAAACCAAAGACTCTAGACCAAGGCTCTAGATAGGGATTTTGCATTTTTCACACATTTTGCAAACTTTCTCCGCACTTGGAAAGACAGGGTGAAGCCAATGAGCTGCAATATGCAACTACACCACTAGATACAATTAAATCCTACACACTGGACCTTTAATTCACTTTAATTAACATGGATAATAATATGATATATTTGACAATAAGCAAGACTGTGTATATTTGGATGAACAGCCCCACAAAATGGCATATGAGATGCCAAATGCTAATATATACATAGTGTAAATAGAGTTTAACAACACCAGTAGAGTGTTAGTTGCACAGCAGTATCTGTCTAAAGTTGGCTAACATTAGTCACCATAAGCTACTGATCATACCAGACTGTTAAGACCGTCTTATTTATTCTTTCACATGTGGTAAATCTTTTTACATACCCAGAGAGTGTGCTTCATGCTGGAAATTAATATCCATTCATTTTCTATCCTATACAGGTTTGCTGAGGGTTACTGGAGCCTTTCCCAGCCGGTATTGAGCTACATCCTGGTGCACCTCTGACAGGTTGCAAGTCTATCACAAAGCTAACACATACACTCAAGATAGAAAAGCGTTTAAACTCACATTCACACCTACAAGCGGTTTAGAGTCTTCAATTCACCAGCACCTGTGAAACATGTAAAACAAGCGCGAGAGGACATGTTAACCTCACACAGAAAGCCTCCATCGAGTTGATGGATTCAAACCCATTTCAAGCTTTCTACTGTGTGAGCCACTGCCCATTGGGAAAATTCTTTTAATTTGATAATCATTCAGTGAATTGCACCTAATTCAGCCATATTTTTTCTCTTATTTTGGGGTTTTCTTATGTTTTGTATCTCAGGCTTTCAGATGTACTAAGTGTCAAATAAAGCATTTTACCAGCTGCATGGTCTGCTACTGAAGGCCGATGACCACACTGCTGCAGCAGTTGGATGAAAAGTGTCTCGCTTAAGGGCACTTTACTTTCAATACTAGTTGTTAAGAACATGAGAGTCTTATTCATACACTTTCCACACTCATTTCACAGATTTCCAAATCCTCACACTCCCATTTATAAGCCTACTTGTCTGACCTCTAGGCTACTGTAGCTGCCAACAGCCCCTACACCACCTTTACAAAAAACTGATTCCTACCATATTCAGCTCTGCTGCAGCCATGAAAACATCAGCAGATTTTCAGTATCAGTTGTGGAACTTCATTATACTGTAGGTGCACTTTACTTTACATGGAGCTGTGCAAAATAGCAGAGTAAATACTGTCAAAGATAGTACATACAGGAAGTTGCTTTTCCTGTCATGGCACAAATAGGCTCACATCATTATCTGTTCAACTCTGTTAACCTTTAATCTAGCAGTAATAGATGGTTTATTTGTGTCAAGCTGTAAGAACACATAATTTGCATGAGCCACCAAAACAAAACTGAACAGATCTTTTCTATATCTAACACGGCTTACAGTAAATGACAGGGTTACATATTCTTGTCATATTTCTGAAATGTACTAATTTAAATAAATTAAATGGAATCTTAACTAACTGCATTAATGTCAGGTCGGTGACCGTTCCCATAATGCAAATTGGGTATAATATTAGGCTGCTGATATTACACATGGTAGCCATGGTAATTTACCCGTGTACACACACACGCACACACATACA
>NW_023339796.1:17324676-17373779 GCF_004916995.1 Morone saxatilis | reverse complement strand
CTCTCTCTCTCTCTCTTGCTTTAGCTCTCTCTCTCATACATACACACAGTATAATATAATGAGAAGTTGCATCCATAATTGTGAACTCACTTCCACATTTCTTACTTTTACTTAACATTGTTTAATTACAGTAAAGGAAGCTACATATGTGTGCAGACATTTGCTTCATGTGGGATGTAGTTACGATCATATTGTAAACAAGCCACAATTAGCTTAATGTTTATTAGGTTTTCAAAACTGCTTTGTCCACATTTGTGGCAATCAGCTAGGATCAGCCTACACTTTGATAGCTGGTGATTCTAATGATGGTCTTAAGCATCACAGGTCACTACCGGAGCACATTACGTTGCATCTTTATTCATTAAAAACACTTTAATGAGACCCAAATGAATTGTGTTAACTAGAGCACAAGGTATTTGGAATAACTAATAAGATTTAGTACTGTGTAGTGGGCTGGCGATGCTGAAAACTGCAGTGTAAACATTATGAGGCACTCTATAATATAATGATGTTCGCTGTTATTAGCTATTGCAAGAAGATTTAGCTTCCTGGTACCATCTGTTTCTACAGGTTGGACATTAAAGTTTACAAACTCAATATAAGAGCCAAATAGCTTTAAGTGTTCACTTTTATTTAACCCACATGAAAGGCTAAATGTTATTTCTTTCCGTTTCAGTTTTGATTTGTTAGTTTGAACCAGTCTCAGCAGTAGAAGAGGAGGACAGTAATGACAATGTTGTTGAGGCAGAAGTGGCAAAAGGACACACACAAAGTACAGGCCCTGAAATGTACTGTATATTTACAGACATATCTACAGTGTTTCTGTGAACTTAAACTTTCAAAGTTATAGGGTCGAGTCTCCTTCGCTTTTCTGTTTCATCTTGTTGAATCTTTTACATAGTTTTTGTCATGTTTTGTCATATGCACCAGTCTTGATGTTGGGAAGTGGTGCAATAAAGCAAAAAACAAAACAAATCAATCAATCAGACAGACAGACAGCAGTCAAAAGCAGCTTCTTCTTTCCAGCCCGCGACTGTTGATTTGGCTGAAATACGACTGTTGTTAGCCGATTTTAGCAAGCTAGTTATCTAATTAAGCTGCTCTCTTAGTTGGTTCAAACGCTCTGTCTTTCTGACTTTTTTATGTTTCCTGCTGCCTCGTTTTAAAATGAGGACCCTTTAACATTGCTGTTAAACATGCACTTAAAGGTTATGTACGTTAAATTGTGCTAAAAAGAGGCTGAATCTGAATGTGTCAGGCAAAAGGTCAGCATCCTCACCAGTTGATGAAGTATTATTTTTGTATTGCAGTTTAGAGAGCAAGTTAGTCCTAGCATTATAAGATATATATATATATATATATATATATATATATCAGACAGTTTTTTTTTTCATTCTAATATGACCATATTCGGCACTTTGCATACATACTTGTTTGTATTTCTAATCCGTATTTTAAGAGAAAAGGTTTTTGTATAACCCTCTGGCAGCCAGGCAACTCAATCAGTGAAACCTACAAATTCATTATACCATTAAGCTTTGAAAATATTGGATCAGAATCCAATGAAATGGCACTATTGTAAATTCAGACAAAGAGTATAATTTATTAAGCTTTGAGAATTTTATAAAACTCTAATTTATATGATAGATTTTTAAGTGTATGAATGGCCTTGCCCCAGAACTAGTCAGTCAAATCATTAAAAAAATATAATAGGAAAGGAGCCAGGGGAGACTGCAAACCAGCAAACCAGCAAAGCGCAAAACAACATTCAGACAGTCCTCTCTTCCAGTTAGAAAGATTTGGATTGCCCTGCCATCAGAAATAAAATCATTAACTTATTAAGGAAAATTATAGCTTAAACGAAGGAAAATCTGTTAACAGTGAGATACATAGGCCTTTTGTTGATCTTAATTTTCATTAAAGTCATTGTTGTCTCTTGTACTGTTTGGTTGTTTGTCTGTTTTATTACTGGTCTCTTTTTCTGTATTAGAGTGTTGTACTGTGTGGACCAGTGTGCAGGATTTAGTGGCTTCTCTTCCAAGTGGATATGAAACTAAGGTGGCCGTTAACTTAAACATTTTGTCACCTAAAATGTGCTTCATGTGTTTAAGTTCTGACCTGGGGCCTCTTCTTCCATTACATGTTGAAGAACCTCAATAGAGGTAGCTGCTAGTCTTGAATCTTCTTAGCTATGCTATGAATTACAAAAACCAAAAAAAGAAAAGTCTCGGAGGAAAATAAAGAATTTAATAGTGCATAGGCAGATTTGTTTGCTTTTACGACCAGCGTTGCTGGCTAACCGGTATGCTTGATCTGTGGCGAGAAATTAGCTTATAAGGCTCCAATATGTTTTGTGGCCCCAGACAGATATATATTTTTATGGGCCAAAAATGGCTCTTTGGATAGCAAATGTTGCTGACCATTGGTTTATAACCTCTGTATAAAATGTTCATTGTATACTCATGTTTTAACAGGACCACATCATGTATCTAGTAATATGGAAACTTTATGACGTTAAGGATGTACTTCAACTCTGACTGAGATATTCCTTATGTTAGGACAACACACACTGCACAGAATCAAAGGCAGAGACCACAGTTGTCCCCTTGCAGGAGTCTCCTGTTTGACCGATGGATAGTTTTATCTGTGACCTGGTTTCTTTGCATATTAATCATGCTTCCATCCTTGTACGCTCGCAGGCAGAGGGATTTCACAGATAACAGTCTGTTTATAGTACACTGATAATTGGCGCAATGTGTTTCATAGACCATCAGCCAAATAATTCACTCTAATTAGACTTGCCTCATACAAAGTGAGAGCAAGGGAACTGAACTTCCAGAGATTGTGGGGCTATTGGAGACAGGATGAGAGACAGAGGGAACTGGGGGGAGGGAGAGAGAGCAACCTCAATGATGAGTCATGAAACATTCAAACCATCACAATAATTCAGAAAGAGAGACAGAGGAAGGAGAGAAAGCAGGTGGCACTGTGGCAGCATTTCATGATTTACCATAAATAGTCTAATTGAAAATATGAGAATGTACCCTCTGTAATTAGAGATACAATAGCATTGGGATGAATGTGACTCACTTTCTCCTACACGGCAAACAACAGATCAAAAGCTGTAGGAGAGCTTTCTGCATGGCAATATTGTTCAATCAATGTTCAGAGCATAATCCTTTTTATTTTATTTAGATTAGGACACAGACACTCTAGAGCCATCTTTTATAACAAAGTAACACGTCAAATCAATGACAGAAAATAATTACGGTTTTTTAAAAATTCATGTGTTGCTGGTGTGTGTCCAGAGGTGAACTTGGGCAGCAGGTGGCACACTGAGCAGGGTTACTGACTCAATACTGGAGACTTCGGCAAGAGCACATACGTCCCAAAATTGTCCTTGAGGGTGAACACTGAAGTCCCCACCAGCTTCAGGACTACTGGCCCCGGTAGCTGACCCTTGAACTCTGACCTCCCTGCAGAGGGGGAGTAATGTAAATCAAAAAATCTTCCAGACATGCTATCCGTACCTTTTCCTCCGCTGCTCGGGTGAGATAGCCCCAACTGGTCCAACAGATTCAGTAAGAGGCAGAGCAACCTCAGAATTATGCAAGAGAAGTGAGGGATTAGTTTTCAATTTTAAGGAAAAGGCAAACCTTTCTTGTTTTGGGGAAAACAAAATTGACACACATTTAGATTCATACCTAAAATATAATGACAATAATAATGACAAAAATAATCATGAAGTCTATTCCTGGCTGTAATCCGTTCACCTTAGTGTTAAAATGATTATTCTAGGAAGAATGGCAGGGGATGAATATGTTAATTTTACATAAAAGAAACAAATATTACACTGATAAAAAATGGGACGGCAGAGTATTTCACAAACTGCGGGTCCTGCAGAGAGGCTCTTCACATTCGAACTCCAATCTGTGTCACAGCATGAGTCTGTTCTCTCATAGTCCGGCAGTCAAACGTGTATTACATTTCTTGCTTTGGAGCTGCACTGAGGTCGAATGTGAAATATCAAGCGTCTGACTGCAAAGTTTTTGCAGTCCAGCAGAGTCCGGGCATGCTCCAACATCTGTCATGGCTGAAATAGGGCGACTTCCTCCTCATCCAACCTGAGGAGCGCGGCCATTTGTCGTCGCTTTCCTCTGGCGATGCAGATGCTTTCAGCTAATTGATTCAGATGATCTCTGTATTTTACAGCAATGTCATTTGCATCCTTATAATTCTGGCAGCTGTAGCGGCTGTGTGTCTACCTGCATTTGCTTGGCGTCTGGCAGTAATAGCAGTCTATTCCTGACTCTAGATTAAAACAATACATGCTGTTTATGTGCACTGAAAGAAAATATCTACTGCATTTTCTCATCAATAGAAAGTTTGATCTGATTAAGAAGACAAGCTCCAGATGCAGTCTCTCCTCAGGAGTAAATGTTTATTGATCAAGAAAGACCTGGGCATGTAAATTCTGATTTGTATGTGTGTGTTGTCTGGGGCAGAGTAGCTGCAGAGTAGAATCCATCACTATTGGCATGTGGACCTGATTACTAGAGAGACTCTGAAAGTCTCATAGACCTATGATAAAGAACTCTGTCCAGGCCTCTTTACAACCACATCACTCAGGGTGTCTACACAAAGGAACAGTGCATTGCAAAAAAAAAAAAAAAACAATCCTACGTCGCATGCCTCGTCTTGGCACAATCGCTTTAACTCGGCTTTATCCCAGCAGATATTCTCATGTCTGGATCGCAGGAACACATTTAAACTCAGAAAGCAATGCTACAGTATATTTTAAGGGAGAAAAATAAACTTGAATTGGAAAACAACCTAAATTTAAAATCGTATTAAAACATAAATGTCTTGAAAATTTTGAAACTGTGGGCAAAAACAGATGTAATATTCATGGGGAGGCAGAGTGGAATCTGACTTGCATTTGATTCTCATTGGAAATGGAAGCAAGATTCAGCAGCAGAGCCAATTTGTTCACGAGAGTAGGCGGGGTGGTCCATTTTGATTTGAAACACCATACTGGCAAACATGAAAAATAAAATGTGAAAAACGATCTTTCCCGTGGCGGGTATGGTAATCAGGATGGAGTTAGCATTTTGCAACTGCAGGCAGAAAAGCCCAGTCTGCCTAAGCTCCTGGCTCACAGAGCAAGTGTACACAACTCACACATCTTGTATGACTTGTAACTGTTAACAGACATAGAAATGCATCATCCTGTTTAGAGTCTCCATCCAATATCCCAACTGAGGAGAAAATATCTGTTCAGTTTTTCCACTGGTTGCAATTCATACCCATGAAATGTGGATTACTCATAAGTCCAGTTTTATATATGTTTTGATGATGTTCATCTTTTGGTTGTATTCTGATTCCTCAACACGTCATCAGGTGGCGGCATTGAGTCTGTTTAGTTTGTCAAAGCATCAAGGCTCACATGTAAACAAATATCTGCTGGGCTGTGCTCATTGGAAATAGATAGCTTACATCCACATCAGTGTTAAAATATAGGGCTGCAACTAAATTAGTGCATTATGTTCAAAAATGCTAGTGACAGTTTCCTGAAGCCCCAGATGAAGTGATCAAATTATTTGTTTTGACTGACCAACACTCAGTCAGTGTTTTCCAACGTTTTGGCTTGTGGCCTTTAAAGATGAAGCAGTGTCTACTAGGGACCTCTCATTGCAGGTGTCAGAAATCCATAAGTTACTGATTTTTCACTTCTGAACCTCTAAAACTAACTTTAATACATTATCAAGGTCCAAGAGAGGTAAACTATTCAATATTTCCACCAAAAAGTAAAGATTGGAGATAAGAATTTAGAGCACAACTATCTTGTGAACCCCTCTTATTCTACTTCCTCTTCTACAGAGGCCCCCATGTTAAACTGCCATGCTTCTACAGTAGCCTGTTCCTGGCCACCATAGTTTCTCCTTTGCTTTTGGTAGGCGAGCGATATTCAGTTGGTTGCATCACTGCTAGATTCCACTGAATCCTACACGCTGGACCTTTAATATTACTTTACAGTCAATTACTGTAAGTGACTAGCTTCTCTAAAACTCCCAGTGAACAAGCTGATGCTATAAAATCTACCTCATAGGTTCACTCAGATTCTTAAAAATATTTACAATGATATCTGTGTGAAATACTACAGTGTAAGTTCCTAAATCGGAAGTTGTTGCTTCAGTAGAAGAGTCAACACATTCTGAATATGTGTTGATGAGTCATTTACCATATCACAGCCATTTCACATTAAACCAGAATAAACATTTATGTGCTGTCCTGTACATTCCCACGCTGAGCGGGTGATTTGCACTGAAATGCAACACGCCTTTCATCTGTGGAGGGAGCACCTGTGTGACTCACTGAAAGGGAAATGATGTCACCGATTTGCAGCCATATTGCTGTACACAGTCTTTGCTGTCTGCCTCTTAGACACATCAGCTAAAAGTGGAGCTCATTTCCTGGAAGCTCTCAACCTTCTTGTAAAGTCTAATGAGGGAGATCCCACGCCTGATGAAAGCTGTGAAGCAGCCAAACCTGAGAAAACCATCTGAAATGTACAGTCTTCTTGAACAGATTTACTGCATGTATATGTATATGTGACTACACCAACATGTCTATGTGATAAGTCTATGTGATTGAGATATCAAGTGGGGGGCCCCCCATTTGAATAAATCTCACATAGACTGCTCACAAAATTGGGCACATGTTTGAGGCAAGATGGGCCCATTTTTGCCCACCAGGTTGTGGTATTTTGTTCTGCATTCACTGCACAAGCAGCCCAACCACCCTGTAGGAGTCATTAGTGCAGTGATACCATCTGTACAACTGCAAGCCTAAAGCTGAAAAGCGTCACAACTAGGTATTGGTTTGCTGCAATGGTGGGCAAATGTGGTTCTTCTGCACCACACAAGCAACAGCCATCATACTTGTCTAAGTTTCAGTACTGCAAGAAATCAATAGTGAAATACATCTTAGGTGGGAGTGGTAGAGAATTGCAAATGAAGATTTATTTACAATCAAGATTACTATTCTAGATGACTATAAACCAACACATGTTCAGCCCACATGGTAACCAAATCTCTCTTATGGTCCACTTTTTCCAAAATAACCATTCTTGCTTCCCTTCATTCCTGACTCACATAGGCAGACACAAATGGTAACATACAGTACATGGAGCCAATATAGACGTTGGTTCCATAAGTGTTCCAAAATGCAAGCATGTCACCAACTCATGTTTGGCCCTGGTGGATATGTTGGCTGACATGTACAGGACATTAGTGCCACCCTCTCATCACAGTTTAGTCAGTCAACTCACGGATTGAAGTGATTATTAAATAGAGAATTATGTAAATTTAGAATTTGTATAGTGTTGATATTGGAATCTAGGCTCTGGCCTCATCACTCCCCATGAGGAAACAGCAAACTCAGCACAGCAGGGAGTGTGGAGTGACAATAATAACTTTCCCTCCAGGGGAAATATGGACTCAGAGACCAACAGGTGGACACTGGCAATGAGTGTAGCAGCAATCTCAAGTTGATGGCATGAACTAGCTGTCAGACTGTGGAGGGCCTTCTCAGTCCCCATTTCAATCATCAGACAAAAAGTCTGATATTGGACGATGCTGCAAACCTTTGTTCAATGCAATGAGGATTTTTAAAATCTCATTTTCTGCAATATCTGGACATGGCGACTACAGTATGTTAAAGTTAAGGACAGATTCTTGCTATGACAGATAAAATATGGGTTAAGGTACAGTTGTGCTTAGGCAACTAAAACACTTGATTTCAGTTCTGTGATGGCCCAGGACTCTGGTCTCCTTTATGAAAGTCAGATGTGATAAACACTCATCCACCATAAAGGGCACACTGTTTCCTTTAAAACTGACGTTGAACATAAATAATGAGGCACAGAATTGCTGAACCACACCAAAACGACCGAGATCATGTTCATCCTAATATCTATACATAATGAGTTAACCATTATTAACTTGTTACAGTAGCTAAATGCTGGCTGTTCGGTCCAATCACTGCATGTCTGCCATAATTACAAACTGACATAGATTTTATCAAATTTCTCAACTTTTTCTTTCTTTAAAGAAAAAATGAATGAATGAGTGAATAGTACCATTTTGATATCAAAATTGGGATAGAAGCTTATAATAATTCTAAGCTGGTGTCTTTAAATAGAATATCTAATATGGCAGATGAAATGAAATAGAAGAACTTCTTCAGTCATTCGTCCTGGTTTGACATACTGTACTGTAGCCTCTCGGGTAGATCAAGATCAAGGCCTTAAAGATGCCCGGCCTCTTCACTGAGCAGCCAACTGTTTTCACTTGTGATGAAGTGTCCCATTTTTAGATGAAAGCAATCCCACTGAAACATATTGTTCAAGTGGCATTTGAATGCAGGAACACAATTATTGCAAATTATGTACATATTTTTAAGCAATTTCAAACTTTGTTCACTTTGTTTCTATGTTTGTCGTAGGTTTGTTTTTTTGTTTCTTTGTGTGTATTTTCAGTGACAAAATGTGCAGACATGCCAAGCAGACTAGACCTACATGACCAGATGTTTTCAGACAGGAAGTAACAACATCCCTCCTTCCCCCTTACCCGCGTCAGCACTTTGCAGTTTCAACTCTATGACTTCCCCTTTCACCAAGCAACATGCAAAGCACAGTCGTAAAGATATATTTGCATATTATAACTATCCACAGATGTATAATTCTGTTTAGTGATGCCATAATACAGGAACAGCAGTGCTGGGTTCATAAAGGAAGTTAACCAATATACATCAACCAAAAATCACGTGATTTAATTTAAGTGGGACTTTTGTGCACAGACAATATTTGTGGTTTAGTTCAGTGACACTTCAGACAATCTCTTTATTCCTGAGCTAAATTGCTTTTAGACAAACATCTTCTCAATGTTTTCTTCAGTCTTCAGACAATGTACAATCTCATTGCACAGAGAACCAAGCACAAGACCTGGTGCTGGTGAAATAGATACATAATTAAAACTGTAAATGGGAATATTATTTCAAAATGATCACATAACACAAACCTAATCTTTTGTGCCCAGCTGGCGGGGAACCTTCTTGGCTCTGTGTGTGTATTGATTTTGGTGGTTCTCTCATCTGGTATGTTGACAAGAGGCAAATACATACAGCAAAGCTAAATGACTGCTGTTTAATTTGGTTTCAGTGATGCAGCAGTCCACTGTTTACCTGAAGGGAAAGGATACTGCAGCTTCGGTTTATCGGCCCCCTGGGCTGTAGCTGCATACATGCATTTGCAGTAAAGAATTTGTCTATTTTAATCAGTGGGTGTTGCTTTTAATGTGAGGAAAGAGAAAGGCCTAGATTTAGCCCGAAGTTGCACAGGTGTATGACCGTTGGAGGGTTGGGCTAACACATGAAAAAAACTGAACAACTAATTAGTGTTTTTAGATTTACTGAAATAACGACACCTTTACAGTCAACTTGCTTTAGGCCTAAGAGCACAATATTAAATAGAAATAAATTCTCATAATGATCATTAAAGGGATGAAATCATATGTGTCTGCACGCATATGGTTAATACATATGTGCCTGTACTCTTAAAACTTTCTACAGCGGAGGTCAGTTGTTACTTTTGCTAGCATTAGCAAACTCTCTGAACTCTGCTCTGTGGTGGCTCTTTAGGTGTTTTATTAAGTCTACTTTTCTTTTGTTGTTGTAGTTTATCTTAATAATCTTACCCCAACCACCAACATTTCTCCTCCTCTTGCGTGAGCATAATGTAACAATGTCGTATTGGGTTTTTTGCACCAAATCAGGTTGGCCAGTCACGATCGTTAACTGCCCAAAAATAGACCTTGACATATGTTTAGTCCATCTAATGTGGTCTTAAGCCCTATGGGGATGTTTGTTTTGGCCAAATACAGGCTTATTATCTTATTTATTTACACTGAAACTTTGTGGTATCATAATCTTAATTGTGGCTTCAGGTTTCCACATGACACTGGACCAGGACTGTCTTCCAAACCAGTTGTGATGTCACAAAGTCATTTTCATGCACACACATCAAGGTCCAGAGTGTAACATTTAGGATGGAAAACTTGCAATATAATATTTATAAGTATGTTTTCATTAGTGTATAATCACCTGAAAATAAGAATCATATTTTTGTTACCTTAGAATGAGCTGTTCCACCATGTTGAACCACCATGTTTCTACAGTAGCCCAGAACGGACAAACCACACACTGGCTTTACATAGGGGGATTCATGGCCACAGTAGTTTGGCGGTGAGGTGAGGAGGTTGTAATCTGAAGCTACACCACTAGATGCCACTAAATCCTACACACAGAAATAAAACAGCCTTGTAATGTTAAACTCTGCATAAACCTCATTCTGCACAGTGAAGTTTAAACATTCAAGCGATTCAACAATAAGAAAATCACTTTTTTTGATGAGGGGGACATTGCCAGACTATGACTTGTTCATCACGGCAGACTTGCTGCTTTTTTCTTCCAGCACTTTATTATTTTTATTATTTTTATTTATTTATTTATTGTCAGAACTAAAGAAACATTGTCAAGGTTTTTTTCTGGTATCTTTAACAGAGAGATCACATTTGTCTCCATCTGCCCCAGAATGCACCTAATCCATGTTTGCTTCCACTGTGTCACAGTGAGTTTGTCTTTCTCCATTAAGGCTCTGATGTTCTGGAAAGAGTTAAGCCCAGGCTCTGCACAGACACATTTTTATTATTCATTACATTTCATTCTTTCCATCTCTGCAGTCTGGCCTTGCTGGTGGTGGAAGTCGAATTACAGAATCGCTCTTATAATGCCCAGGATCTCACACTTACAGAAGACATTTATCAACTAGCTTAATATGATTCATACAACAATGTCAACTGTATAATCCCATTGCAGCAGTGAGAGTGAGTAAACACCACAGAAACTGACCAAAATTCGGACACCAGTTGTTTTTACGTAACCCGGGTTATTAGGTCATAATTGCTTCAGTACAATGCGTCAGACTCAGAACAAGCTAACAATGTGTCCTAATACTCATACCTCAAGCAAAAACAAACAAAAAATTCATGAAATCAATGAATGAGCAGCTTTCTTTTTCAAATTTCTAAGTAAACAGTTGACAGGATGTTGAACCCAGGGGGTTTTCTGTTTCACTGATGGAGCTGTTAGCAGTAAGTGGTTGTACCGTTACAGGAAGTAGAGCAAAAGGTATGGGAAATGAAATGCGAACAGGGTTTATAAAAGATGAGGTGGTTCATCGAGTGATGGGTTAAAATATTTTCAGAGAGCTATTTGTGGCCTGCCGCTTTGCACGCCAGATACAGACAGAACAGCATGGAGACGCTTCTTTTTCTATTTCCTCAATTCAACTACATGGCCCCGAAGGAGGAAGCATATTTCAAAATGCTTGGTCCAGAAGACTTGCAGGCACCAAAGATGAAGGACGATAGTAGCAGGTTGGTGTGTGAACCTCAGTTATTTTCATGTGTTTTCTTTAATGTTTACTTTGTTTGGGAATGAGTAATTTCTTTTTGTGCTTTAGTAATTGTTGCAGCTAATATCAGAAATCTGAGTAGTGCAACTTTTTATCACGAGGGAAGAGATTAAGCAACAGTTTCTTTCTGTGTTGAAAAGTAAAGATTTTACTCAAGAGCACCACAACTCCATTATAATAGAGAGATGTGATGTTTCTGTATAATATAGTATCATTCAAGGCCACCACAGCTGACACTAGGGCTGTGATACTTTTAAAAGCTGCTGTCCTCCATGATGAGTCTCTGCTGCTTTTTAGTTAAAAGACATGTGCTAATGTGACTTGTACCACAAATATGTTGTGTAATTCATAGCGGGTCACGTAAGCCACTTCAGAAATGTGTCCGTAAGGAGTACTTCTAATACTTAGAATAATTTGCTAACAGTGTCACAGTTGCATGTACAGACAGTTCGTGGAACTTGATGTATTTTCTTCTCTGTTTGCAGACAGAAAGACAAGGAGAGGAAGAGCCGACTAAGCCTTTTTCTCACCAAGTCAGGCTCTCATGAAAACGTCAGTCCCCATAAAAAGACAAATACGACACCAAGCAAGTAAGGCAAAATCCATTAATTTCATATATAGGCAATGCTGTTTTTGACAAGTATTATTCATTATTAACCTCAGATTCCAGCACCCTCCATAACTCATTGCACCCTTCTACAAACATGGCATGTAGACGTCTCATGAGAATCCTAAACATTTTTTGCTGCATCATTAGGGAAGGGCTGACCGCATCTCTGATTTCTTTTTTTGCAGCATCTCACCAGAGGCAGCTTTGCAATGGAGCGACTCCTTTGAAGAACTGCTAAAGCACTCAGGTCAGTTTAATGCCCCAAACTTCTCAAAAATGTGTCAAATTGCTGTCCAAAACAGTTTCTTCTGCTGTCAAACAACTTGCTCTATTTGAATTGTAAACTGTTAAGGAGTGCTAGAGGCAATAAATAGGTAATGGAGAGAGCAGTGAGAGTTTCACTACATCTTTTAATGTTTGTTAGCACAGCTAGTAATACAGAAACTGTGCAACTTCCTCATAATCACAGAAGTTGCACTTTAGTGCCACAGTGAAACATTGTAAACCACTCTATGTGCTCATTGGGGAATGGTTAATGTAGTCAGAGGCATATAATGAAGACAATAATTGCAAAAAGTATTTTTAAGCTATTAATGATTTGTATATATTTGAATTGTTTGTATAGTAGGGCCATTTTAGTGACTTTAGGGTAAGGAAGCTATGGAATGTCTCCTTAACACATCCTGCTACATTCAAATGTGAGCTTCATTGACCCAACAGGCTCAGAAAATACATATTTTGTTTTGAACAGTTGTCTGTCTTTGTGTTACGTCATTCCAGTAACTAACAGTGTTTCTCTTTTTCAGATGGGGTGGAAACCTTCTCTCAGTTCCTCAGGACAGAGTTCAGTGAGGAAAACATTGAGTTCTGGTTGGCCTGTGAAGAATACAAGACCATTGATTCTGAGACAAAGCTACTGTCCAAAGCCAAATATATTTATACAGTTTTTATTGAATCGGAAGCCCCTAAAGAGGTACGGCATATCATATTTATTTACCATAATCTGCATGGGGGTAATGCTGCAAAATAGGATAAATCCTCAAACAACGCCTGCTGGTTTAGTATTTTCTTTGGCTTATTTGTCACCGAGGTTTAAAATATTAATGTCATTGTAATAAAAATAACAGTGGGCGAATTCAAAAGCACTGCATAGTCATGAGCCTGCAGCAGGATGACCTTTGTGAACAATCGTTAGGAGTAGCAGCATCTCACTGAGGTCACGCATCTAGTGCATGCACCTCTGCAAAAGCAGGTCGGGTTATTTCTGTGGAAGACAGTAGCGGTTTCAAAGGTTTCCATTCCCTTAGCAAGGATGATGCGACCACCACTAGATATGCTTTTAAGCCCTGCAGCAGATCTGTCCGTTAAAGAGTTGGGTGTCTGGTTTGAGGTTTTGACATTCCTCTGCAGAACTGGAGAGAGCGTCACCCACACATTTTCAGTCTAAGATGAGTGTATGTGTACATGTGAAAGATTAGAAGCTTTTCAGAGCATGCTGTCATGAGAGAGTTTACCAACTTGAGTGATCTCCAGGGAGACCCAAATGTAAACGAATGTAACCTTCAATACTGATGGTGGGAGATGCAGTTTCACACTTGTGAATATTTTGAGAGGTGTGTTAGGGGCGATTATTTTTATTGCTGTGTGAGAAGCTTCATCACTGCTGGTCTTTTAAAGAAGAACAATTGTTCAAATACCATTCACAGCCTTCCATTGTCCTATTTTTAAACAAACAATAATTCACAAAAGTATCTATGATGAAATCCAGGGAGCTGATGGCTGTGTGTCACTGATACTGTTGCTTTTGTGAGCCTTAATAAATCTAAATTCATTTCTCAAGAGAACAAGCACAGACAAACACCTTTACAGTCTAAAATGTGCTTCATTTTAGTTGTTGAGTGAACTCATGCAAATGTAGATTTTCTACACTGTTTCAAGTGGTTCTACTTTACACTGCTCTCGCTGTGGATCTTGGGGTTTCCCCTTTCTTCTCGTCAGCATCTGATATATTCTCAGTTGACAACAATTCCACTAGGCCTTAGACAGAGACAAAAGTGTGTGTTTCTAATATTCCATTAGTATAGATTTGAATGTAGTTGATACGGCATGTCAGTAATTCTGCATGTTTTTTCATTGTGACTTAATTTTCTTCCACTTAGGTCAACATTGACTACAACACCAAGATGGCCATCCAGAAGAGCATAGCCCAGCCCACAAAGAGCTGTTTTGAAGCAGCCCAGATGAAAGTCTACAGCCTGATGAAAAAGGACTCCTACCCCAGGTTCCTCCACTCTGACATTTATCTGCGTATCACCAGAAGGAAAGGCCCGGGGGCCACCATGTTTCGCAGAAGGTCACGCTCCTGTGTGTTCAACGAGAGAGGCGAGGCAACTGAACCTTCGGCCTGGTAACGCATTGAAACATTGCAGGCGTAGCAGCTCACTCTGTGAAACTGATAATTATATTTGAGATAATCCTTGATTTGCAACACAGTTGTTGAAACGTAATATGTGTTGCAGAGGCTTATTATCCACAGGTTTGCTTCTTTTATAACCACAAAGGTCACTGGATTATTTTACTTACATAGTACTGTTGTAGCTTGCCAGTGAGAAAAATGCAAAAGTATAGTTCAACATTTTGGGAAATATTTATTAGCATTCTTGCTGAGAGGTATGTGAGAAGATTGATATAACTATGTATATGTATGTATGGTAAATATGAAGCTATATTAGCTTAGCTTAGCATAAAGACTGGAAGCAGAGGGATGAACTCCAATGGGTACAAAATCCACCTACCAGCACTCACTAATAGCCATGTTACTGTATGTCTTTTTAGAGTAAAAATGTCACAATGAGGTGTTACAGGGGTTATGTGTTGGACTGTTTCTTGGCACAGTAATATCCTCAAGTGTGTGCTGGATTCCAGACAACCTCACAGTACACACAAGGAAGTTTAGCTAGCGGTTTCCCCCTTGTTTCCAGTCATTATGCTAAGCTAACCGGCTGCTGGCAGTTCCTTTATATCTACCGTACAGACATGAGAGGCAAGAAAGTGAATAAGCACATAAGATTTTGAACTATTCCTTTAAGTACGATACTACACAGTTGGATAACAGCTGACATCATTAGCCTTTAAGCTATAAGAATAAATTTAAAAAAGGTTATGAAGCCACTGTGCCAGAGCCATGTGGTTACCTGAAAATAATGGACACCTTCCAGCCAATCAGAATTGAGTATTCTCTGTGGCCATGTAATAAAACCAGATCATTCTTCAGCACTGGGGGAACAATTTATCCATTCTCTTTCTAAGAGACACTGCACTGCTTGTGGATCAAACCTTTATTGATGGTTTATATATTTTCTCAAATCTTGCTAAACTGGAATGACAATGGGATGGTTGGGGACAGACTCTCAGCTGAAGTGCCTCCCTGCTACTGACAGTATTCAACCAGCCATACAGGCAGCCACACTGAAGCCTCTCTCCTGACTTTAGAAACATTATGCTTCAATTATTTTGTCTTCCAATACAGCAATAGCACCTTATACAACATTAACACAGTTGATGGCATAGAAGCTAATTTGACCATATCTCATTAAAACGGATTCATGATTTTATCCCTCGCACTGTCCAACCCCCCCACACCAGACTAACTTGTGGTGAAAGCCTGCAGCCTAGGTGACTGCATAGCACTGAAACTTTTTAACGAGGGATATACATCTCTCATTTCTGTTATTGATTAAAACATATCCCATTTTCACACACAGAAAATGCATGTGTCTTATTTGAATACTAATATTATATCATTATATTAATTATGATTGCTGTTTTTCAGTTTGCTACCATCTAATATAATTTAAGTATTACTATGATCATATGTGTTGCCTTGCTTTTGTAAAATGTATATACTATAATATGTGTTGAGTAACTCAAATAAACTCTTTATTCTAAAAACTGTTTTAATGAGGCCATTTTTTTGTCATTAATTAGTCTGAATGACCACATCTAAATGTGACAAATGGAGCAATAATATATGTACACTAGTGGGGAAAATTGTGATTGTGTGTAGCTACCTATTCCAAATCACTGAAAAATTAATGGACCTTATCAACACAAACCATTCCAGCACAGAATTATTCATGTTACTGTATATGTATGCACAAGCTATACTTCTTACAAAGACAAATACATATTAATTTGAAATGTTTGCCTCCAAACTCTTGCGTATGTATGCAGAAATAAATGTATACCAGTGCTGTACATGTATGCAGCAGAAAGCTGTATAAACAAATACACACAGAGATGGTTTAGCTCATTAACACACATGTCAGGGTTTCTAGTAGCCTTCAGAGGGATAAAGTCCATCTCAGCCCAAGTTACTGCCATTTTACAAAAACCTGCGTGGAATACCTCGCAGTTCACATTAATTATGCATCCATCTAGACGACAGTGGCATGTGTATACTGCAGTTCCTGCTGTCTTCTCACACAAATAGTCGGAAAAGGAAAGGGAAATGTAATGATGTGTTAACAAAGGTAGGAGCTCAGCTAGCCTGCCAAATTCATCACAGCTTAAGATTAGTTGCCCGCTAAGAATTTGCTGGCAGATTTCTTGTTTCTTTCCCATTGGTATTTAAATTTGTGACTCAGTCTGCGCTAAAAGCCTCTGAAATCATCCACAAGTTAAAGATGTATTGTAGAACCTCTGAAGGGAAACAAAACAGTAAGAAAGCAGTTTGCCTGGAGATATGAGGCTTGTAAAACAAGATGAATACCAGTCTCAGAGGAGTTTAAAACAAAAAGATTTATTGTAAGGTGTCTAATAGTGGAGGTTTACGCAGATTTTGTCAAACAAATGGGATTCTTTTTAAAAGATTCCTCAATCTAATCCAAAGTCTGTCAGAAGTTTTGCCCCTTTGGGCTCTGTTATCCAAACTTTTACACCAAACGTTCCCATTTAAAGAACCAGTTTGTCCCATCTCAAAAGCCTTTATCTAACTCTACATGAGCCAAATTTGGTAATAGATTTGCTGACTCCCAGGCTCAGATATTGAGTTGTAAAATGTTCCCCTTACAAAACAGTTTGCACTTGATGCTGATGGCCTGCAAAGATATTGACAGACCAAAATGCATTTCATTGTAACTGCAAACAGAAGGCCGCAAAGTCTCAAGGTGAGAATTTGTATACTCTACTTCCACTGAAGTGCTGGGAGCATTTTGAGAGGGACCTGTTGTGGGGGAAGAAAGATACAATTTAATGCCTAATGGACAACTTCCCTCAATTCATCAATAGGTAGCAGGTTTCCTTTCTTTACAGAAACTTTCTTCAAAGAAAGTTTGTTAAGAGAAAATATAAATAGCTGAATATTCCTGAAACTCAAGTTGTGTTTTAGAGAGCTTTCTTTATGTGGTTAGATATATTATTGAGTGGCCATCATCAAACTTACTGTTGAGAGGGTGAAAGTCATTAAAAAAAGAAAGGAAGGTCACTTAAGGATCCCTGTTGCTCACTGTTTTCATGATACATGTAGAGTATGGTCAAAGACTTTTACACTAATTGAATCACAGGCATGCTGTTAAGTTAAATAGGTTTTCAGGTTACATCTGCAATCTATTTAAATGTTGTCTTTATTGTCACATGAGCCCTTGCCTTGGTCAAGGGCACCGACCACAAATCAACCTAAAATACATGTTTTTGACAGTGGGGGAAACCAAAGCATCCTGAGGAAACCCATGCGAACAACGGGAAAACATGCAAACTCCACACAGAAAGGCCCTGCCCCAGACAGGATTTGAACCTTCCTGCTGTGAGGCAACAGTGCTAACCACTGAAGCACCTACACCAACCCCCGGCCTGCAGTCTGGGTCCTGAGCAGCTTCAGGAGAAGGGTCAAAACCCTATTCATGTCGAATCAATGAAGCAAGCAGGACCAACAGCGATGAGAAACACCCAAATTCAATCCTGTCAGTTACAGAGAAAGTGGACACATAATACAGTTTTAAAACAGATATGGGGGACCTGAAGAGGACTAGAGTGCCACCCTGTGTATGGTGGAAAAAATGACATCAACAAATTACAAACCAAAGTGGAAGTGCATTCTGTATCACTAGTGAGATGCATTTCATTGTAGATGTTAATATGAAAATGATCAATGTTGTTTTATGAAATGAGCCCATTCAGGGAGTCATTTTTGTCCTTGGATAGTAACACTGACCGATCAGAATAACTTCTTATGTAAGACCATGAAAGGCTAAATCACAACAAGACAAAACATCTTGGATAGTCAAAGGCGACACTCATATCTTTCCTGGCAGTGCCTTTTTTGAAAAACAAATTTCTGGACCTGGTGCATCTACACACATGCAAATAGGGGCAGCCTGGGTGTTTTCCATCACCTGCTGTGATTTACATTCTTGGTTTGTTTGGGCCCATCATGCCTCCACCAATGGTCAGGAAGGTCATCACAGGTTATAATGCACTGGACATACTTATGATAATATGTTTTTTATGATTCAGTGTATGACATGACCTATACAACCAACAGACCCATAGAAGCGGAGGACAATCCTCCACATCTAGCTCATGATCATATGACAGAAATATCTTTTTCCATCCATTTATTCTAAATCACGAGAATACATTATCACACAGTATTTAACCGCTTTCAAAGTATGCCACACATATTTTAGTAGACACTAAATCATTGAAATCAAACATCTAATGATGGAAGTTGAAAAGCAGACAATAGACACACGTATAATGTGAAACCACCATGGATGTATATAGGAGAACTGGATACAGTGTTGGATTCAAGTTGCTCAGTGGCACATGAAGCCGAAAAAGCCACTTACTTTTGAAAAATTACCCAGATGAGTGTATATATTTGAATGCAGATGTCAGATAAACTATGTCATTCAATGTAATTAAACCCACATTTATTGGATATAGTGTTATATAGTCAGTGTACAGTATGTTTAACTCTGACTCAGCTAACTTTGTAATCATACAAACTTCTTGAGTTCTCTCAAGTCGTTGGCAGCCTCACAAGATCACATGAGCAATGGTGATTTTTGACGTTTACTTCTCCTTATTCCAAACCCAGTGCAGATTTGCACCACGGCTGACTAATCTAATCCAAATCACAACCTTTGTTTCAAGAGTCAGTGATCACCTACATGAACTGAAGATGTCATATGAGCCATATTAATAAATCACTGCTTGTTTATTCTTTGTCGCCTTGATGAATAAGTAACACTGGGGATATGCAAATGGTATGATGACGAGCCTTTTCCTTAATAGTGAATTTGTTTATGGTTATTTGTTTGTGGTCAGGATCTCTCCTAATGCTTCCTGACCATTGCTCATTGCTTTAGTTAAATCTTATTCTGAATTTGAAATGCAGTGCTATACCACAACAGGCCATTACGTTACCATATTCCTGATGTCCTTACTAAGTGATGACAAAGTATTCAATAATCTAAAATGTATTCTTCAGTGATCTATGAACGTATCTGCCAACCTCATATTGTCACATTCATGTTAATGATAATCAATGTTTTGGACAACATGTGCGGCCAGCTTAAATCACAACCCAGTTCTCTTCTCTTCAAGGTACGACAGACATGGAAGGATGCCCTGTCTCTCCCAACAACACCATTTTGCATAAAGATTTCCATATATTCCATTCATGTTGGGTGGGGGTCATTTAGATTTGTTGAGTCACTTGACTCCCTCATTTCCAAACAATCACAACCCCATCTTCAGTCTGGCAGGATCTTATCTCTGTCTCCCTTCGTAAAGGACGAGGAGATGGCGATAAAGTGAGTTAATGCATATTTGATTATTGGGCCTTTACCATTTTCAGCAGGCAACAGCTTACAGCAGCCATGTGGAAAATACCAAGGAGTTTTTCACTCACTGTAAGTCTCACCTTGCATTGTGCCTTTATTTGTGAAGGGACTTGTAGTGCTGGGAGGATGCTGTCAGGTGCTCAATGCATTAAACTGAATGTTTACAAGAGATATTAAAATCCAATATGTCACATAGTATGAATGATTCATAATTTGGCCTGCAAGTTGGGTTTGCAGGTGGTATGTGCTGTGAAGTTTACAGATAACTGGGCTAGTGATAGATCTTGATGCTCTTTTCAAGGGTAGATTGTGTTGCTTCCCCAAGGATCCACTGGAGGATGTTGAAACTTGGAGTGAGTCTGTGGACAAAGTCCTCAGTTGTAAAGGTGAGTCTCTTCTGATTGTACATATTTGATTGTATATACACTTGCTACCTGCTTAATGTCCTCTGTCATTTCCAGCCGGACAGATAGCTTTCCGTGAGTTCCTGAAGTCCGAGTACAGCGAGGAGAACATACTGTTTTGGCTTGCCTGTGAGGAGTACAAAAAAATCAAGACAGTCCCCGAGATGATTTCCTCTGCCAACAGGATTTACTCAGAGTTTGTCCAAACAGAAGCACCCAAACAGGTAACTGGAAAAAAAAGACAAGTTGGTCATTGATTGTAATCTGAATTTAGCCGGCCTATAGTGATATAAATCAGTGTATTTGTGAGTTTTATTGTGGTATAATTGCAGAATGTTATGTGCACTGTTATAGTGCATATTATAGTGAATGATGATGAAAAGAGTTGCAGTGAGACGCCCCTGAGCAATATTGTTTGATTCCAGATCAACATAGATTGTGGTACCAGAGAAAACATAACAAAGAACATCTCCCAGCCGACCCTGACTTCGTTTGATTCAGCACAGAAGCTTATCTACAGTCTGATGGCCAGGGATTGCTACCCGCGGTTCCTAAAATCTGACATCTATCAGGGACTCCTGAGGAGAACCGATTCAAGGTGACTGTTTTAAAACTGATAGCCTCTCAGATGGAGGCTCACGAAATCTTCTCTCCAACTCTGATCTGCTGTAGCACTCTTTCATTTCAGTGTGGATAACGGGTTCATGCCATACAATCCAGATCCTAAGTGTAGCAGAAATAGCTTTTCCCAACCTGTGTGATTCAGTAGACAGTTACAGCTTAAGAGAATTTGTGGGTTGTATTATACTTTATCTCTTTAATTATGTTAAGGTAAAAAAAATAAAATAAAAAAAAACTCTTTAAAGAGACTGTGCACATAATTCTTCTATAATTATCTATTTCTCCTCCACCCTATGAGGTTAATAATAAAAAATAATTTCTTTATTGTAAAGTATTATCAACACTTTATCTAATTGATTATTCAAACATAAATCCTAATATGCTCTAAGAAATTCAACTTTCACATACAAATAAAAATGTGAGTGTATTGTTAAACATCTGTCTCAGTTTCTTGCTCTGTCAAATGTTTCCTTTTTCATTTACTTTGTAGTTTTTGAAATATCTAAAACTAAATATACTCAGTTGAATGACATTTGGGTGTGGTCCTTTTGAATGTAATGCAAATCGCCTCACCTGCTGCTGTAAGAGAAGACTGTATACTGCAATATGGTCATTGGTCAAAAGATACACCAGATGGCAACAGAGTCCTTCAAGCAACATCATTCAGTAAACAAGAAGACAAGAAGAAAAAGGAAGAAAAAAAGGCTTCACACTTCCTCTTACTTTGTGTGGGGTATTTCTGCAACCTCTCAGCTGCGGTTAAAATAAGTTGGTGCATTAAGGATTTTGTGAAGAGGAACTGTATGAATCAGTCTGGTGTTAAATTTGCCTGAAATGCCAGACACATAGGGGTGGGTGGAAGGGCAGTTTCAGTGGCAATTCAGTTGGTTTCATGTTGCCAGGCGGATTCATTCATCACCAAAAAAAATCTGTGAACTTGTCCATGTGATGGAAAAATCATCTCTAGCTTAGTTCATTGTCCTGTATGTATACATTCCTTCAAAGGAAGATTAGTGTTGGTATTAAATAGTATGAACCACATTGTGAAAATTACAAGCTTATATAATCGTCTATGTAAAAAGTATGCAAATGCAAAAGAGCACAACAAAGCTGTGTTCCCAAGACACCAACTTTTAGGCATAATGTTCAGATCCCCAAATGAGGGTAAACTCAGCATGCAGGATTTAAATTAAACACGAAGCATAAAATGCTACAGTTACATTGTTCTCCTTTTGCATGTACAACTATAAGGTGTTCATTGTCTGGTGTGTTTTTGAGTTTGGAAAGTGGAAGTAGGCACAGCGGGGTTTCTCCATGTGACTACTGGGTGTTAGACGAACATTTTGTTCTGTTTGTGTTGGCGGCATTAAATGTACGGTATTTATTTTAAGGTGCTGCTGTGCTTGTGTTGTGCAGACAGCTCGCCACAACTTCCCCTCGTTTAGACAACTCTGGTTGCAATCACCTCTTTGTGGGAGAAAGGGTTGAGTTTGTTGGGTACTATGAAAAAAAAGTGTTTTGTCTGCGTTTGTCGTTATGACGCATAGCAACGCGCAGCATAACTGCAGCAGACATTGCTAGCAGGAAATGAGGAAGACATAAAAATGAAAGAAACTCAGAAAAGTTATAACTCTCACAGTGACAACAGTTGATAGAGGAAACCCACAGACGGGTGTTGTCTCCGATAAAGAACATTTCTGAGATAACAGTTTTTGTCACCACAGCAAGCCATCAACATCTGCGTTCTGACACAATTCACATTTCCTGTCAAACAAACTAACATTAACATGGACAATGTGACAAAACAGCAGCTCATTAAGTTTTCTTAAACACCATATTTTATGTGACACTATACATTCATCAGGCTTGCAGCTTGTTAAACTAAACATATGCTATATATTCTATAGCACACTTAAACTTCTTAATGGGTCTTTCCACTTTTTAAACATGCTTTTGCTCATGCATTCACTCCAAACTGCATGTTCTCTGCATTTCCTGAAAATGTATATGCATTCTTGTACACACTTAAATGTGTTGCTATGGTTTTCAATTGTTCCACAACAGTATGGAAATTGTAGAGACTTGAAACTTGCTTGAAAGTTTGAAGGTGTTCATCACTGTCAACATCATGCCTACATCTAGTGTTGTCAAAGCTACATTATGAATATGTAATAATGCAGCTGTAAATCCAGAAAGCAAAGCAGTACAATACAATGGCAGGCATGGTAGATCAAATAAATCAGGATAAAGTAAATTACAACATAAAAAGTAAAAGTGATAAAATTCTGTAGAAAGTCTCAGAACTGTGCAAAAGGATTTATGTGCAGAGTTTAACACTAGAAGGCTATTTTCAAATAAGGGGGGAAAGTTTCTCTGTGCTCAACCTACATCTGAGTTTAATGATTCATCTCCACAGGAGGGTTTTTAATAAAGCTGAGTGAGTTTCATGAGAGTATATGATGACACTATATATACAGTATAGCTGTCTTTTAACGCACATGTATTAGATTGGTACTCAGCATCGGCCGATACAAAAAAGTTGAGGTATCAGAAAGGAAAAAATTATATCGGAACATCTGGGTCAAGCCCCACTCACTCTGAGTACGGACAGGAATACAAATAATTTAGTTGGTTGAACAGATACAGAACAGACAGGCCTATGGATAATGGTGAGGTCACTCAAGTTTTTAGCCATATAGCAGCTCCAGGGAGGAAAATGTTGGTCTGTCTGTTAGTCTGGGGGCCCTAATAGCTAAGGCTACATCACCTGTGCTCCTCAGTGCTCAAGTGAGAGCCAGACTTATATGTGCTTAAAAATGACACAGTAAAAGGTTCAAATTGATACTAAAATATGCAGGTCACTACTGAAGGGATTCAACAGTAATATGGATTTTTAGTGCAGCAACAACATTAACAACTGCAGTTGTAGATAGTATTACAGTAAATTAGTCCACACGAGATACGGAGGAAAGCATGTATGAAAGTTTCCAGATTTGCAGGGATAAACACTGCTCTTTAAATTTTTATGTTTAAGTTTTCTTGAGCTTCAGATCTCGACACAGATGGCTTGATTGACAAAAAGGTGGGTCAGGAGGTTTTTGGAAGTGGTATCCACTGCTGACTTCCACAGTGTATTTCTTACATAATAAGGCGTAGGAAATACTAGAAATGATACACATAGTGGCATAGATTTGTTTTATTACATATTGTCCATATTAAAGATGTGACAATGTGAACTATAAAGAAGATGTGATAAGGTTGACATATATTCAGGAAATCAAATTTTTTAAGAATCTAAGTATTGATTTCTGAAGGACCCCCCTTGAGCAGCTTTGTGATAGATGTTTTTTGACTCAAGAGCTGAGATGTACATGGATTAGAATTGAATCTCAAATTTGATACAAGCAGATAATTATGGACAGCTTGAGTATCAGTCATAAAAAAACAGATCTGCAGTGTGACATTGCTAACATCACTGGTACAGAGCAGAAAGGACAGGACTTGCACCTGAGACATTTATAAACCAAAGAAAAACAGAGGACTGATTACATTTTCTTTTAAAAACGGTTCCATTAAGGGGAAATGTTCAAATGACAGGTGAGAGCTTTGTTTTTTTTCCTGTGAACACTGTAGCAGGAAGTGAATGAAACAGTCCTGAATTACCACTCTGTAAGGGCATGTGCAGTCTGCAGTCAGACAGAGGGGGAGCTTCTATTTAAGGTTCTATTCCATTCAGGTCAAACAGGACCACTGTACTGCTGTTGTGCATGTTAGTTCACTGAAAAATCTCTGCTACACTAAATGGAACAAGCCTTAATTAGTAATCACTGGTAACACCTGTGTTTTACCCTACTATTTCAATGTCAAAATGGCTGCTGTGAAAACGGTGTATTAGTGATATTAGTGGTTTTACTTGATGTTGACATACAAGTTAGAGCTGAATCTTCTAATCTCTACAGTGAAAAGATATTAAGATGATAAAATAGATTTCCCGATATTACACCAGAGCTTTAAGCCACTGATATCTTGTTTTACCTATGTGACACAGAGATCTCATTATACCTCCTGTATGTATAAACTTCAAATCTTTCTAAAGTGGAAACACCGAGGGGTAAGACGAATACCACACAACCACAGTGTCCCTGCTTTGGTTCCGGTGGGTGACCTTTAGTTTCATATCATCCCCCTCTCTGTTTCCCTGTGTATTTTCTATCTGACTCCACTGTCAAGTATCAAACAAGAAAATGAAAAGAAACACATGATTTAAGTTATATAACAAGTCTTTAGCTGAAAGAGAACATTCAAACTGACCCAAAGCAAGACTGAACTTGTGTTGTTCTTGTGTGGTTTAAGGGTATTTTTCTGTCAGAGGCAAAACAAGATTCAAGCGAGGTCAGAAATGCTAACTTCAGAGAATTGCATGTTAGTTTTCCTAAGTCAATAGTGTGCCCCCCACAGAGATGTTGAAGGAATACATTACATGTATGCTAAGGTATTACTGAAGAAACAAATATGAATATTACAAATATAATACAACAATTTGTCATTTCTAGACAGGTGCGGTACAGGAGCTGAGAGACTTATGAAACCAAAGAACACAATGCATTTAGTGTGATTGCACCATAATGTGAGAGCATCTTAAAGTAAGACTATGTAACTTTGGCTGAGCAGCTGGCACCGCCACTATAAGTGACAATTATAAGATGATGGTAAATGTTAAAACTTAGAGTAACAGTAGCAAAGGAGGAAAGAGTCTTAATACAGTGAATAGCAGTAAAGGCCCCTGGGTGTATTAAATTGAGCAAGGGTGCATTTTATTGATTATAAGTTCAACTTTTAAACTTGTTAAAGGCCAAATGTCTTATTTCTTCTATCAATAGTACTATAGTTTCACTTTAAAGGAAATGTGATGTTGTGAAAGGTGTAGTTGTAAGTGACAGGATGCCACTGTTTCTTTCCTGCACAGATGCAATCATTAGCTTTTTCACTAATATAAAGTGCTTAAACTTAAGAGGACATCTTTACTTGTTTTACTTACATTTTGCTGTGAGAGTACTGAAATAGTCTCAGCATTTAGGTCACAATGTGTTTACAAAACCTAAAACAGTGGCATTGGTTCTTGAGGCAGACTGGAATAAAGACTAAAGCATTTGCCTATCTGCTGCAGAATTTTCCACAACCCAATTTGCATCGCCAGACTTTAAGCCAAACAAGTAATGATGCAGATCAAAGTACAGTACAGTCAGGCAGCTATCATTACAGTCTGCACAAGTTTGCGTCATACCCAACTTCCTCTTTTTCTGTGGTTAGTTCACAATGATGTTGTGACACTATGCACCAACCTCATTTCAGACTTCTGCTGTGCATATATAAGTTGATGCTAAGAGGACACAGTGGCAGACGCGGATCTCAATCAACACAGTCACACATGTATACAGTATTGTTGCCATGCCAAGTCTAGTCACATCACCACCAAGGCAGCTTCAGCACTTAACTATGGATGCTGACAACAAGGACAGGGGAAAAGACAGGTAAGCATTTTATTATAACTGATGCACTGCACTGATCTACTTTTTTGTGTCATGGCTGATTAACCTCAAGAAGAACATGCTAGTAAAATAAATGTGTTTGGTTAACCAGGGGAGGAAACATGAAGTGTCGACTTAGATCGTGTCAACACCCTAAAACGGATGGGTAAGTGAAGAAAACTTCTTTGGAAACTAAATATCAAACTGCTGACATACTTGTTGCTTATGTGACTGACACCGCACCCCTCTCTTGCAGGCTTTGTTACGAGGAGATGTCCCAGTGGTCACACTCACTAGAGAGACTTCTATCATCCAAATGTGAGTTTATCAATACATAGTCCCATAGTCAAGTTTCATAGTCAGTATTCTTCCTCAACACTGTCTAACTGCTGTTCATTTTGTGTTCATGTGTGTAGATGGCATGAAGATATTCCAGGCCTTCTTGAAGTCAGAGTTCAGTGATGAAAACATAGAGTTTTGGCTGATGTGTGAGGACTACAAGAAGATCAAATCTTCCTTCAGGATGTCCTCCAGGGCAAAAAAGATCTTTAAACGCTACATTCAAGCTGAGGCTGTGAGAGAGGTATGTGCAGAGGTTTCTTGTAATGCAGACAGATTTACAGTTCTCTTCACAATATGCACCACCTCTGCTTCTACTTTTGAATTTATGGTCCTCATTATTTTTCCTATGCTTCCAGATCAACATTGATCACAAGACCAGAGACTTGATCAGACGGAACATTAAGGCGCCCACCAGAGTGTGCTTCGATGATGCCCAGAGGATCGTCTATGGGCTAATGGAGAGGGACTCTTACCCACGTTTCCTCAGGTCTGACATCTATCAGGCTCTACTGGACTCCACATCAGAATCTGTGAAGATGTAAAGAAAACAGATACCAGAGACAGTGTGTTTATAGACACTGGACTGTGAACCTAAGCCCAATGCTGGACTACCTGAGAGAAGCTGTGTTGTGTGTTTGCTCATCTTGGGACGACTGTTGGTGATTCGTTAACACCAAAAGCACCAAAAACTCATTTTTTCATTTTCAACACATTCGTGCCTTACTTGTGAGTTGAAGAGGATGTGCTTTGAGGTTGGCCATGCCCATATACTCTGTGAGAGGGAAGGTCAGCTTTGTAGTAAAACAAAAACAAAGAGGGTTTGTTGAAAACCAGCTGATATAATGGAAACAGATGGGTCAGAGCCAAAAATGTTCTACAGCTACAGTTGTACATGAATCACTAGAAGCTGCTGTGATAGCCCCTGTAAGTTAGGAAATTTCCCAGACATGCCACGATTATGTCGTGAAAATACCGGGTACTTTCTGTGAGAGACGCCAGGAAGTGTATGTGGTGCAAACAACAACTTCCACCCAAGATGCAAGTGCATGAGCTGGTATCTACATTTGCACACCATCTTAAGTTTGTTATCTCACTAAAGCAATAGATAAGTAGATGCAAGATGTGGATTTTTATGTGTGGTGTTATCCATTTAGAGGTTTTACATTCTGACATCAATGCTGTCACAGTGAAATAACTGATGTGTTGCAGCTAAAATAATTAGTTATAAGCTATATATTAAAATGTGTTCCACAGTTTATCACAATGTTATGAATGTAAATATTAAGATGGATTTGTACATATTTAATAAACAAAATATTACACTGGCATTGAAATCTGACAAATAATTTTATATGTACAGATGTAAAGATGTACAGATGTACAGATGTACAGATGTACAGATGTACAGATAGATAGACAGACAGGCACAAAGGAGGTCAAGTTCCCATCAATCTAGATACACATCACCTTAAGAATCCTGGAAGTAACTTAGTCACAGTTCATTCATTCATTCATTCAGTCATTCAGTCATTTTTTAGTTCATTCACATATTTACTCACAGTTACGTTATTTACCGCCTGGTGGTTTTTGAGTTTAGACATGTCTACAGCAGCACAGGAGTGCTTACTCATACTCTCTCCAATACTGCACAGTGTACAGTTCTTCATATGTCTGAAACATATCCTTGTTGATACATTTCAAACTTCACTTAGAGAAACATTTTGACATTTTTGGAAAATACGCTTATTCGTTTTCTTGCTGAGAGTTAGATGAGAAGATTACCCACTCTCGTATTTGTAAATATAAAGCTACAGCCAGCATCCAGTTAGCTTAGCTTAGCACAACAATTGGAAGAACTAGTCTGGCTGTTTCCAAAGGCTTAAAAATGTATCTACGATCACCTCTATATCTCACTAATTAACATGTTATACTATATCCTTTTTTTCAAACGCGTGTAATTTACACTTTATATCTCATATGTTTGAATCATACAAAAATAGAATAGCTTTGAACCGTGCCAGGCTAGCTGTTTCCTTGTTTTCAGTCTGAACTAAGCTAACCAGCAGCTGGCAATACCATACTAAGCATATTTGAAATGGGTATCAATCTGTCAGCAAGAAAGCAAATATTTTCCAAAATATTTTCAATAACCCTTAACATACAGTTTCCCCCTTTTTTTTTCCATTAAACACAGTGTGCGAACTATACCATGGCCTTCTGGGTAGCTCACTTACAGTATTCTGACTACAAAACAGAGAAATGAATGGGTGGCACTGAGAAAGATGTTAGAGTAAAGTGAGTGAAGTTTATAAAATTGCAATCAAAGGTGCAAGAACAGCATGCATTTCTGTATCTTTATTAAAGTGAATTTAATGAGGAATCACCCTAATGCAGGAATTATACATCAATAATATTCTAATTTTACGACCCCAATAATTCACAAACCATGTTTTCTGAAGAGCTCATCTCTTATTAAGAGGAGCCAAGCTCCCTCTGGCTCCCCCATAGTTCATACCCTGGTTAAACAGCCTCAAGATTGGATTTCACATTATCTGACACTATGTACTTTAGTCTCTGCTGTCACTGCTCCTCACTGAAGCAGCAGTATTTACACTGAGTGAAACCAAAGACTGTTTTTAATGGCTGTGCAATTCAGTCAAATTGAAATGAAATGTTTCTTTCGTACATCACGTTGTCGTGAATTCCCCCAACATTCAGCCTTATACACTTGGTATATTTGGGAACTTTGAGGGTACAACTACAATTTGAAATAAGGAAATGAGGATCAATGAGGTTTAAAGGGTTGACAGCTAGGACCACAGTGAGTCCTCTTTCATCAGCCATTAGCCTTTCATGCTTTTGAATGTGTTTCAAGCACTTCTCATTCTACGAGTCATTCAGCCTTTGTTTTACAATTCAGTCTTTCATTTATCACTATAGTGTAGCAATCAGACGTCACCTTTACAAATTGTTCTCAAAGGAACAGAAAGGTTTAAAACTGAAACTGCGTTTGTATCACAAAAAAAGCCCCAAAAAGGAAGTTTATCTATGGGAACACATCAAGTATCACTCCGTTAAAGGTTATAGAAAATAAGGAGAAGTGTTAAGAACTGCTTACATCCTCTTTTAATCTCACTCGTTCATCCTTCTATAAGCACACATGCTTAGCCAAAAGCACAATCAACAAATAATAGAGAGTAATAGACAAAAACCTGTCAGTATAAAGGCACCACATTTATTTTGTGTTTTGGCCAAAAAAGCTTTCAGCATCCTTTTTATTTTTAACACAGGTCGTTAGGCTTTTTTTAACTCAGATGCAGCTTAAGTGTTAAACTGACGTGAATGGATCATTGCCTGACTGGTCATCATTTCCTCTTTTGCACTGGCTCTATTTATTAGTAACAAGATGATCATGCGATAGATTAGTCATATGACCATGAGAAGCTGTAAAAAAACCAACAAAATGAGGTCACATCAGAGACACAGGAGTTTTCATGCAATGACACATATCTACAAATCACTGGTGTAAAACTTTGAGGATATCCACTACATACTACATACTACTCATTCAGTCATTGAAACTGAATTGTATTTTTTGAAAGCCAAAGGTTTAACTGCCATGTGTGTCATAAGACAGAAGTCATCCTTTTGGAACCACATGGGTTGTATACAAGAGGTCACTGGATTACTGTGTGATGTTGCTCGACCAGTTCCACAAAGGAGGCTTTGTTTTAGGTCTATTTCAGTCGCAGGTGAAAAAATGTTCCAACGTGGAAATTTTCCATCAGATAAAAATCTCTTTCAGTCAAACATGAGGTGATGAGTCAAATACCATCAGTGTTATAACCAATTAAATCTTTAAGATTAAAACAATCATTTGAATACATAAAGTACAGTAGTTTGTTACAAAATGTAAGTATAAACAGAAGGACAACTGGGTTCACACAGGGTTTGATATGGCAAAGCAGCACAGAGAAACCAGACAAAGAGTCAGACAGCAGCTCTGTGAGACCACGGTGAACTGTACGTCAGCCCTATGGTACTTCGAGCTAACATTAGCACGTTAACATGCTCACCTCACAATGCCAATGCTTACTGATGTTTAGCAGGCAGGCTACAATGTTTACAAGTTTATATACAGCTGAGGATGATGGAGATGTCATTTGTTTTGTAGGTATTTGGTCATAAACCAAAGTATTGGGCACATTTTGATCTGATGGTGGGCTATGAAAGTTGCTCAGTGGCACATGAAGCCAAAAAAACATTTCCCGCTCTAAAGAAATTATCTGGATGAATGTATACATTTTTGTTTTGTTTTACAGACGCTTCACATACTGTCACAATATACATTGCATATGGGAAAAAGTCATTTTGGGCCAGTGTGCATCACTTGACGGATGCCATTTGGTTAAATTGGCTGCAAAGACTGGCGCTCTTCTTGGCGGCTTGGTCTTCTGTCTATAAAATCTATCCCAGGATGCCTGAGTTGGAAGATAGGGAAACCTGAATACAGAGTCTTTAGTCCAGCAGGTCTTTGGACTGCAAGAGGAAGCTAAAGCACACAAAGAAAACCTACTTTACCATGCATGTTAACATTCATTTTATTATGTTAAACCCAATTATACAGGCTTCACCAATGTGAATTGCAAATGAGACATTGTAAAACCTTTTTCTGTTGGCTGCCATAGCTGCATATATACCCAAGTGACTTCAATGCTCAAAGCCTATCATGCAAATCTAGGGTCTATATTTATATCTACAGTATAATAGAGGTTATATAACTTCTTAATTTAGAATAGCAGAGTTTTATATGGTGCATATTTTCACTAAATTATTTGTGAGAGTCACATAGACTACAAAAGCTTAAAATGACGATGGCGATGATCAAAGAGGGTGCTGACCCATGCGGAGTTGTCCTCACAGATCAAACAGTAACACCTTGTTGCATATTCTAGTCCCTGTGTCATAAGTACGTGTGATTACGTTGGTTTTATGTAGGTAATGGTGTAACACTCATGCGAAAGCAGACCTAGATATTCTGTTTTGCTTCTCTGCTCTTCCTGTGTTTATACTACTTCCTCAGCAATGACCCTATTAATCAGTCATGTGTCCTACAAAAAGGTTCGTATTAACTCATATGGTCCCTTTCTGAGTTTTTAAGTCAACATGGGTGAGATAACTTTTCTGATGCAGTTTCACTTTTTTCAGATATTTTATTGAAACAAAGCCAGGAAGAGTAAAGAAGCCGGATTTTCTAAAATTCACTAAAATGTATCAGTTTCACAACCACATTTTTTCACTTATTTTTAAAATTTATATTTGTATGGACTTAAGAGAGACATCTAAGAATCTTTGGTCAACCATTGACGAGGGGTCGGTAGTAGACATTGCTTTGTTTTTAGGGGTTACAAAACGCATTCAAAGCACAGGTTATAAAAATTTTACTGCTCACTTTTGGATGTGTATGAATCTGCAGGTTTTCCTTCTCACAGCTACTTCCTGATCAACACAGTTTTGGTCCTGGAAACCACATACTAATGTGCAGCAAGCCCTTGTTTCAGTGGCAAGTTCAAGTTCAATCTTGTCCAGACCGGTTTTTGTTTGGTTTGTGTGGTGTCTGTAGCGTGTCATTCACTGTGATGTTCTGTTCAACAGTTCTTGTTCATGTTCCATTCACTGCAAAGCCCACATTCATTCACTGATTAGGTTTTATTTTTAACTCTGAGAGTTTATTAAAAGAGCAGTCCTTCCACGTGTACATTTTAATCAATCTAATGCCTGGTTGTCATTACGTCATTAACTTGACTATCTTTTTGATAAAGAGCCAGAAAAAAGAGGAAGTAATTCTCACTTTCAGATTCTTACACAGAGCCATCAGTTAATGCTGCATTTGAGCTTGTGAACAAAACATTTTTAGCCCTGCTAGTGGAGTGGCTGTAGGGATTGAAATGTCAGCCTCTCAGGCTGGGGTTCACTACTTTGGTCTAGACTAATATATTATGCTGATACTAAATGGTTTACTATGAAATTTTGTACAGACATTCATTGTTCCCAGACGATGTAAGCCTATCCTAATGACTTTCTTGGTCCCCTGATTTTTCATCTAGTGCCACCAGCAGATTGATATTACATCAAATGTTTTTGAGTGAAATGTCTTAGCAACTGTTGGATGGATTGCTATGACATTTAGTACAGACATTCATGTCCCCCTCAGGGTGAATTTGACTTTTCCAATTTGTCCAAGACTATAGTTTATCACCAGATACCCTCAGAACTTAAGAATATTTCAATCGGACACAGCTATACTTTGTGTTAAGTACTGATCAGTAAATGTTGGCATAGTAAACTAATATAATAAACATGGTAAATATTATCTGCTTAGCACCAGCATGCTAGCATTGTCATTGTGAGCATCTTAGCATGCTGACATAAGCTTTTAGCTGTCGACGCTTGGCGTTGGTATGCTTTTTTTTAATAGTTACTATTCATTACAGTAATTACTTTCCAAAGGAATCAAAGCAATATCGAATCAATATTTCTGCTACCCCCTATCTCTGTCCCAGATCCCATCTCCTCTCCCACCCTTGCATCCCTTATAAAAACACATATAATACCAAATAAATAACTACATAAAGGGAAAATAAACTAATTTGGTTCTGAGCAATCTGCACATTTACCCCCATTATAGGATGTATCATTATCTCATAATGTCTGTTTAGACAAGACAAGACTCCAGGTATTCCCCTTCCAGAAAACCAACTTTCACTTTTTATATCACAACTTCTGATGTTCCACTGTTTCAAAAACACAGTTTCCAGTACACAAACACATGCATGTACACATGTACATGTTTTATGATCCTAACTGATTAATAATTATTCTGTATAGAGGCATATTTTTGTTTTTTTGTTTTTGCAAAACTGACAAGGTCTACAAGGAACCTTGAAACACCCTTAAAATGCTGTTAATTTAATTGAATGTAACATCATGAAATAAACAGTATTTTAAATTGAAAGAAAAAAGGCAAAATATGAGGAACCAACAGTGATAGTGAAGGGGATGTAATCCAGAAACTGTAAAAGAAAGACACACAGAAGGAGCAGCACAGAAAAAGAAAAAAGAAACTCGTGACCATTTGACCTTTGATTAAAAATAGCACAGACTTAAATGGTGAGCTAAACAACAACAAGAGACTGAATGACTATCAACAGTCTATGTAATGCATTTAACTGTGGAGAATGTGATGGGGGTTGTGATACATTAAGGAAGAGCACAAGGTTTGACGCACTTTGAGTATTCATGTGGCTCCTTCTAATTACGCAACAATCAGGCAGTATGTCAACAGAGGTTAAAGATAACACAGACACAAGGGGTAAAAGTGCTAAGACTTGTTGCTCAGGAAGAAACTTGATGTCTTGACATCATAGTTGGAATCCACTCTGGCTTTGACCCTCGTCAGTGAGAAGAGGCAGTCAGGATCCAGTGGTGAAGCTGTGAGGTTGGAAATCTGACAGAGCATCATGCACACTGAGAGATAGCATCAAATTATTATATTTATTTATATTATATAATTCACAGTGCAGGTAATGTTATTCATATTCAACAATGAACGGGCTCTCTGAGACATCTCTTGACCTTCAGGACACAAAGAGAATGTAAGTAAAGTACATCCCATTTGCAATGCAATGAGATTTATTTTAAGCCTTCTTAATACTACTAATACTACTGTTATCCTCTTTTGTAGACATAACACATGGAAATCCAAAATAAATAGCTTCATCCAGAGTCCATTACCATGGAGGAAAATCAACAGGTGTTTTTTTTGTTGTTAATATTATCATTCTGCATATTAATATTGTTCTGTCTAACTTCTTCTTTCAAATGTGAACAAATCCAAAAACCTTCCATTTCCTCTGTTTACAGACAAGAAACAAATCAAACAAGCCTGCTGGTAGAATCTCTTGAGGCACTCCTTTCCCAGAAACGTAATTTTCATCTGCTTTCAAGCAATACAAAACTAATATCATGGCTGATTACTGTTTTATTTATAATGCAGTTATGTTTCCTTGTGTAAAAGGTGGACATGCAGCATTTCGGGACTTTATGAAATCAGAGTTCTGTGAGGAAAATCTGGACTTCTGGCTCGCCTGTCAAGAGTTCAAAAACTTTGACAGCCCAGAGGAGCTGAAACAGAGAGCAACAAGTATTTATGAAGAGTTCATCAGGGCAGAGTCTCCCAAACAGGTGAAAACAAACTCTATTAGATGCTCAAACCCAAATCTAAGCGTAGGGAAAACTTAGTTCGCACATGAATATTTAATGTGTTTATTACAAGAGTGGCAATAATCTCAATAAATAGAAAAACTCCTACACTGACCTGTATAATTTACTGTACATTAACCACAGCAGCCAGTGTTTTAAATAGTTACTTTTCAACTGCGGTAATGATGCAGATGGCTGCACATACTGCGTAAATAGTCAATGACTAAATTGAAACAGCATGTTCACTGTACTGCTTAACACGTCTTTGCAGGTAAACCTAGATTTCTACACAAGAGAGATCATCAGCCAGAGTCTCGAGCAACCAAGTCCATCATGTTTTGTTGTGGCAGAGAGGAAAATCTATAGCCTGATGGAGAATGGCTCCTTCCCACGCTTCATTCAATCTGAACAATACAAAGTCTTATTTGATGCAGCTTCTAAGCCTGGGAAGCGCCGAAAGGCCTTGAAGATAAAGAGTACAGGAGCTCTAATACAGCACGATTCAAAACCAACCATTCTGCAGAGTGAGCTCCATCTCTAGCACGAGGACTGAAATCATGCATGTTGATGGTGTCAGGTGTTGCACAGACACAGGGTCAGGAACTGCTTGTGGCAGACACAATGCAATCACTTCTTAAACAATATTTATACAAATGTGAATGATTTTGACATGAATGCATTATGAACCATTGCAATGCTACAGGATTTATTCTGTGGTAAACTCATACAAGAGCTTATAAACTGAACAAGACATCATGGTCACCTGGATGTCATAAAAATCCATCCTTTAAAAAGTTGATGTGCTACTGCCACCCAGTGGTGAAAGGGTAAACTTACATCAATTCAATCTTATTTCAATTGTGATCTACTGTTCTTTGACTCAGTCGTGTGCAGAAACAGCAACACAAATTGCTGTAGAAATCCAAAATTACAAAAGCAGTTTTAACTGCTTTCTCAGCTTATGTGAGAAAAAAAAATGATGAGGACTTTTTCACAGGAGACATTTTGGCTTATAATAAACACACAGGTAGGTATTAATAAGTACTAATAACATTAACGATGGCTTTGTTCTGTTTAAGTCTCCTACTAAGTCTTGACAGTGTGACAATGAGCCAGCAGCTTGCACAATACCAGGACCCTGGCTGACACCTGTGCTTTTCCTCCTGCCAATGTCTTCTGTGGAAAAGACTAATAAGCTAATATAGTGCTATATGCTATGGTAGTGCCATGTCAGCACTACTTTTTTATGATTAAATTCAGTTGCACTTACACTTTATGTAATTATAGTATATTATCACTCTGTTGTGACATTACATTACACTTGGTGAAGAGTACATGATAGGACTTAAAACTCAAAGTTTAGGACTTGGGACTTGACTTGTGACTTATAAAACAATGACTGGATCCCACCTCTGGGTAACATTACTGGAGTTGACAAAAACTCTGAACGTTACTGTAAGTACAATGATATATATTATACTGATATGGATGATTATAATGAACTGCACTGTCTGGTGTAGTTTTATGTGCAGCTTCAGTGAGATAGCTCGCTGAAATGACTGATCAATGTGTTTAGCTGGTCACTGGTTTCAGTTGAGCTAACTAACCACACAGTCTGATGAAATGTGAAGAGGAAAATGTTGCACAGAGCAAATAGATAAATGATAAAATGTGTGCCAAGACCAAATAAATAGGAGTAAAGGAGTTAAAAATAAGACTCAGAGTTAAACACATTCAGTTTTAACGTGTTTGAAAAGAAAAGGATATTAAAAGCTTTTCTATTTTTGTTACATCTACATGGGGCTTAAAGGAAAAGCTTCTTTTATATTTTTATTTTGTATCCTAAATGCCACTTTAACCCCTGACTCTAATTGTCTGGGACCACCAAGATTTTGATGTCAAATGTGGTCAGTGAATGCAGTGGTGGAAAGTAGGCCTACATTTACTCGAGTACTTTAGTAGAATTTTGAGTACTTGTACTTTACTTAAGTATATCCAATTTATGCCACTTAATACTTCTATTCTACTACAGTTCAGAGGAAAATACTTCTTACTCCACTACATTAATTGAACTACTAGTTGCGAGTTACTTTGAGTTTACATATGACCAGCTTATTGAAAATGATTGTATGTATTATTATATATAAGGCCCCACATACCCTCAAAGGTGTTGTCAGTGTTGCAGATTAGACCCACAGGTTGGCGTTATGTGAAACTGTGCTGGAAATTACATGAGATCATCACTATAAACAACAAAACTAAGGGCCCCTGAAGTCCTCCCTAAATATTTGTATGTGGTTGCACACAATAATAACTTGTATGTACAAAATATTATCTTGTATGCGTAAGAGTTTCAACAAAATATATAATTGTTCGGGAACTTGAAGGCTCTATTATTCAACATCCAGAAAGGGGCCATGTTGCATAGTGAGTACTTTTACTATTGATACTTTACGTACAGTTTTGCTGGTAATGCTGATGTACTTATGCTCAAGTAGAACTTTGAATCCAGGACTTGTTAAACTTTTACTATTTTTGTTACTGTGGTGTTCTTACTTTTACTTAAGTAAAGGAAGGATCTGAGTACTGAGTGAAGAATATTCCATTCATTAATTTTACGGTCATGCATGACACTGAGACTCAGCTTGAGAGTGAATTGAGTAGTCAAAAGTAAATCAATGTTTTATGACCAAATCTATAGTGGAGGCCAAATGTAAGGAAACCAATTTATGAACCAGCAACATTTGACAGTAGAAGACGGAGAAAAGCACATAGCATCAAGCTTTAGCACACCACACAACTAACCAGGTTCAACACACACACACACACGACACTGGTTTTTGTTTTCTGATATTGAAAATGTGTTTTTTTCTTTTTCCTCCTTTAATTCCTAATGTCTTGTTACTTTATGTAATGCCAATAAAGCAAACTGAATTGAGAGAGAGAGAGATAGAGAGAGAGAGAGACATAAGCTGGTGTGTGTGTGTGTGTGTGTGTGTGTGTGTGCTGTGTGTGTGTGTGTGTGTGTGTGTGTGTGTGAGTGAGAGCTGGTACTCTGTATCCCAGCATCCATCGCGGCCCCGCCCCTGGTTATCTCACCGACGGTCGCTCAGAGGAGAGAGGCCTCTTTCCATCTGGCTAACGTTAGATGAGAACTTGAGCACTGTGCACATATACTGTGGTAAGTTCGTGTGCTGTTTAATATCAATGACGCTTATTGTCGACCGAAACATTTCGATTAGCAAACACTATGTCTGTCGTAGAGCCAGCTAAATGTACTTAAGGTTAGCGTCCATACCAGGCGAGCTGCCTCTGACCGCCTCGCCCAGCTTTGCTTTCCGGTGTCCGGCTAGGAAAAGCTCAGATGTGGGACGTGATAGTTTCGGTCGGAGGAGACCGGATGGCGAACACTGCTTTTACAGCTGCAGCTGAGAAACGTCAGGAGTAGGTTGGGCTTTTTATTTTTGCTACACAACTAGCTTGATACGTATTTATTATGATTACAACATTATTAATTAACGTTAACTAAATTACTCCTTTGCTAGCTTGACTAAGTTAGCTAACCTGAACTGGTAACGATAGTTAACTTAAGGTTGACTAGTCTGGACCATCCTCTATGAACAGCTCAGTGTGGCGTGCATCTGTCTCATGTGTATCATCATGTCCTGTAATCGGCTTTAGTTATTTCTGTCGGTGCACTGAGGCAATGAGTTGGTAATGTTGCTGGCTGAGTCGACGTTATCTTGTGTTCATGGGCTCTCTGGTTAGCCATTGGCAGCAGTGTACTGGAGCAAGAACTCATGCTGGTTTGGTAATGTTAGGGCTTTAAAGAGGGGCATCATTTGCAATTCCACACCAGCATCATGAATGGGAAATAAACCCAATACATCTGAGCTGTGGTTAGTCCCCTGGGTATTCTGATCAGGGATCAGATTTGTGGCAAAGTGAAAAAAAGTCCTTTCAGTAAGTGTCAACCAGTCACAGTTATGTATAAAAGTTACTAAGATTCCCTTTTCACCACTTTCTGTTTCAGGCCTTCTCTTGTGTTACAATGGAGCCATTGGGAAGTGCTACGATATGTTCGTCGAGCAACCACACCCTGAACTCAACAGGTGGCGGTTGCCCATGGGAGGTCAGCGACAAGGCCAGACTGTGCCGCTTTCTCTGCTATGGCTCGGAGGGAGACATTTACACTGCCAGAGAGGAGGCTCATGTCAGCATGGAGAACGCCGGAGCCCTGCTTTCCCTGCTGCAGGAGGGTCGAGGTGCTGAGGTGGTGGAGGAGATAAAAAGGTTCAGTCAGGATGGGCGAGCTGTCGGACTTGGCCCCTCGTTTTTTGCCTTGGCTTTGTGCTCCCAGCACTCGGAGGTGAAAACCAGACAGGCGGCGTTCAAAGCTTTGAAGGAAGTTTGTCGGGACCCCGCCCACCTGTTTTCTTTCATCCAGAACAAGAAGGAATTGAAAGAGGGGATGAAGTGTGGGATTTGGGGACGTGCCCTGAGGAAAGCAGTGTCTGACTGGTACAATGAGCAAGATGCCATGAGTCTGGCTGCGGCAGTGACCAAATGTAAACAGAGAGAGGGATGGTCACACCAGGATCTGCTCAGGCTCTCTCACACCAAACCAGCTAATGAAGGTGAGTTTACGCAGACCCTCATTATACGCAGCTGTTTAGAGGGGATCGGCAAAAACATCATCCACTTCACATTGGAATATTCCTGCCTTGCAGTACATAACTTTTTTCACAACATTTATCTTTTCGGAAGCTAGACGTATTAATTCAATTTTTTAAATGAAATTAATAGATTCATTTTAAGAAAATGAACAAATGCATGATCTTCACCAGCTTCTCATTCACCTCATTGCTACTGTGTTGTAAGATTCGTCTGTTCATTAAGTAACTGACTGTAATGGTCATATCTTTGTGTTTTCAGCAATTGCCTTGATCAGCAAATACGTGACAAAAGGTTGGAAAGAAGTCCAGGTTGCTTACTCAGACAAAGAGAACTCAGAAGAGGTTGTCAAAGTCCTTTTGTATCTTGAAGTGGTGGAGAAGGTCAAGCACAGTTGTGATGAAACAGAGGTCGTCACTTTAATAGAAGAACACAAACTGGAGAGGGAACAACTGCTGACGGACCACCTTAAGTCCAAACAGGTGAGTGTTTTTATTTTTAAAGTCATCATTGTTGTCATGAGATTAAGACTGGAGGATTACTTTCAGTAACAAATGACACCGTATAATGGCAGTGAATGGTAATGGTCCACTAAGGATTTTTTTGTGAGTGGGGGGCTTCACACTTTTCACAATTAAATGCTGTTTAGCAGCAGATTCTTTGTCATTTGGAAATAATCGGTACAACTGAGAAGTATGCCATTCTGGTGCATTTCTCTGTAGCTTCCTTGGATGGGCTACCGAAGATCTGTTGTACTCTGTCCCATTTGGTATTATTCTGATATGGGGGATATGTGTTTGTTTTTTTCTGGAGGTATGGAGAGCTTTGTTGAAGGAAATGCCTCTCCAATCAGTGCTGAGGATCTTGGGTAAGATGACGTCAAACAAAATTCTTGAACCAGGAAGTTCAGAAACACAAGCTGTATGTGACAGAATCCAGAGCGAGACGGCACTAAAGAAGGTAGGACCCCCAGATCTTGTTATTCATTTACAGTTATGCTTTTAATGAAAGCTGAGTCAGTGTTTCATGTCTTGAAATTACCAGGCAAAGATCCACCCTTTCAGCCTACTCTTGTCCTCTGAAAACTACAAAAGAGGCCAAGGCTATCAGGGTAAAACAAAATGGGAAGCAGACAGCAGCATCCTCAAAGCAATGGACTCTGCCTTTTACAAGAGTTTTATGGTAGGTTCTCCTTTGTTTTTACAGCTTCTCAAATACTATTAAAGAAGACAGCAAACAGCCACATTAGGTAATACTGTTGCAATTCTGTCCTCAGAATGTGGAGCCTGTGGGTAAACGTTTCGTAGTGGCAGTAGACGTGAGCACATCACTGAGCAGCATTGTCCCAGGGACGTCAGTCAGCACCGCTGTTGCTGCTGCGGCTATTACCATGGTAAGATACAACTAGAGCTAGATAGCGACACAGCGCGTGGCTAACTGGTGATCCAGTTGGAACAGCTGTGTCTGCCGCCCCATCTTTGGAGGAATCCTGGGTCAAGGAATTGGTCTGTTGATGCATGCTCTGGATTCCCGCGAAATTCCTTCCACATTGCGATTGTCTTGGTTGTCTTGACCCTCCAGGAGTTATTGGCTGAGAGAATTGTAATGCTTTTGTTTTGCAGCACTATATGTGCGTATGTGAGAGAGAGGAATTTTTGCAACAGTGATGTCATGCTTTTGTTTTGACCTTTATGTCTGGCTCAGATTTTTGCAAGGACAGAAGCAGACACGCATGTGCTGGCTTACTCTGAAGGAGCTTTGGTTCCATGCTCTGTCTCTGCTGACATGACTCTTGCACAAGCAACAATTGAACTGGTTAAGGTAAGGCATGTCACAGCATCACGAATCAAAAAATAATTACAGTTACTGATCAGTATAATGTTGGAATTTAGGGAATTTTACAACCATCTGTGAATACACAATATCTGTTAACAAATGTAGGTCAGTCAGCAATGTGTTCGCACTGGCTTCTCTTGAACTCTAATTCAACTCTAACTCTTCTATGTTACAGATCCCAGGTGGGAACACAGACTTCACCCTTCCAATCACGTGGGCCACAGAGAATGGGAAAGTAGTAGATGTGTTCATCATTCTGACCAACAACCCGTTGTGGACGTTTACTGCCAGCCCAGTGGAGTCTCTGAAGAAGCATAGACAAGTATATTCATTCATTCATGTCTGCTTGGGGAGTGGATTTGATTGAATAATGTCCGCTGTGATAAAGATTGTTTTAGAAAATAGGCTCACACAAGTAGGATAGAATTAATTTGCAATTTGATGGCGATTAACTTAAACAGGTGAATGGGATGAGGTTCTTTTTCATATTTATAATAAAGCTGATCCCTGCGCTCCTTAATTTCCAGAATGTTATTGTTATGTTAGATATACAATTGTAATAGGGTTGAGTGATAGGACACAATCAGTTTTCTGTAAAATTACATGACAGTTACTAAGAGCACATCTATCTATCTAGGTGCAAAGTCCTACAAACTATAACGTGGACTATAACTCCCTTTAAAATGTTGTCTTTGTCACATTAAGAAAAGTGTAATATTTTACCCCAAATAGGCTTATCGTCAGTATTACGTGCATACATACATGTGTTTTGCAAAAACAATTAACCAAAATAACACATTTTGTTATGTGTATTTTTCAACAGAAAACAGGAGCCAATTCCAAGTTGGTGATTTGTGGGCTGACTTCCATTGGACACGTCATCGCAGACACAGAAGACAGGGGTTTACTGAGCATCTGTGGCTTCGACCTTGGAGCTTTGAGCGTCATTCGTAACCTCGCCCAGGATCTGATCTGATAAAGTGTTGGGACTGCTGCTGGCCCATGTGGTTAAGAGTACAAAAGGAAGGCACAATGTGGACCAATATGGCTCACTTAGCATGTAGAGTGCCCCGAAACAGCACTAATCCAAAAGATGTTGACATTTACAATTCCAATTTCTCTTTTTGTATGACGTCGCCTACTAGTCAGTTGACAAAGTGTCCAGCGGGCTGGACAACACTTGAAATGTTATGTGTATATATTTTTTCTGAAGTGTGAAAAGGAGGTGATAAGACACGATATGTTATTGCATATCATGCTTGTCAGTAGTTTAAGGGCAAACAGCGCTCTGTATGACGGGCTGTGCTTTGATGGTTTTTGGTGAGACACTAACCCATTCAGCAATAAATTCCACTAATTTATAGATGTTTGCTAATTAAATTAGAGGAACAATGTAGGAGTCAGAGTCTTTGAGGCCTAGTGCAACTGTAGGTTTATTTTATAGGGATTTACTATAGTTTGTAGTATGTATCCATGGTATGATTTTAGCAGGTTTGATGTGATGGTAGACGCAGTTTAAATTTGAAAGCCTGTCTCTCTGTTTTATGTAGCATTATTATAAATTATTAACAGATATACTGTTAGAGAGAGGAATTACAACAAAGCACCAAAAGTTCAAAAACTGCAATGTATTCTGATGACTTTAAATTCTTTGATTTAGCCTAGTTACAATTTTAGCTGTTGTATTAAAATTTTTCCCCTAAGCCAATTTTATTTTAAAACTGAGTTGTCTGTTTTGCTCTTGTCAAAGTTACTCTGTAAACAAAAATACCCTTGGTGCTCTTAAATGTGATCCATTTTGGGGGGAATATTTGGGGTTTCCTTTTTGAAACAATAATGCCAATGTTTGGGACTGTAAGTCAGTTTACTGTAAATTGGAGAAATTGACTTTTAGTATTTTAGTCTGAATTCTATGCATTACTATGCATTATGTAGGAAGGTTAAATCATAGCTATTTAACAACTGTTTACCAAGACTGAATCTGCTAGCACGTTTCTGTATATTTGATGTAAGAATATACAGATACACATAATTGCTACCTGCCCTGGAATGAAATTAATTGAATGTACTTTTGTAAAACATGTAACAGTGGAGATTTAAAGTATGCTGCTTTATATTTCTCCAAACACAGAATAAACACACACTGCGTATATACAGCGTTTTAGCATTATGGAAATAATGTGTAGTCAACAGCAATCGTGTGATTACTGACGCCATTCACTAAACTTTTTACTCATCATTCATTCCCATGAAATTCACTCTTTATGAAGAAAAAAAATTTCTGACCACGTTACTGTGAAGGATTTTTGTCCACACATGCCGATACTGTCATTTTCAATGTTAAGACGAGGTCGAAATGCTATAAGCTAAAATATTTGTAGAATATGATTGTTGATACAACTTTTGTAGTTGAAAGTCTGAGGTATGGTAGTTCACAAGTGTTTTACCACCATGATTAACTTCTTTTCTATCATATTGTCCAATGTATCCATTTTGCTTAACATGCAAGTACTTGACTGTAGTGGCAATTAAAACCCCTAATAAACACTTTGCTGCTCTTCAAATACTGTTGTGGTTTTGACTTTCTATGGTACAAATAACTGTGACTTCTTGAAAGCTAACGTTACTGTCGTGTGGGCACATCACAGACTGACTCCACTCAACATTATGTTTTGCTTGTTCCTGCAGTTTGGTGTTTGAGCTTTTGACACTAGAAGGATGTGTACACATACATCTGCTGAATGTGGAAAGTTTTATTGATTCCCATTGCATTGAGGGGCGGGGCCTATTAGCGTGACGTCACAAATAGTTATGGAGTCAGTCCTGGTCCAGTATGCAACTTATATGAGTGTGATGTAGAAACTAGAATCCAGGAGTGCACAGACACTAAAAATGGACTTTACAGTGAAGTAGGAGACATCTTGTGTACAGCCACAGTAACACCAGAAATGAACAAAAATAGCATATTAATTGTTTTTGGAATTTTTTATGCGATAGAAGGAGTAAATGTCATTTAAAAGATTTTAATGAGTAAATTGTGCTTCCTTTTTTTTGCAGAAAATACACATCAGACACACTCAATACATGTCTGGAGGGATCTTTAAGCCCATCCTATGGAAGTGTCCTTGAGCAAGGCACTGGGACTTTACCAGAGTTGTGTCTGCCAGGGCCGACTAACTAGTCTAAATTAAAAAAATACGTTTAACAACGGTGGTTTCGTTTTTGGTAGTTTTTGTCAAACCTGCAATAAAGGGAAAATAAGTCTAAAAAGTTTCATTCAGGTCAGGCATCCTGCGAGGCCACATCACGTTGATAACTGGGGGCTTCGCAAACACACTACAACAAGACAAGTGAAGATGGCGGATGTGTTGAGTGTTCTCCGTCAGTATAACATCCAGAAAAAAGAAATCGTCGCTAAAGGAGATGAAGTCATATTTGGAGAGTTCTCCTGGCCGAAAAATGTCAAGACCAACTACATAATCTGGGGGTAAGCCAGTGCTAAAACCTGCATGAATCGCTTGAGTAGGCCCGCAGCTGAAGCTCATCGGGACCTTGTGCTGCTGGTAACGATCGCTAGCTACCAGAGGCTACGATGCTAACTCAACTCCTCTCCTCGTTGTTGTACTTTAAACTTTAAGCACCCTCGGTTACTTTGACGTGATATTTAAGTATTTTGCCCTAAACCGCAGAGCCTCTTTTCCAGCTTCGCGCGTGTCAATTTCTCTTCTTTTTTTTTTTTAAACTTAAAATGTATTTATGAAAGCTGTAAGCTAAAGTTGCAGTAGTAATGTGATGCTAACTAGCGACGGCAGCTAGCGTTGAGTTGTGTTCCCATGGTGTCAGGGCTCCAGTGGTCCAGTGGCCCAACTTGTGTTTCTGCTTTCTGCTGGTGTTACTATAAGCAGCTTCGGTCACAGTGCAGAGAGCAAACTGTGCTCATGTAATGCAGAAAGATGAAGTTGCGCAAGGATTAGTAGGTTAGCTAACCGGATAACTGTTAATAGTTCGGTGTTAAAGTAACGTTAACTTTATACTTTACTCAAGTAACGTTAACCTAACTATGTTTACTGTTTATTATGGATTTATGCAATTTTAGATTCAGCCGAATGTGCCACCTGCAGCCGTTTTTGTACATCTCAGTCATATGTTATGGTGAAATAAACTTTTTTATTTTGAGATTTGAGAGATTTTTGTTTTTTCCTCTGCTTGTGTTTCAGTACTGGTAAAGAGGGCCAGCCCAAAGAGTACTATACTTTGGACTCTATCTTGTTCTTGCTCAATAATGTACATCTCCCACATCCATCCTATGTGCGAAGAGCTGCAGTAAGTGCCTTGGAATAACTATCAAACTTCCTTATCTTGTCAGTGTCGGTACTTAATTACTTATTTCAGGATACTCAAAATATGTTGTGTTGAGTGTTTTCTGCTGACATTATTGTATGTTGTTTATAGACAGAAAACATCCCTGTTGTCAGACGACCTGATCGAAAAGGCTTGCTCTCCTATCTCAATGGCGAGAGTTGTAAGTAGCACCAGGGATATCTTTTTGGATTGTGTTTCTATTGTGTGCAGAATTTGTTTGTGTGTCCTCCTTCAGTGTACTTGTACTATGACCTGATTTCATTTAAATTGTTTATTGACTAAAACATTATACATTAATGACTTTTTTTACTTTAGTTTAGTTTAGGTTTAATTGATAAGTGCGGAGGAGGAGCTTAGTTGGTGTAATTGGTAACATGGAAATGCAATTTCTTATTTTCTCTTTTCACAGCTACATCAACAAGTATTGACAGAAGTGCACCTATAGAAATAGGTTTGCAAAGGCCTACACAAGGTAAGTTCACACCATATTTGTTAATGACATTTGAAGAGCCAGCTGTAGTAATATACAGGGGCAATGTATTGTTTTATGAGACATAGGTTGACTGTTATTAAAAACTGACTACAACTTAATTGTATCTTGTTGCTATTTACAACATACTTCCTATTAGTTGGGTCAGCAAAACCATCTGTATGCAGTGAAATAATACTGTTCTGCTTTTTTTTAGTCAAACGAGCAGCTGACGAGGTATCTTCTGAAGCCAAAAAACCAAGGATTGAGGTAAGTTGACTGAATATCTTCTGCCAACAGTTGCTTAGTACAAACACCATACTCAACGTGTTAGTGCAGCTTTAGAGCTTTTTCTCCCGTATCTCTATTCCACTAGCAGAAGCAGTTCCACTTTAGTGAACCAGTACAAATGTGAGCAGGGAGGTCCTGATTTAAAGTGAAGTAGACCAAAATATTTTTAACGTTAATGTAAAAGAACAGAACAGTATTATTTAAGATGGCTACTGTTTCTTTCTTTATGTCTTTACTGTTTTGCTACATATGCTACCGTCTGCACCAGTTTAGTAACAAATTAATCCAACTGACAAACAGGGTAACCAACCTGTTCCCTTGTAAGGCAAAAGGATCAGTTAAATAGTTCACTGCGAAGTTTTTCATGATTCAAAGTACAACCCATTACATTGGTCCAAAATATTTAGCTGGTAAAACCAATACATAAAATTAATCATTTTGTTTTTCAAACTGATCAAAGTGAGTATTAGTGAAAACTAATGAGTCAGCACTGACCTGGTGCATCATCAATAGTGTTTTATTCTTTAGTTTGCTAATAATGTGTACACTGATTTCATTTTAAGGATGAAGAGCGAGTGCGTCTGGACAAGGAGCGTCTGGCTGCCCGTCTGGAGGGCCACAAAGAGGGCATCGTGCAGACTGACCAGATCAGGTATAATGGATTTGCCCCAGCTGTATTTATATATAATATGCTTTTTGTATAAAGTAATATCCTCTCAAGTTTAAATTATTTCACCTCTGAGATTAGTTGTGATTTTTATTCAAAATATAATAGTATCAGTAATGACGGATCAATATTTAACTTGATTGCTCTGGATATCATGTTTTACTAGACATTGATACCCACAGACCAGTTCCTCGAAGCAGTGAGCTGTTTGAGTGATCATAACTTTTTTGTTCCTCCAGATCCCTGTCTGAGGCCATGTCAGTGGAGAAAATCGCAGCTATCAAAGCCAAGATCATGGCCAAGAAACGTTCCACCATCAAAACAGATCTGGATGATGACATAACCCTGAAGCAGAGAAGCTTTGTGGATGCTGAGGTGGATGTCACTAGAGATATTGTCAGCAGAGAGAGGGTCTGGAGGACCAGGACAACCATTCTCCAGAGCACTGGAAAGGTAAGAGTCCACTTTAAGCAAATTATATCCAATCACAGTGATATTTCTCTGCAAACTGTTCTTTCTCTTGTCAGCAATCAATTGTGACTCTTCTGCAGCAAAAATAACCAAATGCACAAGGATATGTTCTTCATTTTCAGTGGTGGAGCAACGCTGACACACCGTCCATATCTTTATCATTGACATTACACATTACTGCGAAAGTCTTTCCAAACACATTGTAAGCCGAGGTACATTTCAAGTTATTCAACATGCCTTTTTTATAACCAAGGAGAAATTTAGACCCATCTCTTTTAATTGCAATCCTTCTGTATTGCTATCACAAAAAAGCAAGGAAAAGCAGTCATGGGCACGATCTATGCAGCGACACCTTCAAACAAAGCACACCTCATTTGAGAAGGTTCGCCAGATATGCATTTTGTGATGTGAACAATGGTGAACCCTTTGCTGAATGAACAGTGCCGGGGTTCACTACAAACAATTTCCAGACCACCATTTGGAGCTCTATTGGAGACTACTTTGTTTGAAAGCAGCTGTCCTATTTTACCAAAGCTGCTGAACTCTCAGGGACAATGGCCTTCCAAATAACCCAACTGTGAAAATACAAGTGTGTAGCAAGGGAAAATCTCAAACACTAGATGGCAGCAATAGCATGGTTTTCATCCAGCTTTGTTGTGTTATATCCTTCTGCTACAGTATATGTGACGTTTGGTTATCATGAGGCAAGATAATGTGAGTCTACTGAAGAGTTTGGGCACAAGATCCTGTGAAGGTCAACTGTGTTGCCTGAAGGCGCTGTAGTTATAGAGTTCCCATACAAGAAAGCCTGAAATCTGTTAAAGACCAGCATTACATCCAGATTTTTACTTTATGATGTCAGGCTAAAACTTTAATGTGCCTGTAGATGGAAGTATTCAGTGTTTTTTTTTATTATCTAATACTGAATTGGCAATTTAGAAGCACATAGTAGCTACTATGCAGGACATAATTTTCAAATGTGTTTAATAAAGGACAGTTTCATATTTGTCTGTTTACATTAAAGCCCTTAGTGGGGAACCCTGAAACCTTGATGTATTTCACTTATTGTTGTTCACAAACTGATGAGAAAAGCCGTCATTTTCTGTGGATGAGGCCTTCATATACCGTAATTTCCGGACTATTGAGCGCACCTGAATATAAGCCGCACCAACTAAATTTAAAAAGA
>NW_023339796.1:17317873-17324576 GCF_004916995.1 Morone saxatilis | reverse complement strand
ATATTGTATCGGGCGGCAAAGTATCGCGATATATTGCCGTATCGATATTTTTACCCACCCCTACCGTGGATACTTGTACAGTGAGGGAGAGATGCTTTGCTGAGGCAACGATGCAAAACCCAAAGTTAGAGAGCAGTGTAGAAATATTTTCTGTTTATTATAAAGCTATGGCGGGGGAAATTGAATCATAATCTCGGTAATTAATGGGAAACATGGGATTTCTTCTCTTCACATTCTTAGCTACTAGGCAGTGCTTGGATGTTGCATTTAAATTACATGATCAGGTTTTTTACTCCTGATATTTTTTCATGGTCTAGGGTAATTAATGCAAAACACTGAACCAAACAGTGCTGTAAGTGGGACATTGAGTGAAACTACAGAGTCTAGTATTTAATATGGATTAGACCTATATTTGTAATCAATTATATGTACTATATTTTTTTTAATTTATCTTTCCACCTGGCTAGTGTTTAAAAAAAAGTTAATTTTGGATAATCATCTGAAAGAGAATCAGCATGAACCACGTAACAGAGATTTTTCTAACGCTATCCTTTGAGGTGCATCATTTAAAATCATGTTTCATCATGTAACTTAGGTGCTTACCATTTTTTTGAAGATTTATTTGTACCTCACCTCACAGTACCCCATTTCTGTAATAAGGGGAACTTTTGTGCTAAATTATGTCCTCAAATGTAATTTCCAAACACAAATATTGTATTAGTTTGATACATAAAAAGTGTCTGTTCCCATAGAGGTTCTCATTCTGAAACAATCTCAATCTCATATAGCTGAAGTCAACTTCTTTTGAAATTACTTCATTGACTATTTGATGCACATGTGGAAATATTTTATTGGCACTGTACCCTGTGCACTTTGCATTTATAAAATACATACAGTAGATCTTACCTTATTGCAAAAAATAGATTTTGCACAAGTCAAACTTATTCTTGTAAATATACCATGTACATAACATCTCTAGTAATTTCACTCGCAAAAAACATTTATCTCTTTTGTACAAAATTGGCAATCATTTAGAGCACATCATTCGTGTTTACACATCTATGCAGAATTTCTATTCAGTTCCCATATCCCCAAAGTTTTATTAATCCCTTGATATCAAGTCAAGAAGAGCATGTGCTGAGTTTTTTTTTAACATTTTCAGTTATCAAGCGGGTTTCTCTTTCATTCTGTGTGTGTGTGTCCTGCCTGCTCTCACCCTCATTGTGTTGATGCAGGCATTGAGTTTGTTGCTCTGCAGGTGATGCCAGTATTTCAGTAGTTCATTGGGATGAAACCCATGTGACGTTATCAGATGGCTGTACTTGCAGCTGGAATAAGACACCCGCCAGTGGTTGAATAGGAACTCATTGGATGGAGGAGTGGGCTCGATCTGGAGCTTGGCCAGGCATATCCCCACATACACATCTTCCAGATGCAAGTGAGGGATACTTAGCGATGCTCGATAGATGTTCCTCGCCAAGTCTCCAGAGAAGACGTAACCAGTCCCAGAGCAGAAGGTGGGATACTTGTCACTTGGGTACAGCTCAGGGGGCATGTACCACTTGCTGTTTTTGTTTCGGTTGGGTGCAAAGCCTCTCATGTTATTTCCGGTGAAGTAGTTCTTCCTAGGCTTAGTTTCTGGCCTGAGCAGCTTGTAAATGAGATACTCTGTGTTGACGAACATGTCGCTGTCAGTCTTCATGACATAGCTGGCTTGCGGGCAGTGAATTGCCACCCAGTTCATTCCCATCAATGTCTTAATGGTCAGGTTTTTATAGGAATCCATAAAATCTTGCTGAATTATATCGTGATATCTCCGACTTTCAGCTTCTAGCATTCTCTGCTGTAAAAGTCCCAGCTCTCCCTCATTTTTCCCCAGCAGAAACAGCCGGATGAATCCCAGAGCCGGAGCCACACTCTCATTCCCCCATGTCTGCCGTATGGCATTTCTTGCCTCCACCTGCCGAGCTTCAGTGGCTATCAGCAGCACTAGAAATGGTACAGGTCTGCTCTCTGCACATTTGTCTGGCTCATTGATGATATAAGTGAAAGGCCCATGGGTTATAGGGCCACTAAGTTCTCCCTCTACATTGGCTGCCAAAGTGTTCTCAAAACTTGGATCACCTGGAGAAGAGGAGACACTCTCCTTCTCATGGGAGTTGTTGTTGGCATCAGCCTTGAAAGTCGGCTGAGGAACAGTGACAAACCTCCACGCTGAATGTTGAGCACTGACGTTCCACTTGGCTTTGGTAGCATGACGTTCACCACCCCCGTACACCACGGGATGGCGTCTCAACCATGGCACACCTGTGACCCTAGGCAGCCACACCTGGTGGACCAGAAAGACCAGTACACCCAACAGTGAGAGGAGATATAAAAGTTTAGCTGTGTGTGTACAGCAGTGACGTCGTTTCCACTGCATGGTTAGTGCAGGACTAATTCAGCCAGAAAGTTGTCATTGTAAGGCCAGTTGTCAGCTGCTTCTGAAAAAGCGTGATCCATGAAAGCAAAGTGGAGTGTATGATGGATTGTCTAGCTGACTTTGACTCAATGTTGAGATCTCCTTCCCATATATGCTAATCACTAGGTTTTGGTCGGACAAGACAGCTGTAAGGTGTGAGTCCACCCTAACGTTGCATCTCTAGTGATTGCCTAGGAGACAGAGGAGAGTAATAAGATAAGACAAGTTAAGCATGTAACATTAAAGCTGCTATAATCACAACAGATAGATAACTACATGTATGTGAAAGGTGGCACTTTCTTTGTCTTTTGTAGAGAAATATTACACAACTCTGAAGTTCCCTCACCTCTGTAGAGTGTTCATCGTCTTTCAGCTAATTTTTTTGGTTGTGGTTCACTCTTACTAATCTTTACGCATCCACCACTGCACGCTAGCTGCACCAAACCAAGGACAAACAAAATTTGCAACTGGCTGGTGAATTTTAGATATTTTCCAGACAATGGCGTAAACCAAGACAGAGCTAAAATTAAAGTGAATATCAGACTTACATCCGTCAGGTGGCCAGAGGCACATCTCCAAATGAATGATAATATTGCTTAGTAACTGCTGGATGTGTAAAGAAGCAGCTGTTTGCCAGCACGTTTGACATGAAAAGTAAAAGGTCACTGTTGTTCATAGCTCATTTTCCCTGCCTCCAGGTGTTTTTAAAAATCTCTTAATGTTTTATGATGCTAGTCTTTAGTTGAAATGTCTCCCACAGTCTTTGTTACCTCCTGTGGTGTTAGGATAAGTAAAGAAAATGAAGGTGATTGTGTAATGAATTTAGGGTTTGTGTATTCTGCACAAAAGTTTTCCCCTTTGTAGTGGTTTCATTAAGTATACATTTTATATTCTAAAAATACATCTTATTCTTGTTTTCAGTTGGTAGTGTCTAACCGCTACAGTCACATGCACAGCATGACTAACTGTTCACTGAATTTTGATTAAAGCTGCGTAATCTTCAGTCATTTGGTTAAAGGGCTCTTATGTTCCTTACGCAACACAAATAATCAGTTCTGCTTTCTCAACTCACAGTTTTTTGCTTTTGAGCACTATGTGGATTAGGAATGGTTTTTGAAAGAACAGCCTATGTTTGCGGGCTGCTAGCACCCTGAAGTGGAGTGTGTTCTCTGTTTTTTACTGAATTACACACTACCCTCTTAAAGGACCCCAACAAGACAAAGAGTAGTTTGTGAGAGCTCACAGAAGCACTGAAAGACTTCTGTTGGCTTTCTTGCACGCATCAACTGAAAACGAGTGTTTCACTTGTAAAGGCACACCCTTTACATCCTGTGTAGTACATTAAAACAGATCAGTTTTGCAGCATGAAATATTTCCTTATTGTAGCATTGTGCTAATGTGTGTGTTTGCATTTTAAGCCTTCACAGCATAAACTCACCCGTTTAAATGTAGGTTCCCCCTCTGCCTTTGCGCATTGTCCCCAGAGGCTTGATGCTAACGGTGCTATGCTGCTGCTGCTTTTGGCCAGAGGGAGTAGAGAGCTGCAGTCCTGGGTCCTCTAATTGTCTTTGCTTTTCGTATTGTGTATATCAAAGCAGAAGTTGAAAGATGGGGTTCATTACTGATGATGCATAAGATTTGCATCCCTCTGTATTTCTGTGCTGATTCCCGTTTCTTCTCGCTCTTCCTCTTCGATTCACATGCTGTCATGTTAACTTCTCTCCCCCCATGTGCTTCGCTGTCCTTTTTTTTGTTTCTTCTCTCACCCTCCTCATTTAGCAGCCCCTTGCATTCTGCTCTGTGCTGTCGTGTTATCTGTAAGAGGGCTAGAGGGGTGGGAGTGGGGGGAGGAGGAGGAGGAAGATGAACAGGAGGTAGCGCTATGAGTTGTGTGTTCGTTCTGAGAGGCAGCTTCAGGCTTGGTAGCAGTACGCTCTCCCACCACGTCATGCCGTCTCTGCTGCTGTTGCTGCCTGCTCTGTTAAAGGGGAGGGGGGTTGGGCTGCTGACCTATTTGTATTCACGCCCACTCTCTGGAAAGAGGAATAAGCATTATGTCTGTTTGGCGTGCTGTCAAGTAAGAGGAGAGGGGAGAGGGGAGAGAAGCCTTCATGTCGCCACTTCCGCAAATCTTGCGTATTGCTTCATTGAACAAATTTGCAATGATTTCTTATTTGATGGACAGTGCACAGTGTCTTTTAATGTGTCTCCTGCCAATCTCTTGTACTGGATAATGATTAGAACACTATTTACAACAATGTTTGTGCACTCATTCAGCGTGGGGGTCTACAATGCCCGAAGGTTTATATTCAGGCATTGTCATTTTGAGACTGCCCCGGTAAGACTTTTCATAGTATTGTATCGTAGTATCGTATTAGTTTATGGTGCAGGGATTATCAGAGCACAAAATAATAAAATGTCTATATATGCTTAAATTTAATCTTGTTAAAAGATGGTTAGACAAACATAAACAAAATAATATATTTATATTCTATATATAATTTGTTTTTATATATCTTTTATGTATATTATTTATGGGGCAGAATGAGGGGCAGATTGTCCACTAGTTAATTAAGCTGCATCTTCAACAGGATAATATAATATACAGAATACATGCTTTATGAAATGTAGGAAAGGAAGAAATGTAGGACTTGTTAGAGGTAGTTAATCGATTGAAGATATTTACTGGGAAAGAAAGATGCTTTGTTTACATTTGCACACTTACTAAGACCCTTGATGGCAGAAATCACATACTGTACATTTAAAGATGTATGTTTATGAATATGACCCTTGGGTGTTGTGTTTTCCAGGAAGGAGCATCTGCTCGGAAGGCCCAGACCCCAGCGCTACAGCCGGTTCCTCGACCAGGTTAGTGTCCAGACATTCATGCATATGTCTGCCTACAATGTTACTGTAAAGAGCGAGCAACGCGTTTCGCTTGTAGCTTCCTCAGCTTCGCTCAACAAAATTGCATGAGCACTCGCAGGTGTGCCAAATAGGCCGCATCTGGGTCACATGACCAGTCATGTCCCATCACAGTCTTAATTTTTCATTTCAAAATGTTAATCTAACAGAATCAAAAGAATTACACATTACATACAACACGACATACCTGTATGTGGTATTGTATCGTAACTGTTAAGCTGGAATATCCTGTGGGTCCTACCACTGTCCCTGTACACCACTAAATGGAAAGGCCAGGGGACCTAGTGCCTCATCTCCAAATGACCTGTATAGAGAGATATAACATGAAATTAATGTCACAAAAAACATTGAGTCCATAAGGTTCAATTGTGTTCAGTTCATAAATACAAAAAGCCTCCCTTCCTAAGAGCTGGTTAATCAAATTACCCCCTCTTGGATTGGGTGACACTCTTTTAACAGCAATGAATTTGAGGGAAGTGGCTGAACCATGGTTTTTCTCCCTATAGTGCCGAGCAATGGTATAATCCATGTTACCATTCCTAATGGCCGCCTTATGCGCGGCAACTCTTAGTTTAAGATTACATTTAGTTTGGCCCACATACATTAAGCCACATGGGCATTTCAAAACATAAAGGACGTGAGTGGAGAGAGTTCTTTTATGTCATGCTTCTTTCCTGAGTGTGGGTGATTGAATGTCTTGGTATCAAATGTGTTAGAACTAGAATTTCCCATATCTGTAGTTCCCATAAACTTTTTGAGAACATTAGCAGTTGTTTTAATAAGTGTCTGTGTTGGGGTGTACATGTTGTTTCGTATTAGAGGGAGGAAGTCCACGACCAGTGGATATTGGAATTGTTAGAAAGATTTTAACCCGCCAAGTGTTGCCGCAAAACATTTATTCATTCCCCTGCAAAAAATCTGAATGGTTGAACATGATTTTTATGTGTTTAACATTTGAGCAAGAATAATAAAAGAACTGAACCACCTGGCAGTGGTAGTGCTAGACTTTCATCCAAAATACCAGTTTTCCAATTCAGCTACTGACTGCTTCAACTTAATAGAGCAGCTACCTGGCAGGTGGGACAGACTGGATGAAGTAGAATGTGCACACTGTTCAGACTCCAGTGGCTTCAGCTCTAGTAACCAGAGATGATACCTCATTGCCAAACACAAACTGATTGTGCAGTTCAGTGTGCAGTGTTTTTTCAGTCTGATCCTCTTAGATGTGACTGTCAAAGTCAAAGTCAGCTTTAATGTCAATATTTCACATGCACACCAGAGATCATTAACCCCCAGTGAAACAGATAAAGTGCACAG
>NW_023339796.1:17317551-17317773 GCF_004916995.1 Morone saxatilis | reverse complement strand
GCAAGATCGCATAGTGCACCTTTTTTAAGCAAAAAAAAAAGGCCACGTTGACTTTTTCCTCACATTACCTATTAACGCGTGACCATACCATAGAAAATATGCAGATTACTGGATGAAACTGCCTCTGTGAAAGGGACTTTTGTTTGGGGAGAAGAATCACATGTCTGTTCACTCCTCAGCAAGTACTGACCCAACATGTTCCTCTGCAGCTTTTTTTTTTTT
>NW_023339796.1:17310541-17317479 GCF_004916995.1 Morone saxatilis | reverse complement strand
TATATTTGTATATAGTGGCTTCTTTTTATTGTGTCTATTTCTTTCTTTATTCCTTGTAGGTAAAAACTTACTTATCTGCTTCTGAGGACCTGACTGGTTGACTGTGGCACATTTGCCCTACAGCAGTGACATAGAATAATTGAGAAGCTCAACTGTTAGATGAAGATGTGAGAAAGGAACGCAGGCATTCACCCCTTTTGCTAGCACTCTTTTATGTCTTTGACTTTATTTTAGCTTTTTAAATAAGCTATCTGCAGTCAGTAATTTTCCAGGAATGGTTCAGCTATACCTTCAGCTAAAGCATTTTATATTTTTACTAGTTATTGTAACTTAGTAGTTAGTGAAGCCGTTCATAAGCCGGAAAATAAATCATAACAGGATTAACCTATAGCAGTAAAACAGCAAAGCAGTTTTATTGAGGATCATTTGTCATTATTTTTCAAGTTTTTCTTGTCTCTTTTCCCCTCTAGTTTCACAAGCCAGACCGCCACCAAACCAGAAGAAAGGTACATTACTTTCACTCAGTTAGATACTATGTTTCGAGCATTCATGTAAAATACACTGTACTGTACAGTATGTAATACCTGTCCTAGCTAACCATTCTTTGATGTGTAACTGCCTGCCTTTATTTGACCATCTGTCTGACATTACCCATTTTTCTCAATTACTTTCTCAACAGGGTCCCGGACGCCCATCGTCATTATCCCTGCTGCCACCACGTCACTCATCACAATGCTCAATGCTAAGGATCTTCTGCAAGATCTAAAGTGAGTGTACATACCCGTTGCTCTTTTTATCTTTCTGTTTATCTTCATTGAATCTGTTCACTGTTGCACTTTCATAAATGAGAAGCGTCAAATTTCCCATTAGATCGTTTTCTGCATGTCCTATGTGCTTTTTAGTACAGGTCGACTTATCGGGTTGGCCAATTAAAGGGCGCTGATATGGAACTTGGCTAGTTATATAGATAGTAGTGGCCAATGGCTGCACAGCCTCCATGGGCTTTCACTTACTGCCTCATTCTGAACTTGGAGTGTTGTCTGAATCATTTGATTGCAACCAACGTATTGGAACGCGACTAGCTGATTTAGATTCTGTGATTGAGTTTCACCTACAGCTCCTACAGAGTCTTTGCTTCTAAAAATTCCAGAAGAATTGAAAGGATAACTGTTTTTCTCTCTTCTTATAAAATTACTGTATTCTTTATGGTTGCAGACATTAACTCGGGGTGAAAACAGCTAACGTGGTTCCTCAAATTTGTTGTATTACCATACCAAGTATTTCATTTTTGTGAGACAAAATTTCCATACAGCGTTTGTCTTGTCCAGTTCGTGCTTCCCAGTAAGTTCATAAAATCGGAATCAACAAACAACGTTAGTAGGCTATAACTTTGTGTAGGCTGCAAACTCCCAATTGTCCTCTGTCACTGCATCAATCGATACTATGCAAGCTTAAGCCTAATGTATTCCTTCCTAATTCAATTGAAGTAGTTTAAGTACACATAAGCATATCATGTACTCAATGCACACTTTGCTTTGTTACACCCAGTGCCACAATTTCCACTTTCTCTATAATTACAGCAATGAAGTAATGTGCTAACAGGATAATGACAGTTCATGATTATATAACAACTGCTTGAGAAGCAGCCCAGATAAAAAGATGAATACACTTTTAACACTATTCATTGTAAACTGTGATGTAACAAGGGATTACAAAGGATGAAAGTCCAGTTTTGAATGCGACAGGGATAGAATCGGGGCTGGAAAAGATCTTCTCGTTAATAAAACACATTATCTATGCTTCAAATTATCTGTAACTGATGAATACAGCAGCTATGATGAGAGCCAGTCCCAAAGGAGAAGAAATGTCCTGCCATAATGTTGGCCAGGAATTAATTGTAGGAATATAAATTACATTTCTTTGTGGATTTTGTGAGATTACGTATTTGCCAGTTCAATGTAACGTGTTACTCATGTTAGACTGACAAGAGGACAATGGAAACAAACACATATTTGCATATTACACACTTGACCTGTTACCAAAAATGGCTGGCGACACCGCTCATAAACTTTCTCTATACTCACAACCATTTTCTCGTGTCCAGTCCAGTTGAGAGTTACACATGCGCAGTGCATGTGTAACTCTCAACAGAGATGAGAAGGAAGCAAGATGGCTCACTACTAAGCTATTTCCATCATCAGCTCCAGAAAAAGCTCGTTCTTTTTCGCCAGATTTCTAGCCTAAGTGGCATTTTATTGCACTCTGGCAGTCCTTAGTGTTGAGCCCTGGGATCTCTCAAAGCCCCTGAACACTTTATAAGATTAAATATATAGATTATGAAATAAGCAACCAATAAAGTTTAGGGGGAAAAAAAACAGTGCAACAAGTGCATTTAGCTTTTTTATAATACACTGCTGGAATAATGCAACCCAGTAAAAAAAAAATAGGCTTAAAGTGATGACTAATATTGTGTTGTTTATAGGAGGTTTAGGTGATAACATCATACACTGTGCCACCCATGACAGCTTAATCTCCCTATTTGTTACTGTTGCTCTGCCTGTCGAGCCTTCTTGACAGCCGCCGATTTACCATTCAAAATTCTTCAAACTTGTTTTAAACAATGTATCACTGATTTCAGACAGAGGTAGACTAAATCAGCTGTTGACCCATTTGGTTGGCTGAATGACAACTGTCGCTATGATCTGCTGTAGCTAGTTAGCTAGATAAGCTAATGGTAGCTCCATGAGTTGGTTGAGTTGCAACCTTCTAATGCAAGTGGTTACCTCACAAACTAATGTAGGTAGTTAATGATCTCTTGGCTTTGGTAGTAATGCTGTGTAGACATGCTAATGTTTGCAGCTTAGATTAGAGCAGAGAAACGCACTGTTCAAATCAATTTATTAGATTTTTGCTCTTGTATTTTGGGTTGTGGAGAGGGTAAAAAAACTTGACATTCAAACTAAAAACAAAACTAGTATCATTCTGACTACAGCCTCATGCACGCACATGTTCATCATGTCGACAAATCCAAAGCTTGACAGACACGCTATGCCTAAGGTTGCTAATCTACAATTGGACAGTCACTGTTCGGGGGAGGGGTTTAGTGATTGTTCAGTTGAATCTAATGTCTAAAGTGAAATGAGGTAAAGCAGAAACTAAAAAAAGAAATGAATATAAACATTGTTTGTACCGTACCAGGTTTGTCACGCCAGAAGAGAAGAAGAAGCAGGGCATCCAACGCGACAATGAGGTCCTGCTTCAAAGACGCAAAGACCAGATCCAGCCTGGTGGCACAACACTGAGTGTCACTGTACCATACCGCATCATTGACCAGCCGCTCAAACTGGCTCCACAGGACTGGTGAGCATGTATTTCATTTTTGTTTAATAATTTGTCAACATTTTCCCACCAAGCAGGAACAGTATGTGGAGAGAACCATTAATAATAATAATAATATTTAATAATTTCTAGTAGCTTCTTTTACTATGACCAGGTTTGATGAAATACTACATTCAGTACATACATTCCTGTGTTGTCTATTAACGTATGCAAGGGATTTAATCTTAAATTAATCTTTTTCCACTTCATATTCTGTCTTTCTGGGGGGGAGCGCAGCCTGTTGTTTGCCTTAGTCATAGCCACTTGTCAGTCCACTCCTCAGCATCTGAGAGTGAGTCATTAGTGCTTGACAAATATGACTCAGGTTTAAACATGTAGTCTGTGTTATAAGCACAAGTATTGTGTATATTTCCAAAATTGTCTAATAATCTAATTTGTTTCAAAATGCTTTGTAGTCCTGTTAGTTACTTTTTGTGTTGGGATAGGTTAGTGTGGTTTTGTTTTTGTTTTTCATTTCCTCTCGGTTTTATTTTCATTACATTAACTCCACCGTCCATACTCTACTTTAAATGTAATCCCTCAGTACCCAAACCATACAGTATAAAGTGCATTAAATCTACAAGCTAACAACAACATAAACAAACACGTAAAGTCTCTTCAACATCAACCTGTGAATGTTTCTTCTGCAGGGACCGAGTGGTGGCCGTGTTCGTGCAGGGTCCTGCCTGGCAGTTCAAAGGCTGGCCATGGCTGTTGCCTGATGGATCTCCTGTGGACATTTTCGCCAAAAGTGAGTGATAGAGAGTGAAGTTGACAGAAATGCTGCAGTATTTAAATGGCAGAGATGAGCAAGTGCACTGTTATCTGTAGCTTTTCTATCAACTAAATGATCTGTATCTGTACTGGGAATGGGCAGGGTTTAAAGCAGACGTTAGTGGAATTGTTAAGTTGAGCCTGAAATTGATCAGCTATATTTATTACAAAGCTATTTACAGAACAGCATTAGAATTGAGCTTCAGAGTTTATTGATCACAATAGCAGAGTGAACTATTTATCAGAAGTTTTTATGCCTCTGCACCAGCGATGTGTTTATGTTTTTGGGTTGTCCGTCTGTCCCTTTCTTGTGATCAGGATATCTTGGCACTGGCTCAAGAGAACTTATTCAAATTTTGCACAAATGTGCACTTGGACTGAAGACTGAACTGATTTAGATTTCGATGGTCAATGATCAAACACTGAATTGGTCACACTTTTGACTCCAAGGTTAATGAAAGAATTGAAGTTTATTTATTTATTGTTGACTGTGACCTGGTATGATGCATGAGAATATTTACAATCATGTTTTTTTTATATATATATAATTATTACTATATATATATATATAAAAACATGATTTACACGAGCTTTGCCTTCATTGCTTGCATTGAATTAAGCATGAAAATCATCACAAGCAAGACGCTGCGAAAATCCCAAGACAACCCAGTTCAGAAAGCTTGTGCCCATTCATAAATGCCCAGCATAACTTAAATAAATACATTTGTACTGGTTTGTGAGTGTTAAATACGTAAAGAAGTACTGTATAGACGAATCCCCACAGCTGACAGTGGAAATGAGAGATGTTTTGGTTGATCACTGTTGGCAATCACTTCCTCCAGCAGATTAAATTAATAAATTGAAACGATCAGGTGATCAACAGCAACTTAATCTGCAACTATGTTAACATCGATTGAGTCATTTTTCAAGCAGAAATGCCATTTAAATGTTAAATGTTCCAACTTCTTCAATTTGAGGATTTTCTGTTTTTATATGATTGCAAACTGATTATGTATGGGTTGTAGGATTATATTATGTGGAAAAGAGTATTTTAGATTACAGCCCTTTTCTAGAAGCCTATTATAACATGCAACATGTTCCACAGGATCCCCTCGTCATTTTCTTTCCACACATTGCGGTGTTATTGCGTAGATTTAAAAGTGTGGTGCCACCACTGTGAGGGTGACTCAACCCGGATTATCTATATAAATGTGTGCGTGCATGTTTCTCCTCCAGTTCGAGCCTTTCATTTGAAGTATGATGAGGCAAAGACAGACCCCAACGTGCAGAAGTGGGATGTGACCGTCCTGGAGCTGAGCCGCCACAGGCGCCATCTGGACCGGCCTGTCTTCCTGCGCTTTTGGGAAACCCTCGACAGGTCTGTCTTTATTATTGTACCTGTTCATCTATCCCCATCTGTTTGTTTGCCTCCTATGCTACTGTTATTTGTTACTTGTAGAGAATATTTTTTTTCCATTTGTGAATACAACAGCATTGCACACACTCACCTTTCTTCCCCTCTCTTTTTTTTGTCAGATACATGGTGAAACACAAATCTCACCTCAGGTTCTGAGCCCAGATCACAGCGTCCATCTCTGACGTTCCAGCTCTCCTCAGTCCTCCCCTTGCAGAGGTAGCCCCTCTCATCCAAGCTGCCATCTCATCTTCCGACATGATCCCCATTTTAACAAGAGAAGGAGGACGGATTATCCAGTGGACTTCCTCCAACACTTCCTTGAGGACTCCTAATGCAATGCAATTTGCTGGATATGTTGCTCTGGACACCAGAGAGGAGATTTAGAGGGTTTTTGTGTTTTTGTTGTAATTGTTTTCTAATGTTTTCATGTAGTTAAAAAAACAAAAACAAAATATGTTTTATATAAAAAGGCAACATACTGTGGAAACAATTTAAATGAGATATTAAGCAACATGATGGGGTCGGAGGCAGAGGAGGTTTGCATTTTTGTTACTGAATTGTCAGTGAATTCAATTCAGAAGTGTTTAGATTGCAAGAAACGTGAAAATGACTCTTGGTACAAACAGAACAGCCACTGAGTTTGAGCAAAGAGACTTCCTATACACTTATCCTTTTTTATTTTGGGTGTTTGTGGTCTCAATGTACATATATGATAAAACCTGTCAGAGCCAAAGCTCTTTGAGGAGAGAGGAGGACACAGGTAAGTGCTTTGTTAATAATTCAGAAAACTACTCTGCTCTGGCTCAGTAAAATGATCTCTGTCTGTTCCTAGATCAGTTTTTGACAGATCAGCACACTTTTTGGTCATGCAATGACCTTGTTAAAGTGATAACCCTGTACTGTTGAATATAAGATAAACATTAGTACAATATGTATATATTTATATAAACAGTATTATATTAGTTTATTGTAACTTTAAAAGTGTCACATCCCTGTAGACTTTATTAAAGTAGTTTGAGACATTTCAACTTTCACAGTTGTAATAAACTAATAATTTATAAATATATTCTTAATAATCTAAATTCATCAAAGCTCCTTTAAACCTCAGACAGTGAACACTATTAATTATTATATTATTATTATTATTATTATTATTATTATTAATGTCCCATAGAGAAAATAAAATCAATAACAGATCAGTAACAGATTTAACCTGCTTCAACTTCATAAACTGACCACAGAAAATATCCTCAGTGAGTTATAGATCCAGTGGGAATCTGTGAGCCCAGATAATCAATAATAATCAATCATAATGAATAATAATATATAATAATATATAATAATGAATAATAATATATAATAATATATA
>NW_023339796.1:17302303-17310441 GCF_004916995.1 Morone saxatilis | reverse complement strand
TGATAAATGCAGTAAGAATACATTGCAAGCACATACAGACATAGAGGAGCAGAGAGACACGTGAGAGTATAGAATAACACTTTGCCCATTTCTAAAAAATAAAATAAAATCCACACATTTATCGTTTTTTGTCTCCGTAATGACTTATTTCAAAATGAATTAGATAATAAGAGAGTTTAGACATATAGACTTGTTTCTCTGTAAGAAAGTAATACAAGTAGTCATAATGATTTAGTATCCATGTAATGATGATAGTATCCATGTAATGATGATAGTATCTCTGTAATGTGATAATATCTTACAAGCTAGGTAGCTTAATAAACACGTATAAACAGTCAATCTGATCAAAGATGGTACATTTAAGGCTGTAGTTTAAACTCTAATTTCTTACACTTCATATTTGTTCCATTCATTTAATTGCAATATTTCTTCCATGTTTGTTAACACAGAAGCACCAGTGATTGTTATCATTTGTTTAGATTTCAGAATGATTTCCCGGACTGTCGTGATCAAAGGTCAGCATTATGAAATACCAAACACAGTCAGGCCAAAGGTCGGACTGCAGTAACAGACAAACAGTTTTTCCCCCTTAATTCTCCACACAAGGAGGGGAAAATGACCTATTTAGTATATATATTTATTTTGAATACACATTGAGTATACCAGAAATTATGCATAGACTTATCTTTGGTATTTTTGGCTTAGTTGCTTTGAAGGGTTTCAACTAAAAAATTTTTTAAAATGGAAATCACATAAAACCTCATTCACAAACACACATTTTTACTTGCTTTAGATATGTTGTTCTCTTTAGGCAAAGCAGTGTTTAAAAGCAAGAGGAACTGAAAACATGCAGTTTCACTCTCTGATCTTCATGTTTGTGACATCTTTTCATTCCTTTTCATTTTAGGGCTTAATGGTCATAATGGCTGCTGTGAAAAACTAGCTGAACTAACTAGGCAACATTAACTATACTTAACATCTGAGGCCAAGAAATGACTTGTGAAAATTATAAAAGGATACACTGGAATACACGGTGGGGTAAAACAGAATTGGACGAAACACATTCACAGGGCCGTTTCCAGACATTGCAGTGCCCTAGGTCAGACAGCCACCATTGCCCTTGAGTGGACTAATCTTTTCATTTTATAACAGTTGTTGGAATTGTATAATATTTTATTTTCATTCAATCTAGATATGTTTTACAGCTATTTTCTACATTAAGGAAATACAAAGTTCTTATAATAATTTCTTATAATATTTTGTATTATGTATAGTAGTTTCTATAATATTAAGAGAGATCAGTGTGGATATGTAACCTCAGCATTTCAACAAACACAGCACTGTAGGTGTCTTTATCTGCAACATGTCACTGAAACACATACAAAATGGCCACTCTGCTAGCATTGTTCACTGCGGCTCACAGTCACATAATAAACTCAAGCTACTCACACTGTTTTTATGTATTTTGTGGTTCGCTCGCTCATAACCATGCGCAGCCAAAAGTTTGGAGCACACTGGGGTATTTTTGACAGCTGTCATTCCAGGAGCAAACACTTTGATGTATAGCAAATAATTATTATTCAATTTATTGCTCCTGATCTTTTTCCTGTGCAACCAGCATGAGGCATAGGCGACTGCTTTTGCTCATCTGAACCTAAAAATGGCCCTGCATGTTCACAGAGACAAAAAAAAAGACACATTACCAGATCATAAAACACAACAACGAAAGTGTGTCTTTTAATCTATACTGATAGCTGAAGAGTGACAGAAGGGGGGGGGAGAGCGGATGACACCAGGTTGCAACTTCAGAAAGTGACTCAGGGTGGGATGTTGGAAAAGAGGAAGTAGAGTCTGGATGCAATATGTCCTTTCTCTGTGTGCGAGAACCCTTCGTCTCGGTATTGATTTCTCCTTCCACTGTCTGCTTTACCAATCTGGTCCTGCCCTCACTGATTGATGAGGAAGCTCACTTTTTCTCCCAATTTCCTCCAGGTTTTTTTTGTTGTCGTTCATCCTCTGTCTTGCCACACTACATTTTCCTTTGCCCTAGAATTTCTTCTCACACCCTATACTGTACATCTATCTGATACGATAAAGACACAGTATTTTATTCCATTCCTTTTAATCCGTTCAAATTGCCTCCAGATTCCTCCTATTTGACGCTTTTTTTTTCTAAACAGCCAAAAGCTTTGGAAGTACCTACTTAATCACCCAGTGTGGACTGCGCGGTGCTGATAAAGTGCTCATTACTCTTCATTTAGGAAACATCCCCTACAGACTTCATCTGCCAATACAGCTGGAAAATAATTCCTGGGGCTTCAACACTTCGAATGCAGACAGGACACCCAGTTAGGGTTTGCCATAAAAGCCTTGCAGCCAGCTTACATTTACTGTCAAAGACTGCAGAACACAGAGTTTAGGTTCCATTACAGCAAAAGTTTATATATCAAAAGTTCTTCCTGACCTTGCAGCAAAAAGCTGTCAGCTTTTTTTTTTTAAGGCTCCTCTCCACTAGTCTCTGAGCAGCAGAATGGAAAAGTGTACGAGCTCTGGCTGTGAGGTACACGAGATGAGAAAAGTGTGTCACTGTGACACTGACTGTGTCCAGTCTTTTCAGAAGTGAGTAGTGTGATTGTTGTAATAAGAGCTTAAGTGCGGGACCACCGGTTGATGATGTAGCTCTCTGCCTGGAGATGGAGGGAAGGCCAGTGGGGTCGTGGGCCGGTCACAGCGAGATGCAGAGGGCCATGGGAGTAAAGTCGACTTTCAAGTTTCCTCAATTCTTGGTTAACCTACATGCTGCCTCGTAAATAAATAGCTTTGAGTCCAAGTGTGTGCAGTATCTCCAGGGCATATCAGCAAGGAGATGCAATTCCTGTTCTTCCTCACCACACTGGCTCAGAAACAAGCTAATTTCTGCATTCAGCTATAGACAAATTTATTTTAGTTCCAGCTTTACTGTAGATGAATAAATGGTCAGCTGTAAAAATGTGCTTTTCTTTTAATAGAAAAGGGGCTTATTCTCTGTAATATTAGCGGATGTATTATCAGACGCGATTTTTCCATTTGTCATCGGGCCCTTAAAAGGTCAAAATCAATAATAAAACATTAAACCTGCATTAACTGATTTTCAGGCCAGTGGGGGACAATTAAAACACAATATGTTGTCTCATAATACATCAACTAATGACGTATTCACAGCTTGTTTCAGCTGCGCCCAACTGTCCAAAACAGTCAGTTTAGTGTAGGTTAGATTTACAATCATTATGTACCATTTTAGCGCGATATAAACTACAGTACTACAAGTGTTAGAACTAGATTTTGACACATGGCTCCTTTTACAAGACTACCCAAACTAATTTACAAGCAATACAATGACAACTGACAGTACAGCTGGGACATTTGGGGTTAAACCTGGCTTCCAGTCCACTAAATAAGGAACTCCTCTGTCACATTTCTCTGCAGGTATTCATTATTTTACAATCAGATAAACTCTAAACATAGAAAAAAAGATTATTAATAAAGTACTAATTATCTATAACAGGCAGTACACATATTTGTTTCTCTGAGGCTTTATTGTCTGTTTTCATGTGATGACTTAAAGCAATATTTTCCATCACTTTTCTCCTCTAGCACAACACCAACAAAGAAGGGAAAAAAAAAAAAAAAAATAACAAGTCATTGCTGACCAAAAAGTGTGCGATCTGGTCAAAACTGATCTAGGAACAGACAGAGATCATTAGGCAGAGGCAGAGTATTTTCTGAATTATTAACAAAGCACTTACCTGTTCCTCCTTCTTCCTCAAAGACTTTGGCCTACAGGTTTTATCATATATTAATTAGACCACAAACACACCAAAAAAAAGGATAAAGTGTATAGGATCTTCTCAAACCAGGGCTGTCTGTTTTACAAGTCATTTCACGTTTCTTGCATCTCAACACTCTGAATTGAATTACTGACAATCAGTAACAAAATGCAAACCTCCCTCTGCCTCCGACCCATCATGTTCTCTAATTCCATTTAAGATTTTTCCAATGTATGTTGCTTTTTATATAAAACATACTTTTGTTTTTTAACTACATTTGAAAACATTAGAATAACAATTACAACAAAAACACAAAAACCTCTAAATCTCCCTCTGGTGTCCAGAGCAACATATCCACAAAATGCATTCATTAGGAGTCCTCAAGGAGTGTTTGGAGAGTCCCACTGGATAATCCGTCCTCCTTCTCTTGTTAAAATGGGGATCATTGTGAAGATGAGTGCAGCTTGGATGAAGAGGCTACTCTGCACAGGGGAGGACTGAGGAGAGCTGAACGTCAGAGATGAGGCTGTGATCTGCTCAGAACCTGAGTGAGATTGTGTTTCACCATGTATCTGCAATAAAAAAAAGCAGATGGGGAAAGGTGATGTGTCAATGCGTTGTATTCCAAATGAAGAAAATATTCCTACAAGTAACAAATACATAGCTAGAGCAAACAATACGTTTGAGGGATAATGCTAACAGTACAAAAAAGACAGACCTGGCGAGGGTTCCAAAAGCGCAGAAGACAGGCCGTCCAGTGCGCCTGATGGCGGCTCAGCTCCAGGAAACGGTCCATCCCAGCTTCTGCACTGGTGATCTGTCTTTGCTCATCATACTTCAAATACAGGCTCGAATGGAGGAGAAACATGCACGCACACATGTTATATATGTTACTGACTGTTTAATACTGCTGTTATGTCTGTTCTGAATCGCTTACCTGGGTACGTTGTTATAGTTCACCGATCTTCACTCGTAGTTGTTAGTGCACCACACGTTATCGAGATAACTTACCAATAACTACCGACTATGGTTAGGTGCTAAGAGCTGGTATGATATCATTGTTACTGACTGTTATGCTTCGTGGTGTTAATTATGTTCTTGTTCTGCATTGTTTATTAAATCAATATCTAGATAGATATAGTATAATATATTGTCTTGTATATATGAGATAGATACATAATATATATATAATATAAATGAGAATATATAGATATATATATAATATATATAGAGTATAAAAACTGACGATATATAGTCGTATATTAACTGTATGATATATATGTCATGTTACTGATATGATATAGATAGAATAGATATGATAATAATACGTTTACTGACTGTTTACTGTCTGTTTACTGTCTTTTACTGTCTGTTACTGACTGTTACTGACGGTTTGTCGTTAATGACTGTTTACTGTCTGTTACTGAAAAACTGTTTACTGTCTGTTCTGTCTGTTACTGACTGTTTACTGACTGTTACTGTCTGTACTGATGTTTAACTGACGGTTACTGTGACTGTTTAACTGACTGTTTACTGACGGTTACTGGTCTGTTACTGTCTGTTACTGACTGTATTATGACTGTTACTGTCTGTTAGACTGTTTTACTGACATTTTACTGACTGTTTTACGACGGTTACCTGCTGTTTATGACTTTTACTTGTCGTTCTGCTGTTTACTGGACTGTTACTGACTGTTTACTGTCTGTTACTTGTCTGTTACTGCTGTTACTCAGCTGTACTGTCTGTTATGACGTTTACTGACTGTTTACTGACTGTTTACTGTCTTGTTACTGACTGTTTTGACTGTTCTGTCTGTTTACTGCGGTTCTATCTGTTACTGACGGTTACTGACTGTTACTGACTGTTACTGACTGTTTATGTCTGTTACTGACTGTTTACTGACTGTTAAATGATGTTTACTGACTGTTACTGCTGGTTTACTGTTCTGTTATGACTGTTTACTGTCTGTTACTAGACTGTTTACTGATCTGTTTTACTGACATGTTTAACTGACTGTTAATGAGCTTTAATAAGGTTTCACAGTGTAGTTTTCGTGTTACTATTAATAAGGTTACAAACAACAACGTATACTGGTCATGTTTAAATTAAAGGTGTGTTTAAATACGTTTTGTACTGATGGACCTTTGTGTGTTTATGAGTCTAATATCTTTATCTCATTCAGCGTAAAACGATTAATGAAAGTATTTTTTCACTTTTAAAACTGTCACTAATTTTAATGCTTTAAACACTTTCTGGTGCGAGGCTGTAGCAAACTTTACATGTCTGTTTGTTTTTAAACTTAAAGTAATAGTTATGTTCTGCTGATGAGTTAAGCGGTCCTCATGAGTTTTATTATTAAATGACCTTGCTAATGGAAGTTTCATGTTATTAACAGATATTTGAAAATTTTACTTGACAGATTTAACTATTATTATTTATAGTTTTCTGCAGATGACTTGTTAGCACCATATAAATAATGTGTTTCTTCTTTGTATTTCAACTGAAGATGTAGGCAAAACACAGTGAAACAGGCGTTTCTGTGTTTCTTTGCAGCTTCAGACTTTTACATGTACTTACATCGTAGTGACTGTGCTTTGTAATAGTTTTATAATAATTCGGCTTAATGTTTATCTTATTTATAATACACGGCATCAGATCGCGTATGAAACGTATTAACAAGTTTATAATTTGGTTAAAATCAGCAGCTTTCTGGTGGTTTGTATTGAGCAGGTCAGTGCCTGTGTCGGTAGCAGGTGAGCGGGTCGGTGTGTTGTTCAGTAGGTCGTCGTGCTGCTGTGAGTATTCTGCTTTAATCGAAAATGTAAAGGGAGTCTGGCGACAGGGCTCGAGGCTAAATGCTAACAGCAGGCTCTTAGTGAAGTTAATAGAAGTAACAAGTGAAACAAACAGCAAACAGCAGGAGACAGCGCGGCAGGCAGTTAACCCGGGTTAACTACCCGGTAAGCAGTTGAAGTAACCACCAGCAGCGGATTAAAGGCAGCATGAACTCTTACTGGTAGTGACCGCTAGCGCTAGCGGCTAGCTAATCCCGACGGGGTCGCTCTGGTTACAGCGGTTACTGGACGTTACTCGACGTTATGTCCGTTACTGACCGTTATGACCGTTATGAGCTTGAAACATGTACCAGCAGTTTGTCCTCTACGGGGAACGATCGACAACAACAACACAACACAACACGAAAAAAACAACATAAACTGAACCAGGAAAGTCATCAACGTAAACACCAAGATACAGACACAATAACACAAGATAACAACACAGAGTAAACACACCAGCGTACAACACAGTACACACAGCACTAAACAGCACACACCACACACACAGTACACACCACTCTCTCACACCCAGTAGCACACACACTCTCCTCTCACAGCACACACGCTTGGCACAGCCGTCACACACACACTCTCTCCTCCACACACACCTCTCCTTGCGCCGTTCGGTCCTCACAACACACACACGACCACACACACCACACAGACGGCGACGAAACGTTGTTGAATGTTGAATTTGGATTTAGAAACAATCTCCTCAACTTACGCTCTCAGTCTATTTTCTTCATCCACTTTCCTTATAGTAGATAAATTATTAATTATTAAAATTATGAATTGTGTAAATTGTTTAAGTCAAGTCAACTTTATTGTGAAGTGATGTTATACACTCTATCTAATAGAAATAAATAAAATAAACAATCAACAAACATAAGTAAACAACAATCAGAATTAGGCACTCGGTATTTTAAGGAGGAAATAATAGGATTAAATAATAATATTTAGTAGTGAAATAAAGCAGGGAACGTTGAAGTGTGCAGTCCTGAGTTCAGAGTGTGTAGTGGTGGGGGGGGGTACCTGCATCGCGGATGCTGGTGAGGGCGGTTTTATAAAAGATATATAAGATCTGTTTCCTGCTCTCGTAAAGAATCCCAGATAGAGCTGGGAATACTCTCTGGTGAGCTTCGATATATAAAATACTGTAGCTGGGGATTCAGGTACCAGGGATGCTGATAAGGTTTGGGCTCTTTTATAGCATGCACTTGATGATGTTTCCCAATGCAGGTAGACTAAATTAAGACAGCTTTAGACTTTATTAGTACAACAAGAAATTTTATATATATTTTAATTTTTAGAAGTTTACAGTTTACCAGTCGAATCAAGATATGAGATTGGAATTACAAGTCGCCAGTTTTATGTTGATGCTATTGCGAAACATGTATTAGACTGCCAGAAAATGGGCTCTAGCAGGAACGTCCAAAATAAATAGGCGATTTGGGGATACAGTTATAACTTGAGGCATAGCATTTGTATTTGGATA
>NW_023339796.1:17296917-17302278 GCF_004916995.1 Morone saxatilis | reverse complement strand
TGGGAATAAAGGAGCAGCATTGTTCGTGTCCATGGCAATAAATAAATAAATACATAAAAAAAAAAAAATTCTATATTTTGGTACAGTCTCTTGTTCCAGTTTATTCTGGGTCTTGTGTATTGAATATCACTGGCTCGTTCCGCACAATTCTGAATATAATCAATGAACTACCTCCAAGCTGCAGCGTTTGTATCTCTCTGCTAAACAGATGCTAGCTGTGTCGTCCATCAGTTTGCCCCCGCTCTGCAGAACCACCGTGTCCAGTTGATCCGGTTCCTTTGTCTAAGTGGAAACACAGCCGATATGAAAACGGTATACTTTAGAGATATATTTGATAAAATACAATACATACATATACAGTACAAGTTACTTAAGTATTTCATACTGTATTTATACGTTCCACAGTTCTAATATCAGTATCCGGCTCAGCATAGTGGTTCCTAACCTTTTTCCTTAAGGGACCCCTTTTTTATCATTTAGTAAACTGATGACCCCTGCTTAAGTGACATATTCTATAGATATTTCATATTGTATTAAAAAGTGTATAATGAACCCAAATGGTAAACTCAGTAGCTGCAAGGCGTTTATAAAACGAGGGATTTGGCCACATTTTAAGCAGATTATTTCCTGTTTATGGAACTTCTCTCTGTCTGTATTATGTATTATTTTTACAATTTTTACAATCATACAGACTTACCAAGCTTCTTCTATGACAAATTCAGTGCTTTTTTTTTATCCCTGGCGCTAGGCCATTGTTCTATTAGACAAGTTACTTTACTTTCCATTTCTTCAAAGAAGTGAATGACATGCTGAGATATATTTTTTCTGACACCCCCTAAAATCAAGAAGGTCTTGTGAGCCCCCATGAAACTTTTGCAAACCCTAGTGGGGGTCCTGACCCCCAGATTGGGAACTATTGTTTCACACTGACAAAGTATTTTTACCCCTGCATATCTCAGCACACTGTCCACTTACTGCATGTTGGACCATCAGTCCAGAATCCATGCACACAAAAGATGGATTTTGTGTCTTCTGCTGCCTGTACAGTATATCCATCTTCACATTCATAGTACACTTGTGTATCTGCAGCAAACACCTCCTTGTATTCATGCTTGATGACAGCATGGGGGATTCGAGGGGGCTCACCACAGGAATCGAAACTTTCTGTAAAAATAAACACATTTGCCATCAATAGGTAAAGGTAGGAATTATAATATAGACAATGATATTATTGTGGCCTGTTAGTTTTAAAGCTTACTGGTATAAAACATCAGACAGACTTACTCTCACAGACTACAACAGAGGTCCATTGTCCTTTATTACATCTGGTTGTAGCAGCCCGGTTTTTGGGTTCATATCCTTTATTACATGTTACCCTAAATACGTGTCCATCCTTATACCAAACATCTGGGCTTGTTGTGTAATTTGCATTGGGTATCTCTGGTGCAATGCAGTCTTCTTCGTCTGAGGAAAAAAAAACAGAGACAACAAAAGTTTTCACCATGGTGTCTTAAACCCTCTTCAGCAATCTATATTTCTAAGTGCCATTATTTATATGACTATGCAGATGTAGGATTAAAATAAAGTGAGGGACATGAATGCACACATTTTTTGATTTGGCAATCCATCTGATATGATGAGTATTTCAGTTTGGACGAAAGAAGTGGAGCGACCGACAGACTCATACTGAGTGACAGCACACAGGTTAAAAGTTAAAAACAGTGGAAGTATTGTAGGGAACACTTACCTATACATTGTGGTTCATGAGACCATGCACCATTTTGACATGTGGTTGTTGCCCACCAGCCCTTCACTGCAAGTTTATATCCGTTATTACAGGTAAAGCTCAGAGTGGTTCCATCAGAATAAGTCTCTTGCTTTGGGACAAAGAAACCACCATCTAGTCTGGGAGCAGTACAGGACTGTGTTGCACTTTGTGCTAAAATACAATAAGCAGGATTACTCTACAGTGACTGTATTTGTTTTTAAGGAATTCAAATGGTGGTGAAAGTATTTAATATTCTTACCACGCAGCCCTCCAGGAAACCAAATCAGAAGAAGGAATCCAAGATATCTGATGCACATTTTGTCAGGAGCTAAATCGTCCCACGACAAAGTGAGAGCCTAGTCCAGATCAGAACCAGTTAATAACTGATGAGAGTCTTCCCCCAAAACATTTGTTGACCAAACACACACACACACACACACACACCTACAAACATACACAAACACACACACTTATAGGAATACAGAACTACACTTTTGTAGTTAATTATTGTCAATATGAGAAATAAAATGTTTGCAACACTTCAGACAAATTCAGATCAGTCACTTTTGTAAATCTATCTTGGTTAAATGAACAAACCTGACTGTGTTCAGTTTTGTTTCTTGACCTCAGATGATACTGTTCATCAATGTCATTCATTTACTGTCACATTATGAACTTCAAGGAGAAAAACACTGTTATTTCTATTTATTGTATTCATTTATTTGTTTGGGAAAGGCCTGTGACAATGATTCGTTTGTCCCTGTTTAGAACTAAAAGACTACCAATGGATAATTTGCTGTATAACTCTCTCTGTAAAAATCAATTTGATTATTTAGAGTCCAAATTTCAAAATGATTTCCTGGCCTGGTGTGATCAGATATCAGTCTTGTGCCTGCCCTGATTCAGTTATTTATCAGTCTGGTCCAATTCTGGATTTACATAATATCTAAAAACACACATTTGGTCATCAGTTACTTCTGAGAACATCACACGCCTTCAATAGGCCTATACTCAGATCTGATACTCTACCATGATGTTAGGATGAGACTCAACTAACCATCCACTTACAAGAGCAGATATTATTAACATTGTGAATGACAAAACAGGTCCAAGTAACAAGCCTGTTAAAGTTTAAATCTGATGATCTGTAAATTGACTCATTGTAAGAGCAAAACTCTTCAGAGCAAATACTCAGCTTTGGTGAAGTCAGTGAAGGTTTGTAATATTTGATATACACTAAACCTGCATATTGAATCATCTCATGTAGAGTATGAATCAGTTACCTACATCTGCTTCATTCTGGTCTATTTTATTGGGGATTGTAATGATTATTCTGAGACTATAGTTTTGTATTGTTTTACTGAAAGGAATATAAATTATCTGAGGTGCTACTGTCATCAACAGGCTGACAAAAATGAACTTCTTAAAATTAGATATCTTCCTCCAAGATAAAGCCAAGAATACGGTAATGTAAGCCAAAAGACTAATACTGGAAATAAGATGTTTTTGTCTTAAAACATCAGAGCTTAAAGTCAGTGTCAAAGCATACTGGAGGTCCTGTAGCTAATATGTCCCTTGTGTCAAGTTAAAATAACTCCAAATAAGATCAAACTGACAAAAAAGTGACATTTACTTGAATTAAGTCAGTCTTGCATAGTGAGCGCTGGATAATAAAACCCACACTCAAAAGATTTTAAATCTAAATATAAGATTCCTCACTGACTGAGAAATAAAGTTATGACATCATTGAAACTGACCATGGCATTTAGTTAGTCTGTCTGTCCATCTGTCTGCATGCTTTGCACTGATGTTGTATCAAGCAGATCAGTATAAGAAGAATTACTGTCTATGACCATTACTAGTATTACTGTTACTGATATATCCATGTTCAGAAGGACTTTGTTAAGATTTCTGGCAAACATTTTATTCAGACTACCGTAGGCCAAATAAACTTTATTTATGTATTCAAAGTGCATTAATAGTTCTAATCAGAAAGATATAAGATGACTGTCAATGAACAATCAGCTCCAACATTGTGTTTAAATATTTTCATCAAAATGAAACCAAAGCAATAACTGGTCTGAAAAAGATCAAACACAAATGTGATGACATTTTTTGGACATAGTTGTTTCCGATGGAGGAACTTCAAAACTTGGCCTTGGTTGTAAGTCCAGCAGTAGCTCCTCTGATGGACTTTACAGGAAGTGACTCTGCTTACAACACAAACAATAATAAATATTGTTAATAGTTCATTCATGTAAAACTGCTAGATACAACAAAGTGTGTCCAACATTAAATACAGAAAATATTTAACAATAATGGAATTCATTGAAAAGTAAATCAAAAAGTGACACTTACCCAATCAGTAGGAGCCTAAAAATAATGTAATAACAGCAGTCAATAATTCAGTAGGTAGTTCAATTCACAAACTTCTCTTATTGAGGTCTAATTCATTAAATCTGTGAATGGCTGAACCTACTGAAGAACATCTTTTCTGTTCTTTAAGGACAACAGTAATGTTTTTTATTTTTGTCAACAAATTCCTTGACAAGATTTGTCTATTGTTATTTTGAGGTATTTTACCCATCACCTTGCTTTGTGGGGTAACAGGAACTAGTGTGATGAAACAGGACAGGGTCGTGTGGCTGAACTGGGGGCATAGTGGGGGCTAAAGCGAAACAGGGTTTTGTTGGTGTGCATCTCTCACTTTTAAGACAATCCAATACGTATCTAGATACGTGGGCTACGATATGATTCAGGGACGATGTATTTTAATATAAAACGATACGGTTCAATTCAATAATTCGTCATGCTACCGCTGTACTTAATGGCTATCAGACAAATTCTTACAAATGGCTAGACTTTTGTCCAACTTTCGACCGGTTCACGAAACCGATCTTTGCATACCAATGTAGGTGCGTCTATAACGCTGAAACTGATTTCCGACTCGTATCAGTAAATCTTTACGCCCCTACAGGGTTTGCAATGGCAAAGGCAGGAGGGCTAGCAGTGGAAGGATTCAAGAAGCCAGCTGGAGTGGTGGATATGTAGACTTTATAAAGTTGGAATAGATTTATTGCTGTTTACATGAAAAAGAATGTTCTTGTCATTGAGAGCACGTGACAAGAGAGCAATTGTGCAGTTGGACAAGTTTTGTACGCGAGCTGTGTCCAGTTGTGGTAAGCTGACTATATATTTGCATAAAGATTGTCTTGATCTTGGCCAGTTGGACGTGTGGTGTCTGAAAGAGTGGTGGTCTTTACTGTAACAGTAAGGCAGACTCTGGCCTTTATCTGGACGCAGGGATGAAGGTGAGTTGATGAAGTATGTCTCCACAATGATTGGATCAATCAATCATACAGAATAGAGGACAAGTTCCTCCGTCCATGATGATCAGATAATAAAAAGATAACTGCCAGAGAGATCAGTCTGTCCTGAGTGCATATAAATAAGAAACTGAGAAAGACAGGAGACCAAGAGGGAGCAGACAGAGTGTTCTTTTCCTTCAGTATTTTTTTCAACACTATCTTCAGATATAGTGAATCAGATCCTAGAGAGTTAATATTCACATATGTTCTCTGACAATAAAAGGC
>NW_023339796.1:17293145-17296817 GCF_004916995.1 Morone saxatilis | reverse complement strand
CCCTGAACACAGGAAGTAAGCCTTATTTAGCCATCATCATGTACGTGGAGTGGAAGTGTGTGTGTGTGTGTGTGCTGAACTTTCAATAAGTTCACATTCAAACAGATTTCAGCTGATGGGTTTGATTGTAGTTTATATCTGCGATCATAAATCTAGTTTGGTTTGTTTGCTGTCGCGCCACAAACGATCCACAGCGGAGTCGGTTCGGTTGTATTAAACGGACCTGAGTTCACTGTAACAGAACCAAACAGGTTGACCGTGAAATGTGTTGGTTATCAGTGTTTCGCTGTGTTTGTCGCCCCCCAGTGGTCGCCATCTACGACTACGCCGCAGACAAGGTGGACGAGCTGTCGTTCCAGGAAGGAGCGATCATCTACGTCATCAAGAAGAACGAGGACGGCTGGTTTGAGGGAGTGATGAACTCCACCACCGGACTCTTCCCCGGAAACTACGTAGAGTCCATCATGCACTACGCCGACTAGAGTCGAGAGAGTTTCTGTTCGCAGAACCAGAAGGGAAACGTTCTTTATTTTTGGTTCCTTTAGATTCACACTAACCAATCACGAGCTCATCAGAGCCTGTGGACTAAAGTATTTTATTGTGTGTGTAGTTTACGGGGCGGAGGTCAGAACTTGTGATCAGACTGTGTTTTGTTCTGCTTCTACCCATAATGCTTTGCACTGAGAGGCTCATTGCTGGTTCAGATCCTGTCCTCAGATCAGTTGATAGGTTGGACTGTTGGGGGACTGTTGGTGAGTTCGACTCTGCAGAGCAGTGAGACAAATCCAGTTTAGTTTCCGTCTCATCACAAGAGATTTAAAGATCAACAATCAATAATCAATAATCAATCCATGCTGACAGGAAACAGATCTTCAGGTTAGAGATGTTTCATACACGTTCCAACTGAGTACAGATCTGATATATGTGCATTTATAATGGCTGTATATCAGATCTGTACAGACGATACTGATAGCACAGAGTTATCTGCTCTCTATATCAGAACTATTGAACTCTACAGTCTGTCCTCTCTGGGCTTCCGTAGTTTTACCCTCTCGCTGTCACACTCATCCGCAGTCTTTCCCCTGAAGTGAGGACTTGAGTTAATTGTCAGTATCATGGTGTTGGAGAAGAACAAACTGCTATGCAGGAGACACTTTTGCACTAAACACTAAATTCAAAAGATTTTATTTCTCCTTTCCCCTCTTCCTTCCTCTCAAGCACTCTTCCTCTCTGTGGAGAGCGTTTACAGACCAGACTCCAACATAAACTCAATTTTAAGACATTTATTTAAGACCAAACATACGTACTTGGTGTTGAGTGGCCTTTACCGGCTCGCGTAACACGAATAACTATTCGCCCTTTAATCTGTCTCCCTGCGGCAATATGAGCCTAAAATTTTTGGTTGAGGTTTGGTTGAGGCTACGCTACCGAGAGCTGGAATAAATTAACTGACATATATTTTCTTTGTAGTTTAGCAGTAAAATGAATATAAACATCGTCCCTGCACCGTTTCCAGTATTGTAATGAAGTTACTATCAACAGTATTGACCTTTTTTAGAACTTCAATATGCCTCAAAGTCTCATAAGCTCTGTAAATATCAGAGTTCAGGGTCTGTCTGTATCAGGAAGTCTAACTAACATTCTCAGAGACACATTTTCATCCTACTTTTACAACTTTTACCCCGAAACAGACCAGAACCAGACCAGAACCAGACCAGGACCAGACCAGGACCAGACCAGAGACAGACAAACAGACCAGAACCAGACCAGGACCAGACAGACCAGAGACAGAAAAACAGACCAGAACCATACAAACAGACAAACAGACCAGAAACAGACCAGAACCAGACCAGAAACAGACCAGAAACAGACCAGAGACCAGAACCAGACCAGAACCAAAAAAACAGACCAGAACAAGACCAGAAACAGACCAGGACCAGACCAGAGACAGAAAAACAGACCAGAGACAGAAAAACAGGCCAGAACCAGACCAGAACCAGACCAGAGACAGACAAACAGACCAGAACAAGACCAGAACCAGACAAACAGACCAGAGATAGACAAACAGACCAGAACCAGACCAGAAACAGACCAGAAACAGACCAGAACCAGACCAGAAACAGACCAGAAACAGACCAGAGACCACAACCAGACCAGAGACCACAACCAGACCAGAGACCACAACCAGACCAGAACCAGACCAGAGACAGAAAACCAGACCAGAACCAGACCCTCTAACTCTAAATCCTCTCGTCGTACTGCAGCTCGTTCACATCAGGATATAAAAGCTTTTTACCCAACTCTCCCTCCTCTCCTCACCCTCTGACCTTTGCCTTAAACACCCTCAACCTTCGTCCTCTCTCACGATCCTTATCTTCATCTTCTGTCTAAAAGCAGATGAGAACTCTGGGAGATGGAGTCTTTACACCAATCCAGCTGCAATAGAAGGAGCTACAATAATGACTCTGACGTCCTGCTGTGCCATAAATCATCACTTTCCTTAAAGACACTTAAAGTTCAGGGTTTTATTGTTCTACTTTAATATTATTGATCATTACATGAGCCAATAGGAACCACTAGCAGCTGTTATATTAAAGGTAACCTCTAATGACCACTAATTAACCCATCCTAAGCCCCGCCCCTTGTTGCTCTGTGCTCCAATCACAGTTGAGCTAACATTACCTAACTAATCTTTAAACCATCTTTAAACTATCTGTCTTTCCAACATAGATTATCTTAGCATATAGCATATTTAAGTACAGGGTTAGGACAGGAGGAAGTTGACCGAGGTTTGCTCAACTATGATTGGAGCACAGAGTAAAAAGGGGGCGGGACTTATGAAGGGTGTATTGCAATAACTAAAGGCTAAACTAAGAAGGAGAACATTTACAGTGCATACGGAAAGTATTCACAGCGCTTCACTTTTTTCACATTTCATTGTTACAGCCTTATTCCAAAATGGATTCAATTCATTTTTTTCCTCAAAAGTCTACACACAATATCCCATGATGACAACATGAAAAAGGTTTTTTAAAATGTTTGCAAATTTATTAGAAATAAAGAACGAAAATATAATATGTACATAAGTATTCACAGCCTTTGCTCAATACTTTGTTGTGGCACCTTTGGCAGCAATTATAGCTTCAAGTCTTTTGGAATGTAAAGCCACAAGCTTGGCACATCTATCTTTGGTTAGTTTCACCCATTCCTCTTTACAGAACCTCTCGAGCTCCATCAGGTTGGATGGGGAGCGTCGGTGCACAGCCATTTTCAGATCCCTCCAGAGATGTTCAATGGGATTCTGGGCTATTCTAGGACATTCACAGAGTTGTCCTGAAGCCACTCCTTCGATATCTTGGCTGTGTGCTTAGGGTCGTTGTCCTGTTGAAAGGTGAACCTTCGGCCCAGTCTGAGGTCCTGAGCACTCTGGAAGAGGTTTTCTTCCAGGATATCTCTGTACATTGCTGCATTCATCTTTCCCTCAATCATGACTAGTCTCCCAGTTCCTGCCGCTGAAAAACATCCCCACAGAGTGATGCTGCCACCGCCATGCTTCACTGTAGGGATGGTGTTGGCCAGGTGATGAGCGGTGCCTGGTGTCCTCCAAACATAACGCTTGGCATTCACGCCAATTTTGTTTCTCATGGCCTGAGAGTCTTTCAGGTGCCTTTT
>NW_023339796.1:17281084-17293045 GCF_004916995.1 Morone saxatilis | reverse complement strand
ACACAGTGGCCAAGATAATCGGACTCCCCACACCCAATCTCACAGAACTAAACAACAGGGCCATCTCACGCATTGCAACCACAATAGAACTGGACATTACACACCCACTCAACCAATATCTCACCCCACTGCCTTCTGGGCGGAGGTACAGAACACTGAGGTGCAAAAGAGTTCGCTTTGGAAAAAGCCTGATTTGATTGTTTTTTTGTGGATTTGTTGATTGTGGGTGGCTTGTTTCTTTGTTGTCTGTATACTCATACATACACTCCATGAGTAAACTAAAATTCACAGTTGTACGCCGCCACCATATTCCAGACCCAGACACCAGACTGATTTACAACTCTTTCTTTTGTTTTCTCCTGGCAGTTTTGGATGCAAAGCCTTTCTAGGAGCTGTAGGTGAAACTCACTCACAGATCACCATTAGTTAGGCTAACTCCAATATGTTGTTTACAGTCATGTGATTCTGATGAAGCTCAAAATTCAGAATGAGGCAGTAAGTTTAAGGCAGAATGGATGAAAGTGAAAGATGAAAGCCCGTACCGTGCTCGTTATTGTTTACTCATTGTGTCGTCCCAGTCAAGATGTGATATCTGGAATCACTTAATTCATTCTTAAATTATTTTACACTTCAAATGTCAAAAGTGACACCAGTTCTTGACTTATGACCAAGAATGTGGTTTATGAGGTCACAATGACTTGCCCAATCGCCACCATAATCTCCTCAGTTCATCCTTGAGTTCAGGTTGATATTTGTGCCCAACTTGAAGACATTCCCTTGAGGAGACCCTGAGATATCATGTTCACAAGAATGGGACAGAGGGACAGACAATCCGAAAACATAATGCCTCCTGCCATGGCTATCGCAGGTGCGTAGGCATATTTGAACTCAGTTATAAACCCTAAACTTTTGAGTTACATGTTGCTCAGACAGTAAACAAATAATTAAACCTGCCACTACTGATTCATTTGGTAAACCAATAAATTGTTTAATCCCAAAAAAAAGTTAAAATACAACACAAATTGTGCAAATGATTGCTATATAGATATATTGAAATTGAAAATTATAAAAAAATTTAGCCAATTAATGGACTCCAACCATCAGTAACAAACAGACTAGAAAAGTGAAAAGAATAATAATAATAATATCGTATTATTATATATAAGAATAATAATCATCCTCCTCATCATCAGAAGAAGAACTTTATTTATATAGCACCTTTAAAACAGAGTTTACAAAGTGCTTTGACAGACAAAGTAAAAACAGGATACTCAGAGGGCAATATAACAACAGAGAGCCACTAGGGTCAAATAAAGGAAAGACAAAAAAAACATGGTAGGGGAAGGGGAGGGAAGATAGTGATGATTAGGTAATTAGTACAATGAAAGTGGCAGCTATTAAAAACATTATGCAATTAAATATAAATATATAAAATACAACACATTTGTGTAACACATACTGCATAAAATCATCCAACATCTTTTTATGGAAAATGGAAATTTCTTCACACACTTTTCAGAACATTTCAAATTTGTTTGTTTTTTTCTTTTCATTAACAGTACAAACATTTTTCCTGTCTTTTTCAGTTTTAATGGAGTTAATGACATTTTTCATGGTTTTATTTTAGTTACGACTGAAAGTAAAACAGTTTAAATCCACACAAATACATTTTTTGAATGACAATAAGGTGTGCATGTCCTACAAGATCAGGCTGCGCATCAAAGAGGTTCCCTTGCGGAACGGCACGGGTTGTTTTTGCTAATTACTTCATAAGAGGTACAGTGACATAATGTTTCATTTCAGTACCTGCCTGTACTAATCACTTGCACTCACCCTCCTTCTGCCTCCTGGCTCTGTGACCCTGTTAACTTTCAGCCAAAAAAAGTGCCAGTTAGTCAACATATTAGGGCCTCTCGTTAAACCGAAACACTGGCGAGCCGCAGGTCACAAGCGCCAGAAGTGTAGAGAGTTGGGATAACTTGCAGACCCGTTTGCGTTTCCAGTCCGACGTTTTCCAGAGCCAGTGAGGCTCCGTGAATATCTCCTGTGTGGTATTGTAATCCTGAGAGAAGCATGGTTTCAGTCAGTGCTTCTGCTGTGTCGAGTCTGTACAGCGTCGCCGCTCTGGGATACCTTGGGGCTGTAAAAAACAAATACTGAACATGATGTGATGATGTAAAGCCACGTGGTTTTGGTGGTAGCTTGCCATCCCCCATGGTTGGCTTCTCAATAGCACGGTGTTTTATTATTATGGTTATCACGACAACCCTAGTTATCCCCAGAGGAGCAGCACCAGAGCTAAAATGAATTAAGTTAAATGTACTATTGTTTTTTTTAAATGAAATGTAATACTGTAGCTTCTGTTCGTCTTATTAAATTACTGAAATTTGTTGGACTGAGGAGCATCAGTGCGTGTGATCAGAGTTAGAGATGTTCTGCACAGAGGAAGCTGAATCCAGTCCCAGCAGTGTCCCCAGGTAGGATTGGTCTCGGGGGTCCAGCATCTGATCCGGCCTCACAGGGTGGGCGATGTTGGCGGGCTGAGGGGTGAGAGTGTACTTCTCTAAGAATGCTAGATCTGTAGCGGCCTGGTAGCCAGAGGTCTGCTGCTGTCCTTGAGCCTGCATGCTCACAACACTATGAGTTTGGGAGGAGAGAGACGTCGAGGCCCGGTGAGCGTTCAAGTCGCCCTGCGCTACTCCTGCAATCTGGACAGGAACTAAAGTGACGGGCACGCACACATTTGAAGGAGGAGGGGTGCTCTGGAGGGATGACTTAGCTTCAGCGCGGTATGCCTTAGAGGGTTCCTCAAAAGGAACAGAGACTATTTTGTCCTCGCTGAGTGTGCTGAGGGGCTGCTCAGTAAACCGGGTGCTGTGCACGTGGTCAACGTGGTACTTGAGCTTGTCTTTTCTTTTAAAGGTGGCACTGCAGTGGGGGCAGTTGAAAGGTCGAGCGTCCGAGTGAATCACCATGTGCTTTGTCAAGGTCTTCTTGATCCTAAATGTCTGGTTGCACTCAGGACATCTGTGGGGTTTTTCACCTGTTGGATGAACACGAGAGAACATCAGTGTCAGAATATCAATATCAATATAATTTCTATTGTACCCTCACTTTATAAAACTGTAATTGATGTTTGATTGTTGTCCCAGGACAACGATTGTTCAGTCATAGCTTAGCATAGCTTAGGCTGAAACTTCCGAGCTGACTGCAGCCATTTTAGACAATGCCTGTGATCTTGTGATTTCACCAGACGCACTGCAACGGGTTTCAAAAGGTCTATTTTTGACGGAAGCCATATCAAGTTGCGCAGAGCAGATCGAGCTGTGCAGGAAGTCAGACACAGGAAGAACATAAAGCATCCGAAAAATGTTTAGACTTCCGGTTGTAAAAACAAGTAAAAAAAATAAAAATAAAATAAAAAATGACTAAACTAAAAAAAATGTAGAAATCAAGGAAAATTGACCAAATTAAGGCAGGGCAGGCAAAACGCTCAAACACTCTGGTAGGGTATGAAGCCATACGGAGGACAGATACAAAATAGCATATAGGGCATAGCACATGCTCAGTGGAATCAAGGGGCTCCAACAAGAGTAATACCCTGTAGAGTTTTAAGGGTTGTGTCTTTTGTTATAACCTTTCCAAAACCAGAAACTCAAGTGTAAGGAATTAAACAAATTGTCTGTGTAACTGTGCTAATGTTAGCATGCCTGTTCAGGACGGGAACATCCAGAGTGTGAGAGCCAAATATATATATATAATTAATTCGGCCAGCAAGTTTTTTTCAAAGAAAGAGAAGTTAGAGCTTCTCTGCCCAGCCACTGTTGGTAGGCTAGCTAAGTGACTTTTCAGCTAGCTAGCAAACAATGTAACATTTTGTCAAGAAATACAGAGTAGTTGAAAGCCACATAGACACATCCACTGAATTTGTTTCCTCACCTGAGTGGGTCCTGAAGTGCATTTCTAGACTGGACTTTCCTTTAAATTCTTTCTTGCAAACTTCACACTGATGCACGGCAGTTTTATACCTGTGAACATGTTCCTCATAAATAAAAGGCAGAAACCAACAACATTCACCAAACTTTAAAGCTTATATTAGCACACAAACAAAAGAACAAGTGTGACTGGGATTTGTATGATAACATACTTCTGCCAAACTTTCTCTCCCAAATGAATGCTTTTGTAGTGGACAGTCAGGTGATCATGGCGCCTGAAGCACTTTCCACATTCTTCACACTGGTGTGCTTTCTCTCCTGTAATAAACATGGGTTAAGTTATTGTTACAAGAAACAAAATGAAATCTGTGTGAATGAGATAAAGCAGACACTGCCACAGAAAAACACATGAGAATCCCTCTGCTGTACGTCCTATACTGTACCTGAGTGGATTTTTTGATGTTTGGTCAGGTGATCATGGCGTATGAAGGTTTTCCCACATTCGTCACACTCGTACCGCTTGTCGTCATGGTGAACTCTGAGGTGGAGCCTGTTCAAGGAACAGTTTGATCATTATAGGCAACTCTATTAACACAGCCAATCAAACGGAGAGCTCGAGACCAGGGCCACAGCCAGGACTTTAGAAATAGTGAGGTCATAAATCTGTTACAGATTGCATCTAACTGAACACTGCTCGCGTCTGTATTTGACCACCTGGGAATGAAAGCAAGCTGTGAAGTGTGGAGGAAAAACTATAGTGGTAGTTCAAAATTGTGGACTGGACATCTGTAGATAAAACGGCTCATTTTAAGGTAATGAAAATGCAACAATTCCTATATTCAGGTGATTATACACTAATGAAAACAGACCTAGATAGATCCTACTAAATGTTACACACTGGCCCTTTAAAATCCTAAATAAAACACTGTACATGTGATTCTTGTGTGCAATAAAATAAAAACTTCACTTAAATATAGTGAAAATGACTATATTTAAGATTCTGACACATGAAGGAGCAGCATTGGAAAGCAAAGGGAGATAAGAAATCGTGCAATTTCAAAATCTTTAGCAGCACAATAACCCAGCTGAGACTGATTTCTCTGTCATACAAGCAAACACATTTATTTTATTTTGGACATATATGCCCTGATGATGATTCATCACCACACACCACCTTTGGAGTAGGTGCTAACAGACAGTGTGACCGCAGCAGCAATAAAAGTTTATTCAAAGCTGCTGCTGTGTAGTCTAACGTCATCATAATGTATTAGCCTAATTGATTATGTGCACAAAATCTTGAACATGTGACGCTTTGAAAGCATTAATAGTTTGTGAACTCAGATCTTGAACAACTGACTTGTTACGTGTAGGGACATGTGCAACTAGGCCACATAATGTAACGATTTGCGCACACAGAGCTGTTCAGCTGACATTCTCCTGATTATAAACTTAAATCACGCAGATTTTTAAAAATCTAAATTATTCATAATTATCACGGACCCACCTGTAGGAGCTGCCATGACGGAAACTTTGGCCACAGATACTACAGAGGTGAGGTTTCTCCCCACTGTGGATCCGCAAGTGCTCTCTCAGGGTTGTCCTGTAAGAAAAAACACTCAGTGAAGCAGCACAGGATTAGACAGGAGTTTTTGGAGCTCAGCATTTCAAAATAAGAGCTGTAAAAATGAGGAACGTGTGAGAAAGGTTTAGGGACAGAGAGACGTACCTTTCCCTTACGGATTTCCCACAAACAAAACAGGTCCACTTTCTTTTGCCTCCATGTGTACACTCAATGTGTCTCTTTCTGTTGCCTGTGTCATTAAACTGTCGGCCACAAATCTCACAAGGAAACGGACCTGAAAATGAGAAAGGATACAAATTCTTTCATCTAATGCTATAGTTCCTGTCTGACTGCTGTAATCCACTAACAAATATCTCAGCTACAGCAGTGACATTATTTTAAGGTTTTAACAGCTTTTCCATTTAATATAGGTTGTACAGATGCAAAAACACCACATATTTTATCTTCTGAATTGTCAATGTAATATTAATATACTTTTCTATTAGAAAGAGTAACGGTTTATTCTTAAACTGATAAGCTGAAGAATTAATGTTCACTGGACATTTCTCACCTAAGTGGAACTTTTCTTGGTGCTTTAGCCTGGCAAACCTGGACTTGAAGTATTCGTCACAGAAGGAGCATTTAAAGGGCCGGTCTTGGGTGTGCAGGATCATGTGCTCCTGCAGATGAGGCCTGCGGGTGAAGGTCTTCAGACAAATCTGGTTCAGAAGGTTCAAAGTTTACAGACTGTTAAAATCTATTTAAACATTCCGGGTACAATTCATGTGATCAGATTCTTGAAATAATCTGTGGTTTGCATCAACAAAACATTAACAACATATTGTGAATGAAACTTCTTACAGCACATTTCCAGCCTTCACTCTTCCTCTTCTTCTTGGTAAAAAACTCTTGGATGTGGTCTGGATGAAACCTGGCAGGACAGTGAAGATACATGACATCATCATATCAGATCTAGTGGAGGGTTAGCTCTACAAAATCAACAAGCCTGACATGGGTCATCACAGATATTATTATTATGGTATTATTACTGTAATGGCGTAGTATATATTTTTCAATATGCCTCTATTAGAAAAGTTTTTTTACATAACATATATAGCAGAAAACAATGCTTTGGATGATTTAGAAATGGTATCATCACATAGTTTGTCCAGCAGAGCGCGCTCCAACCCCCATTGTTTACAGTACTCTCAGTCAGTCTGCAGCATGTGTACCAGAGTTTATCATACTGGAAAGTTAATAAACAGAGATATATTGATGCAATATCAGCGCACAATCCATATACAAAAATTCCAGTTAAAAATTCATTATATAATCTGCCGCCATAAGAGTATTTGAAACAGACTAGAGGATGTACTAAGAATCATCCTCTTTTTACTGACATTGTCATCATTTTTAGGGTGCTGAGATAGAGAGAGATATTTAAAGGCCAACCAATACTTTTGTATCAAGGTGGTTTTGGATTGTTGCATAACATAAGCTCCAAAAGAACACGACTTTCAAAGTAGTAAAAAGTTTAACGTTATATAATGAACAAACTACCCTATGGTCACATGACTTCAACGTCACCACCACTAAACTTACAATTTGTAATTAAATGGTGAAATTAAAATCTACAAGTTGGAAAGTTAGAGTTAGAATAGTTTGCCGGAGCACGAGTAATAACACAGCGAGGCTGTAAAGGCAGACTAGTGAGTAGAAACGTCTCAGTGTTTGCCGCGCTGACGTTTAATGTCACAGACTACCTCATTTAGCCACTTGTTAGCAACTGTGATTTTTTAAGACATGTAAAAGCTTAAACATTCACAAGTGGGCTATTTAAAGACATATTTTATGTCAGAGAACAAAACATGAAACGCTCTTCAGCTTGTATTCACCACAGACCTTATTTCACTGACTTTGAGAAAAATGCTGACTCATTCCTGCAGCACTCTATACACTTATGTTAAAGGACCAGGATTAGTCGGATTTAGTGGCATCTAGAGGTGAAGTTGGAGATTGCAGCCAACTGAATACCAATCCATTTAATGCATCTCAGTAAAACTATCAATATTTTTATACTATTTTATACTATTGACCCGCCTAGTTTTATTATATATAGAGTACAACAAGAAAAGCTACTTTGTCAAACAAAAAAACATAAAATATAATTTAAAAAAAAATAATAATAATAATTAATAACTTAAACAAACGATTGTTGTTTTTTTTGCTTCCTTGCCAGCTAAACATTTTACCAAGACAACTTAAATAAATAGATAAAGTTGTGTGCAAGTCAGATGTTTACAATAATGATGCCATATGATGATGATGCAAGATACTACAGTTAGCTAACTGATGTTATCTAAACAACAGACTGAATATCTGAATTAGTGGAAACACAGGAATTACCAATGTTAACGGAGCTTAGCTCAGATGACCCATTTGTATCTTTTTTATCTGAGAACATGTATTTATAATTGTGTAGCCTGGCATGGCTGACTTTGTGAACCAGAGGTAAACTTAATAACCACTGTAAAATAACTGGGAAGGTAGATTGTTCTTCACCAGGACACTGGGGAGACTGGATGTTGTGAGATTCTGCAATGTCTCACCTCCTGACATGCCTGGCCAGAGTTTTCTTGCTGGCATGGAGTTTGCTACAGAAGGGGCATTTGTGTTCCTTCTTCTGTAAGGGAGCATCGCTGGTGTGCTTCTTCTTGTGTACAGTCAGGTTAGACTTGGTGGAGTAGCGCTGAAGACAGATGTCACACTGGAATGGTTTCTCTCCTGTGTGCACTCTGGTGTGACTCTCATACTTCCCTAAAAAGCAGGAAAGGTGCATTAGTTCATATATTTGATTAGTGACGTTTGTCAATAAACACATTACTATGACTACTGAATTCTAGAAAAAGGAAACCTGTTGTGTTTTTTAAAAGGACAAAACTGGAGGAGAGCCTTTACCAACACAAACATAGCTTTGAGAGAGCTTCTGGCGTTGGCAACAGGTGACACACCAACGGGAAATATGTTGTCTAATTGAATGTGAGAATTTGCTATTTATAATTTGCCTTTTTTTCTGTTTCCTATCACCTACAATTGAATATGTTTGGATTCTGGATTGTTGGTCGGATAAAGAAAGGAACTCTTGGGTTGTGGTAAATTGCGATGGGAATTTTTCACAATTTTCTGACATTTTAAACACCAAATCAGTGAATTGGAAAATATCAGCAGCTTAAAATAACAAAAAATAGTTAGTTGAGGCCGGGCATGGAACAGTATGAAAATGTCATGCCACGATTATCTTGGGGATACACAATATCATCACGATAATCATGAAAATATACCTCGTACTTTTAAAATGGCACAAAAACATACCAGAATCACTTTCAGGTTTAGGATTTTGGAATGACTGGACAGATTTGGGCTCCTCCTTCCAACCAATATAGGACTCTATGATATGCGAGGTAGACAGCTTTTTCAAGTCAAGCCATGTGAGGATATTCACGATTATCCTGATTTTTCTGAGTGGTTTTTTATCACGATACGGGATAATATCGTATATTGTCCCTTCCCTAGTTGCGGCCCTATCCTCCAACCACGCAAGATAGAATTTGGAATTTTTGTAAAAATAAGTAAAACTAGATTTTCAATACAGACGATTCTAATGTTTAAACAGCTCAGTCTGGTATGGTGAGCTAACTGAGAACTACTAATATTGCTGATACAAAAGATAAAATCAATGATAACACTAATAATCTAGACCTTACTCCATGGTTCCTACCTGCGCGGTCAAAAGTCTTGTCACATTTGGGGCACTTGAGAGTCTTCTTGCTGGAGGTTTGGATGATGACTGGAGCCAGACCCTCGGGGTACACTGGACTCTGGGTGGAGCTTCCTGCCGCTGGCCCGTCCACCTCCACCTCTCGGACAGTCTGGCGCTCTGCCCCTTCTACATCTGCACTCTGGCCTGCCGCGCACACCTCAACAACTTTCTGGGCAAGCATGTCTTCATTCACATCTCCTTCCTCTTCGTCCTCATCCCTGTCCACTACGTCTTCCCCCTCAGCCGGTTTACATGTCTCGTTCATGTCCAGTTTGGGCATTTGGTTTACTCCACCGACATTTCCTGCTTTTTCCAGTCTTTTGTCATCTTGCTGTCTTAGTGATACAGTCCTTTGTGCTCCCTCAGGAGGGTTGATAGTGTACTCCACATTGTCTCTCTGATACTTGGTGGGTGTTCTCCTCCTGCGAGCTGACCTCCGTGTGGTAGGAGTCTTCTGACCTGCCGTCTTCTCGTTCTCAGCTGAAGCGTCCTGCTGTACATCAGTGTGACTCTCAGCCAAGTGGTTCTGTAGGGAGTTTTCAGTGCTGAACTGGCGACCGCACATGTTGCACTGAACATCAGACGGGCTCTGGATGTCTGTGTCATCTGCTGGCGAGTCACTGGAGGTCATTTCTACTTCAGGAGACCCTCTGACCTCATCCTGTATCTGGACCACACGTAATGGGTTGTTGTCCCCTTCTTCACACAGCAGCTTTAGTATATCCATCATGTCCAGGAATCGGGCCGCTTCAGTTAGAGCTAGGAGGTCCGACTCTGCGACGACACACTCAGAGGTGTACAAAAAGCCAAGCAGGTGCTGGAAAACAGAGTTCTCCACATGGTCCAGAGTCACGTGTGCTGTAGTAGGGTTCTTGGACAGCTCAGCGTGGAAGTAGCTGCTCCCGTGGGCCAACACTACCTTGTGGGCACTGTAGAGCTTCCCACCCACAGACACAGACACATCGCAGAACCTCTGTCGGGTCCGGTCCTCATTCAAGAACTTGAGGAGGTTGTGACTGTGCTGCGACATAGCCAGGTGCCTGATGTGCAAGGTCGATTCTGGGGCAGGTTCAGAGTTTGGTGGGGCGTTGGAGCCGAGGACAGTGCCGGGCTCTAGAGCACATTCATTACTGGCACTGACCTGCCGGCTGCGTCTGGGCCGCAGAGGATTACAAGGCTTTTTCTTCATTGGTGTATCTGTTGGGTTACAATGAATGACTCCTGTAAACACAGAGGAATAGAAACATCAGTGCTGACCAAGTGATGGGGTTTTTATTCAGATTTGATAGCATTGTGATACTCAAGGGGTTAGACAATCGTACCCGACTGTAACAACACAACAATAACAGCATGAAGCTGGCATGAAGGGGAGAGTTATAAGATGCACAATAACGGCTTAGAGCTAACGTGTGAGGTGTATTTCTCCCATTGATACAGAGGACAACCAGTTATTATGAGCACTGTCCTCAGTAGACAACACAGGCCGGACAGACATGTGGAATCACCTAGTACAGAAGCACTGCTGTCCTGTGTTAGTATCCCTCGAGACGGATGCATTTGCAAATTCGCTCCCCACCTCAAGGACCCCTAACATTACGGTATCAGTGTGTCGGGACTCAGGGCCCCCCTCTGAGGAGAGTGTTGACAAACGACCCTTGCTGCTACCCCGGAACCTAACCTTCAATATCGCAGCGGGTTCGTTTTATTTTTAAATACCGTACCTTACCGTAGAGACATGGGCCGCGTTTACACTGGACGCTCCAGCTGATATAACTAATGTGTCAAATAAACGGAGCAAACACAATTTCCTGATGTCTGTAACGCCCCACCTTCCCATCCTACCAGAAATGTCGGACACCGTAACAAACCGTTCGCTCATTGGCTGGTTCAGCTTTTGTCCTCAGCTTTTATTTAGAGGCGGAAACACAAACACAGGGGACAAATAACGACGTAGAGACACACACACACACACACACACACAAATACCACATGCAAACGCACTCCGACTGAGATGTAAACAGTCAGGCAGTGCTCCAGGAAATACAATCCCCACACTGCTGCTACCCTCAGGCAGGATTTCTACCGAGGAGGATGTTTTCCAGTGTATCCTGCTGTTTTTGTGTGCGACTGTGTGGATCGTATACGTGTATGTGCTCTGCACGTGTGTCTAAATACTCTACTGGATATATGTACTGTATTCATGTATTGGTGTGTCTAATCACCAGTGTGGTCTGTGTGTGTGAAGCCGAGCCCCCCCTCCATAATCTCCATCTCTTCCCGTCGCCTTTGTCGACTGATCTATGGCGCAGAAACAGCCTTAGTCTGACTCTTATTTAAAATAGACATTATGGTTCACAGTAGATTTCACATGGATTGGGCCAGATGATGAGGCCAGGGAGGGTGTGTGTGTGTGTGTGTGTTTGGAGGGAGGGGTGACGATGAGTGGGCTTTGGGTTGGTGGGTGTGGGGTGGGGGTGGGGCAGCAATTTCCTGAAACGATAAATCCCATTTATTCGCTGAAGACTGTCTCAATTGCCTCACCAGCGCACAAAGCTTTTTAATGCTTTAATTACGTCTCAAAGGAGCAGGGCAGAATCAAATTAGAGATTGTCCTACATTTAGGTGCTGTGCGTGTGTGTGTGTGT
>NW_023339796.1:17254543-17280984 GCF_004916995.1 Morone saxatilis | reverse complement strand
ACAAGTACTGTTAGTTAATTCTGTATGTAATGCATTCAAAGTCAAACACGAATTAAACGAGGAAGACGTTGTTGAGCGTCAGGTTCACGCGAGTGTTCAGGAGAGGAGGGTATTATGGGTAATGTAGTCTGGAAGCGTTACTCCTACAGTGGAGGGAAGCGAATTATTCTGAGGTAGACTACTTTTTTTTATTTGATACTATTACTCCACTACATATCAGAATTTGTGGAGGTGTCACTGTCCATGTATGTAATTTAACACTGGTTTTAAGTTGGTCTCAATATTGCACAGAACAATTTGCAGGAAAGACAGAAATAGACACACAGCTATATAAATAAATAAATAAATAAGGCCACAAACATACATCATTATATGTTCAGAGGGTAGCTATATATTCTCTAGATTGAAAAAAGGGGTAGTGCAAAGGAATAAGTACTTAAGGGCTAAAGCTTTGGATTATTTTATATATACTGTATATATACTGTATATGAATTGTTATATAGGCTACAGTGTCTGCAGCATGCAGGATTTATAGATGGGTGTTAAAGCATTGTGTATAAAACTGTAAATATATCATTTATAATTTGGAGGTTTATTGGCCTGTGGAAACAAACTGTTGTTTTGGCATACAGAGCTCTGTAGCGCCTACCAGAGGGCAGAAGTTGGAACAGGTTGTGTCCCGGGTGTGATGGCTTCCTGACTATGGACATGTATAAGTTATGAATAGAAGTCAGAGGAAAATACTGTACTTTTTAATCCATTACATATGTCTAACAGCTAAAGTTACACGTTTTAAAATAAACTATGTAACTAATAATAATAAAGTCTTTAAATAAAAAAAATAAAATAAACCTATAATAACCATATCAAATATAATGTGTTTGTATACAGTAAATTAAACCACCCAACAATTTATAGAATGAGTAGGTGCAGCCAGTTACAACATTAAAATACTGCATGTTATTACTAAAATAGTAATGTAACAGAGCCCATTTTGGGTACTTTTACTTTTAAACTTAAAGAACATTTTGTTGATAGTACCAAACTAATTCTACTTATAAATAAGAATTTGAATGCAGGATTTTAAGTTGTAAATTGTGGTATTTCTACTTTTACTTGTGAATGAAAATATCTTACTTATTCTTATTCTTTTTTTCTTTCTGTCAGGATGTCAAATTGAGATTGAGACCTTATTTACAGGTGAAACCTGAGCACAAAGTAAAACTAGAATAGAATACTGAAAATATTTTTTTTTTTACAAATTATAAATAATCACATTAAAAATATACTTGATGTAGGTATAAAAAGAGTCTTTTCAAAAACAAATACAAGCATATTAAACAGGCCCTTCTGAAGATCAATAAAACCTCTCACCACATATTTTGAACTGCCCTATCAATATCAGTGTGTTTTTTATTGCATCACTGGTCTATCAGTCAATTTAAATATGTGTGCAAATAGACACAGTTATATTTGTTAAAATACACAAATGCTCTAATGATAAACTAATGATAAACCTTATTTATAGTTGGTTTAGCTCTGATGATGACGTCAGTCATGTTGAGAGAGTTACTTCCTAGATTAGAACCACTAAGTTTAGTTCTTTCAAATCCTGGGCCTGGTCCAGCCGACTGCTGTACTCTGTAGTACATGTGTGCGTGCATGTGCACAATTTCACTTAGGTCCATGTTTCAGTGTGTGCATCAGTTGAATTGTGAGAATATTCCCATTTACAGAAGAATGAAGTTTTAATAAAGAGAGACTGAATTTCAGTTTGTGTCCCTGCTCAGATGAGGTTCACCATCTGTTCCAAAATCTATTTGGTTTCAACAGGTGGACCTCAGTTGTCACTTATATAAGTGCACATCAGAGTTCTGTTTAGAGAAAATGTTTGGAGTTGCTCAAATTAGTCACCTGGATGAACCCCTCCCTTCGCCAACACATTTAATTTGTAAGACATTGTAAGTGCATTAGCTTAATCCCGCCTATCTGGCTTGCAGCGCGCCAAGCATTTCAGTGAACTCAAGCATGCACTGAGGAGCCGAAGATGGAGCTGCACACACACGCATTCTCTACCTGTCTTTGACCTAAGATGAAGATATTGCCAAACATCTAGTAGCCTGATTTGGAGGACTTGTTAAGGACAATGTTGAGATTCAGCGTGCATGTGTGGATGTTATGGTTGCTTTATGCAGGTAATGTTTGGATAGAGTATGTATGTTGTAATCAGAGGTCAATATTGTTTGCAAATGTTTATCATATCTTTTAGCGAGTATAGCTGTAGATGTGCTGTTTTAACACGTTAACAACTGCCATATTTGTTGTGATTGTCAACTTACTTGATAAACATCATATTTGGAAATACTGTTTGGCTGAGGCGTCCAACAAGTGTTAAATAAAATGAATTGACTCTTACACACACATTTGTTTGCTGAACATGTGCTACAGTACAATGTTTGATTGTTTTAAGGAGCACTATTGGATTGTATTTGTCTCTCCAGGCACTTTCTCTGACGAGGACGTCAGTGGATGTCAACAGCAGCCATGCCAAAATGGTGGTGTATGTGAAAGCCACAATGAAGGTTTCAGATGCCATTGCCCCCAACAAAGCCAGAACGGGCGCCTGTATGGGGGAGAGACCTGCACAACTGCACTTTCAGGCTGTGATGATAACCAGTGCGAGAATGGGGGAATATGCTCTCCCTTACTTGTCAATGACCAGCACACTTATACATGCATCTGCCTTGCTGGCTTCACAGGCCCTAAATGCCAGACCCCCACCGTCTTCTCATTTGAGTCCCGAGGCTACATGTACATCGAGACTCAGCTTTTAGATCCAGAGGCTCCTCTTAATGTGACATTCAGCTTTAGGTCAGCAAGACCAGTCGGCACCCTCTTGCAGCGCAGAGTGGACGACCTTCTCCTCAGGATTGAGCTGAAGGACGGGCATCTCTGCCTCCGTAGCCTAAGAGGTCAAGGCTCCAGCACGCTGGTTCAGGAGCTGCCAGAGTACTTGTCCAACAACAGGTGGCACACGGTGGAAGCGTCACTGGGTGGCGTGGTCAGCCTCATCAGGCTGCACTGCACTGAAGGAAGCTGCTCCAGAGACTCCAGCACTGAAGTCCAGCTGCTCGAACAAGCCTCTGCTCTCCCCGAGCCAGGAACAGTTCGTCAGAGCCTCTTCATAGGAGCGGTCGGGGGTAACTGGGGTTTGGGCAGAGCAGAGGATGAAGCAGACCACCAGCCTGCTTTTCTGGGCTGCTTCAGAGATGTGTTTGTGGACTCACATCTGGTGTTGCCTGTTATAGTGCCAGAAGGTTCAGACGCCCAGGCAAACATCACTGCAGGATGCAGCGACAAAGACAAGTGTGATGACAGCCCGTGTCAGAACCGAGGCCGCTGTGTGAGTCAGGGCTGGAGGAGCTACATGTGTGAGTGCCACAGGCCGCATGAGGGAAGCAACTGTGAAGAGGGTAAGACGTATACACACACTGTAATTACCCCTACGTGCCATTTCAAATTTATTGAAACAAGATTACATGTCTCAGAATTAAGCCAACCGGTGCAGGGGTTCAGTTCCTATTAACCACAACCACTTAAAGGACCAGAGCCCAGAACTGACAAACCAAACACTAATTCTAGATAGGGCCTTTTACGGTTTAACGTCGAAGCAGCAGCCATCGGGTTCTCCTACAAGCTTGGAGGGGTGGCAGGGGTGAGGGGGGGTATTTGGTTGTTTGCAATCTGCAATCTCACAGCTAAATCCTACACACTGGTTCTTAAAGCAAAGGTCTGGTGTGTAACAATTAGGCAGAAATGTAATATATAATATTCATTGGTTTGTTAGTTCATTAGTGTGTAATCACATTAAATAAGAATCGCTGTGTTTGGTTACTGTAGAATGAGCCGTTTTTATCTACAGAGATCTTCCTCCATGGAGGCCGCCATGTTGATCCACCTTGTTTCTATAGTTGCCCAGGACAGTTTCGCAGCCACTGTAGTTTCTCCTTTGCACTTGCACAGGCAAGCAGTATTTAGTTTGTTACAATCCGCATCTTCACTGCAAGATGCCATTAAATCTTACACACTAGTCTTTTAAGTTTCAAAATAAGAGCTTAAAGGGCCAGTATGTAACATTTAGAGGAATCTATTGGCAGAAATGGTACAGGTATATACACAATGGTCCTTTAATTTTCTTATATTCACTTGGAGGAGTTATCAGACATGTTGCTTCATTTATAAAATACATAGTGGGGCTATGACAAATGAGAGTTACCTGAGCATCATGAAACTGACTTGTAATGTGTTTGACTGACATTTTGCTTTAATAGAGTAGCTCTCTCTGGCATAATATGTTTTATAGGATGGATTATATTTCTATAAACAAGAATGATTTACTGTACATTATATCTACAAATGTGTTTACTTTAACTTTTAATTGCATCTTTTAAATGACACTTTAGACAGAATTATATGCTGTAAAAACAGGCAGAGGTGAAGTGTCACTGCAGAAATCTTAATGGTTAGCCATAAAGAGAGCTGCCCTACAGGATGATAAAGTTAGTCAGTAGACTTTAAAGAAGCTTACAGTCCTAGTAGAAATAGCACAGTTATGCAATTAGGAAGCAATCAGCAACACCTGGGCCGAGGATTAAAAAAACGTGGGTTTCAGTAGCTCACCTGGAACGCTTTCACTTGACAAATCAGGGAGTCTTGTGGACTCACGCAGAGGCATTTTCATTGGTTGGTTGGTATCCTAAGCAGGATCTTCACAACACTAGATGCCACTAAAATTCTACACACCGGACCTTTAATGGAACTGTTTGACATTTTGGGAAATATGCTTATTCACATTCTGGTGGAGAGATAGATGAGAACATCAATACAGTATCACTCACATATATGTCCGTTAAATAGCTACAGCTAGTAGCTAATTAGCTTAGCTCAGCATTAAGAGTGTTTACTTTTTAAACAAATGAGATATACCTATTAATTAGTGAGCTATCTTCAAACAGAGCTTGGCTAGCTGTTACCCCCTGTGTCCAGTCTTTAAGCTAAGCTAACTAACCAGCAGCCAACTGTAATTCTAACTCTCAGCAAGAAACCAAATAAGGGTATTTACTGAACTGTCATACTACTCCTTTAAGATGTACCTTTCATCAGGTTCTATGTAAGTTTGATTTTCAGGGCTTTTCTCTTTCTTTCTTTCTACCCATGCAGATTACATCACCGCAAGGTTTGGAAACAAAGACCTGGAGAGTTATGCTTCCTTCTCGTTAGACGATGACCCAGGTGATCCTGTGACTATATCCATGTTCATTCGCACCAGACAGTCAAGCGGCCTGCTCCTGATCCTGGCCAACAGCACCAGCCAGTACCTCCGCATGTGGCTGGAAGAGGGCAGGGTCAAAGTTCAGGTCAACAACTTTGAGACTCTTGTTGGTCGGAGTGAGGTTAGTGACAGCCATTTCCATCTGGTGACTCTGAAGCTGGAAGCAATGGAAGCCATCTTGTTCCAGTCAGCCCAGAACCAGGGCTCTATGCACATTAGGCCCATCCAGGCCAATCCTGGAGATCAGGTTTTTGTTGGGGGGCTACCAGACTCAAGGGCCACTGCCTCGTTTGGTGGCTACTTTAAGGGATGTGTCCAGGATCTGAGGATTAACAGCAAACGGCTGCAGTTTTATCCCATTACAACTCCAGTGGAATCTTACAGCCTGGAGCAACTCATCAACGTTGCACAAGGATGCAGCAGTGACAATGCCTGTGCTGTGAGTTATATCAGTGCTGTCATGTTTATGATACTGTCTTTAATGAGTTGTGACACATTTTCATTCCTTATCTGCACTAATAATGACTGAGGACAACGTTCTAACTGACAGTTGGCTATAGGCTTGATTGATTTGGGCTATTTTCTCGTCATTAGGTCAACCCCTGTCTCAACGGAGGAGTGTGTTACTCCATGTGGGACGATTTCATCTGTAACTGCCCCCCCAACACAGCAGGGCAGCGCTGTGAGGAGGTGAAATGGTGTGAGCTCTCTCCCTGCCCCGCCACTGCTGTTTGTCAACCCCGCTCTCAGGGCTTTGAGTGTGAGTTGAGTTGATAACCTGCTGTTGCACTATTCTGTCTTAGAAAGAACATTGTCTTAAAAATACTTGACCGTGGGATAACAAAAAGTTTCAGAGAAGACTCCCTAAGAATAGGCAAGGAATAGGCTCTGTGCTATGTTACGTTGCTATTGCTATTCCTGACACACTGAAAACACTGCTAAGAAGGAGTCATAGTAAATGTGTAAGCCTTATATTATACTAGCCCATTTCTGATCTTGGTTTGTATCTACTGAAGGGACTGTCTGCAGCGTGCCGTCCCTTCAGGGCACTCACTGGTACAGGCGCTGATTAATTACAGTGTGGCTGATTACAGAAGGGAACAGGGTTGAGGCAGGGATCCTACACAGGATTCCTCTAAGACGTGCTAATCCCTGGTCAGATTAAGTCTACCGCCACATGCCTGTGGAAGTTTATGATGACCAGTCTTCCTGAAGATGTCACATGTTTACAAAGAGAAAAGGAGGGGAACTGCTGATCCAGACTAGCTGCCAGTCCAAGCCTTTTTTGGCATGAAATGTGTTTTTCATGCCATCAAGTGCCTGTGTTTGTTCTTTTTGCTCACTTTTCTGCGTTCATCTACCTCTTTTCTCCTCTACTGCTTTTCTCGTTGTGTTATTACTGACCTGGTTTGGAAGGCTTTTTCAGCATTTTTTTGTGGATTCCTTGATGTCACATCGCTGCCAATGACCCAGCAGATGACAATATGCAGACAAAAAAACACAAAAATATTAAACAGAAGTTTTTAATTAGCTTCATACCTACTGGAACATACAGTGTTTAGCCAAAGCTGGAGCAGTTTTGGTCATTTTACATTTCTGTATTTATGTTTTTTTCTGTGCTTGCTGGCTTATAGTGGCTAGGGCTCAGTTGAAAAAAGTATGAAAAATGTGGTGTAACATTCTACTATGCACCAATCAGAATTGAAAACTACAGTAATTAGTGACATTTCATTTCAGTTTATCAAGTCTTTTCCATTTCTCTCTTCCAGGTTTGTCTAATGTGACATTCCGGGTTGAAAGCAGCATTTTGCACTACGGGAGCAATGGGAAGATTAAGCGCAGCCTCAGCAGTGTCTCCCTTAGCTTCCGTACAAGACAATCCGCTGCCACTTTACTTCATGCGCAAAAGGACTCAGACTACCTCACTGTCTCCCTCATGGACTCTCATTTGGTCATGGAGCTCCTTACTGGGGCTGACAAGGATGCCCCAAAGGTGACAGTTCAAAGCCAGGGTCCAGTCAGTGATGGAGAGTGGCACACTGTGGACCTCAGCATGGAGAACCAGACACTCCCGATCTCCAGGTGGATTATGGCTGAGAATGGAGCCAAGGATGAGCTAAGCATGTCCAAAACAGCTGCGGGGGATCTGGAGTTTCTTAGGGAGGGAGCAGACATCTTTCTGGGGGGACAGACCCTGGACTCAGAAGTGAAGCTGTCTGGCTGTCTAGGCCCGGTAGAGATTGGAGGCCTTCTTCTCCCTTTCCACTATGACACAGAGCTGAACCTCCCCAGACCCCAGGAGGAGCAGTTTGTGAGGATAAACAGCGATGCTGCCCCACAATACGGCTGCTGGGGAGCCAGTGTGTGTGCACCCAACCCTTGTAAGAACGAGGGTGTGTGTGAAGACCAGTTTGACCTGCATCACTGCACATGCTCCTCCGAGTGGACAGGGCCATTGTGTCAAGAGTCAGCAGACACCTGTATTTCCAGCCCCTGCATATACGGCAACTGCACCAACTTACCACAGGGATTCAAGTGTATGTGTGAGCTGGGTTTCACTGGTGAACAGTGTGAGGTGGAAGTTGATATGTGTGAAAACAGCAATTGCGGCAACGGTGCCACATGCCTCAAAGGTTTCGAGAGCTACGCATGCCTCTGCCCTCAGAATCTGACAGGCCAATATTGCGAGTGAGTTCTTCCACAGTTTATTATTATCTCTGTGACATCAAACCTACAGTAGCATACACCTAAAATAGGTTAGTAAGTTCTGAGCTCTACTGACCTACAAACTGGTCTCTTACAGTGAGAAAATTCCTGAAATCCCATGGTACATTGAGACCAATCCGTAAGTGCTGTCACGTAAAATAAACACATTTTAAACAAACTAAATAAATAGTGCAAAATAGGAGGGCATTGACATTTCTTGTTGTTTGTCTCTTTAGGCTTCCTCAGTTGCCTGTATCGACATGCATGGGTACAAGAAGGAACTACAGCTGCTTTAATGGAGGGAACTGCTCTGAAGCAGAAAACACCTGTTACTGCCTGCCTGGTTTCACAGGACAGTGGTAGGACATGCATAATGATATTTAATCTTCTTTGCCCTTAGGTTGTGACCCCAAGGTTTCTCAACCCTGGGGGTAGGCACCTAATGGGGTCACTCGATATGCAGACAGGGTCACTCAGATTTTTAAGAAGGATATATTGACATGTCTGATTTTTACATCAAATTAATTGGCATTAAATTGATTTGTTAACACCTCTACACTTGAGAATATTAAAATCAGGGTCACACATGCCAGAAAAGGTTGACAAAGCCCCTGGGTCTGTGCTTAAAGCTGGTAAAGTCAATATTTTTATATTAACATTAGATTGAACGGCCACTGAACACTACCCACTCAGCATAAAACTGCAGACAGGACAATTTAGCAACTAGCAGGGCAACATAGTGACCAAAGACAGAGGTTTTAAAAGGGCTTACATTGATCGGGTGGCCAGAAGCACGACTCTGTAAGATGTGCAAATAAGCCACTGTCTGCTAATACATTTGCCATATGGCGATAATATGTTACCACCATTGTTTGCGCTGCCCCCAAGTGGCCAACAAAATCTATTACTGTAACTTTATGTTTTCCATTTAGATTTTGTGTAAAATGTCAACACTTTATTAAACATACATGTACAGTACAATACCACAACCTTTTTTTCCATTCACAACTATTAGAATGGTCCACCACCACTGCGGCTTAACAGGCAGATAAAAGCTCAGGGTCCTACCTACTGTCAATGGGTCCTACACATGTGCTCTGTCAGTTTATCTGGGGCAGTTCGGTGCCAACTAACTTCTAGTTATGTCTTACATGGTGCTTTTTCTTGTTTTTGTTCTATAATTTATTTTATAATTTATATGATATAATTAATTGATCATTTATGTTCTATTGTTTTTCTGTTTTCTTCAAGGTGTGAGAAGGATGTGGATGAATGTGCCTCGGACCCATGTATGAACGGAGGCTTCTGTATCAACTACGTGAACAGTTTTGAGTGTGTGTGTGATATGAATTACTCAGGGATACACTGCCAAATGGACGTCAGCGACTTCTACTTGTACCTCTTCTTGGGCCTGTGGCAGAACCTCTTCCAACTGGTGTCCTACCTTGTCATACGCTTAGACGATGAGCCTGAAATTGAGTGGGTATTTCACATCAATGATTAGGCCCCTCGTGGTCTATTATGTTCAAACTGGACTGAACTTGGTCTAGATAGAGCGTCACACTGGAGTACAACTAATGTAGCAGATATAGTGCCTAAAATTGAGGCAATCTCTTATCATTAACCTGCACACAGCACATCAGCTGGTCTGTGGTGTTTTTTACCGAAAGGATCTGTAATTTATATTTGTTATGTCTTGTGGGCAGATACATGTCCACATAGACATTATGAGCAAATCCACATGGTCTCAGTGGATAAGGGAAGCTCTTCTGTAACCTGTAAAACTGGATTAACATTAAATTTGCTGTCTAGTAACCGGATCCCCATTGCAAAAACAAAGTGAACCAAGCCATGATCCAGAACCCATTCCCAGTCCTTTAGTTATGTTAGATTGACCACTTAATTTCTTTTTATGAAGTTATATCCATAAATGTTTTTCTAATCTCAGCTCTCTACAAAGGAGTAAGTTCAGCAGACCAGAAGAGACAGGGAACAGTTGCAATAAATATACAGTGTGTGAATCTGTATTTTATTGTTTTTAGCGTACTGACAAGGTCATTAATAGAAATGTTTCTGTTGCGAACAGATTTGTTTGGTAATGAATATTACACCATATTTATTACAGTATATTAATGCATTTATCTGGTTCTCATACTGAAAACCACACATTAGTTTGTACTGTGCCTTAAATGTTCCACTTCTCTGGATATTAATAAAATACCTGTCTAGAGCTAGGAAGTTGTGTATTTACAAATATGTACCTAATATAAATTGATAAAGGCTATTCTGCATGCAGTGCATACAGTACCTGGTCTGTACGATGAAAACAGAAAATAAACTTTGTGAAATATTTGCAAACTGTTTGCTTTTATTTAAAACTGTATATACATACTTCTATTATGCAACAAACAAAAATAATAACTTGGAGACCGATTCCAGTTCACACAACTTCATTTTCTTCACAAACAAAATACACATAGCTTCTATTAGGTCATCTGGTGCTAACAGGTAAACTATGACGCAAACCAATGTCAAATGATGCTAAATTAGACTTGTAAAATGTGCAAATAAGGTGTTCAAATATTTGAACAGAAAATAAGTAACACCTAAACACAGACGTGGACCGTGACACATCAGATCCATTTCAACAGGCAGTCCATTCAGTAAGGCTCTGTTGGTGCGCCGTAGACTCCAAGTCCAGGTCTAACGTCTTCTTAAATAGCATGCCTATTTAAATATTGATCATATAAATACAGTAATCATACAAGGGTTATGATGTAGTATGAACAGTGCACCTGATATAACTCTCCTACTGGGGTCAGCCACAGAGTTGCAAGGCTTTTACAGAGTTGCTAATGAAGCCCTACACAGAGACAATTGTGGACTGCTGTTTACCTACCCTAATCAGAAGCAGCACACGTTATCGGCAATACATACACACAACTTTAAGATACTAGTCAGCCCTGTTCATAGAGCTTACAGTCACAGAGCTCTTTGTAGATCCGCTTGCGTATCTTTGGTATGTCCTTCTGTGAAAACTGCAGAGGTTCTCCTAGGGCAAGGCATCTAGAATACTATAAAAGAAAACAAAATACAGTTATTAGAAAACAATCCAACATGATATTGATTGAAGTCATGTGTATTAGGCTTGAAAAACATGTTGGTACCTCCAGGACAAAAACTCCACAGTCATTTTCATTGGTCTGTTGTGGGATTTTCTGTAAAAGGACAGCAGGGGGAGACAGGACATCACATCAGTAAGTGTATCAGGTGAAACTCCAGCAAGTGACGCTTTTAGCCCTGAAATGGCCTTTTACAGATCTTGTTTTGTTGCTTTGTGACAGCAGTTTCTCTAGTCTATCATTACAGGCGATAACATTAAGAGAACACACCTCATCGAATGACACGGCCCAACCACTTTCAAATGCTGTTTGCTTCTTCTCCTTCGCTTCTGTCATCAAGTATTTCAGGATGTTCTATTATAAAGGCAAGCATAAAGAAGAAAATCTATTTTACAGATAAGAACTTGAACATCTCCAGGAAAAGCAACTCAAATGTGCATTCGAGTAACAAAAAAAACAACAACACATGAAATCTGCTGTTACCCTTGCAACCTTCTGGAGTGCGTTCCCTTGAGAGTCGTAAAGGCAGATCTTCTTTTTGACAATGTCAGCTGTCACCAGACACCAGTGAACCTCCAGGTGAATGGGCACCAAAAGCAAACTCTTAGAGAACAAATCCACCTGTGCAAGAAAGACAGGGTTAAAGCCACTCAGTCTGTTTCTCTTCATTTCTTATGTCAGTCTTGTCTCATAATAATTTCAACATTCTTTAATTTTTTCCAAATCTACACATGACAACAGTAATCAATATTACAAACGCTGATACACGATCACACCACTTCCATCTTAGATCTAACCTGCTTTGTCCATCTTTTAACACCATCATATCCTTTAGTCATGAGCTGCCTGTGGAAGAAGCTGTTGAGAAAATGGACCTAAGAGACAAAAGGAGACAAAAAAGACATGGGTAAGCACGCATTGTGTAAGCTTTAAAAAAAGAAACAGACGATACAACATAACTCTAAGCAACAGCTAAATAGTTACACATGGCCCTCGGGTAGGGTAAATTATAACATTTCACAGATAGTACAGCAGCAACTTTTCATTAATTGCAGCCATTTTGCAATATAGTATTAACCTGGAGGCTTAATTTGTTGATATATGTCAATCTAGCTTATTGTGATGTGCTAATGTGCAGAAAAAACTAATAGAAAGGGTAACCATGACAATGGATCTCCAATCACTGACTGGCCACTTGTCTTAGTACTGACTTTATGTCCAAACTAGTTAGGTTAGGCAGGAAGTAATCATGGTGCAACCAATTTTAGTAGTTGATTTTGTTACAAACTAAACAGGAGTTAATAAGCCTCCAGTGTTGATTTTTCACCCGAACTTGGGAAGAACGTACACATATCTCAAACTTGTTTTTGTTTTTCACTTCAGAGATGAAGAAATAGGACAATTCTACAATTGTGATCAAGATTAAAGGCAAGTTTTGTGATTAACTAAAGGAAAAATTTGACATTTGAAGAAAAGACCAAACCAAACTTACAACCACTGGTTGCCTAGCAACTTCATGGTAATGACAAGTCTCTAGGAAGTCACTACATCTGACCAAGTAGTCCCACTTACTGTATATGTATATAACCTGTTAATTAGTGAGCTTTTGCAGGATATTGTTACCTTCTGACAGAGCCAGGCTATTTGTTTTCCTGCTTTATGCTAAGCTAAGCTAACTGGCCGATATATGCAGCTACTGTATGTATTTGATAAGTGGTGTCCGTCTTCTCATCTAACTTTTGTCGAGAGCAAACATACATATCTACCAAATGCTCCAAAACGGTCCCTTTGATTACTGGCAATACTTTAATAACCCTGGTAGGTATAAAAAAAAAAAAAAAAACAGGCCACTCCAGAAGAATCTTAAGAGTTTGTTACATAGCCTTTAAGATTACCTTGTGAAGGGCAGATTCCATAATCAATTCTCCATACATGTTCATGACCTTAAGCAGAAACAGAACATGTATACCAGTTACAATCAGCATGACATACATGTTTTTGCATCTTTCCACTCAAAAATCATTGAAATTCTTGGTGTGTTAGATGCTAACCTGGTCGTTGAGCCAGTTCTGATCTGCCAGTGTAGACAAGTCATCAAGTGTCAGTGTGTGTTTCTTGTAGACCACCCGGAAGGAGGGAACAGAGTTCTGAATGACCACAGTTCTGTATTTAGTAACTTCGGTGAAGATGATGTTTTTCCTGCACAGGTAAGAAAATACAACACAATTGGTCCAGGAATAAAACCACCACAGATACCACTCTGAACGCTCACACATAGATTGGACCTAAACAGTACGGCTGTTGAGTCGACAGGCTTTAATCTTGCAAACAGAGAGAAACATATGATTCAAAGTGATTTAGGACGGACTGATTTCGATTTACCTGTCAGTGAAATCAACATTAAACCTCTTCCTCAGATGTCTCAACACGTCGCTCTTGTGTAGTGGGATGAAACTTCCATACAGTTTGTAGAAGTCATCGAGAAATTCTAGAGAAACAGAGAAACACTGTCAACAAACACTGAACAGCTGTGAAACACATATGTAAACCAAACAGAATGGAAGAACATTATAAAAAGTGAAAAAAAATTCTACCATGGATGTCCTTTGTCAGTATTTTAAGGCTGGCGTCAGTGTGTGAAGACGCCGTATTTTTACTGGTGACGCTCTCATCAGTGTCTCTGTTTGCAGCCTGGTCCTGATCTGCACTGACAGCGGTGAATAGTCCTGATGGGCCGTCAGCCTCAAGCCGTTGAGCTAGTACCACTGTCCTTGGGTCTTTAACATGTGTAGTTAACCCACATGCATCACTGTCTGCACTCAACCGGGGTTGGACAGTGTGAGAAAGTTTTAAAGGGTCCATAATTTCACTATGCTGGACCAAAGTTTCTGTTGTTTGAGACGGCAGCATCACTGTTGGCACGGTGGTGTTACTAGCAGAAACATTTGTGTCCGTAACCAGGTTCTGCGAGGAACTGGGAGCAGTGAATGTTTTGGACAGATTGACAGATTCGCACAGCTTCGGCAGGCCATTCTGCCCTCTGAGCGCGTCCTCTGAACCTCCAGTATCACATCCAAGAGGTGGCACCAGAGCTGATGTTCTGACTTGTGAATTTTCCGGGTTGCTTGTGTTGTATGTTGGAACTTTGCTTTTATTTTTCTGTGGCTGTGTCTTTACACCGAGGCCGGAGCCAGGGCTCGTCCCACACGCTCGTCTCTTTGCTCTAAATATCCCGAAACGGCATTTCTCTCTCCGCTTCCTCCACATCCAGAGTTGTAATTTACAATACAAGCGTCTCTTGGCTCGCCGGGAGAGATGGGAAACTCCCTTGACTGAAGACATTAATCCCTTTTTTCTCCTGAGGTATTTTGCTTTGCGCTGGTGGCTCTGCGTTCGGTGCATCTGGGAGAGATTGACTGGAGTTAGGAATGGCGGGTCACATGGGAGCATGTAGCTGTGGGTATCCTTTCAGCTGCTGAAGGGGCAGGTGAGTCAGGAAGCTCATATACAACAGTGCTGCATCTGGATTTTACTTTGTCTTCTTTATGATAGGGATGATACACACGTTCAGGGCCATAGTCCACCGTCTCCGGTGACTGTTTCAGGCTGAACTTTCCGATTGATACTTCAGCCGCTACCAGCCAGTTTAGACTTTAAGTTGAAAGGTAAATAAGGGTGTGAAACGCTGATGTATCTGCAGGCTCGGCCACACCTTGCCAGGATTTTCATAGCTTACTCAGCGGCAGGGCTATTGGTTTCCGCTTCTGGTGGCTTCCTCGGGAGAGTAATGCACAGTCCGAACATCTGCTGCAATACAGAATGGAAGTGTTATTATATGAAGAGCTGCGACACATTTTCATCTTACTGTTACAATTTCTACTTCATAGTTATACTCCACTTTTCAGCAAGAAATACAGTGTTTTTTTAACTGCACTACATTTATTTGACAGCAGTAGCTACCCAACACGAGTATATTACAGAACCAGCTCCCTTTTTATCAGCTGCATCATTAAAATGATGCTTACATGAGTAATAACCATCAGGGAAGACAGCAGTACTGTTACTTTTGATACTCTTAAGTACAGTTTGCTGAGCTCGTTTTTATGTAGGGGTTTAAATGCATGTCTTAGACTTGAAACGGAGTATTGTTTTATATTGTTGTATTATATAAGTGACTGATTTGATTGAACACTGCTGCCAATAATATAACTGGGTCGAGTCACAGAACTACTGCCACAGAACTTTGAGTGGAATCTAAAATCTGTCAGCTCTGTTGACAATCGATGCATTTTCCAAAGTGATCAGTTTTGCACAGCAGTTTAAGACCTGACTATGTGCGAGCATGTGCACCACACAGGGAACTGAACGAGCATTCCTGTTTCATTTCGTCCGGCCTTTGAGAGCACACATGGCTCAATGTTTGGCACGACTTCTTCTCGACACGTGTTTCCAGGCAGAGAGCCCTAGCTAAATGAGCTAACAGAGCTAGGTGCACTGACACATTAGTGATGCTAGCTCAGCCACCGAGCCTTACCGCCTCTGCCCGCTGCCTCAGTGAGTGTGTGCGGGACCAGCCATGGTCTGATGAAGCTCTGCCTCCTGGACAACTGTGTACTTCTTGGTTTAAGACGCGGTGTTTCCCGGTGTGACCCTCTGAAGCTGCAGCGCATTTAGCATCATGTATACAATCAGTCCACATTGAGAGTCGCGTGTGGATCGCGTCACTCCTCGCGCCGACCAATCAGATTTCTCTGTGTGTTTGTTGGGTCTCCAATGGCAGCAGAGCGTCCAGACACATGCTGTAGAAAGCTATTTGTTAGGTTCGTTTGGTTGCATTCTTTAACGATGTCAGCCCAGTTAAATTATGTTTTTTTTTATTATCATTATTCACGTTTCTAATTTGTTTGTTTTTCTATTATATTTTTCTTTTTTTTTTAAGTCTGACAGCTCTCAAAACTTGATGTGGAAGCAGAGAAACAGCCTGTATTGATATATAACAACTGTCATGTTTATGTTTTGAAGCAATTTTCTTATTATTAACATTTTGAAATACAGTACTATAGAATAGAACCAGAATGTGTGGGGATGCCGTCAATGAAATCAGTGTTAAACGTCCACTTCAGGTGTCTTGATACTTCACCCTTCTGTAGTGGGGTGAAACTTCGTATATAAATGAATACTAGACAGACTGAAAACATTGTCATCTCAAAGTGTGTGTAAACCGAAAGATGAAGACAAAAACAATAAAAGTGGGAATAACGTAGATTAAGTTTGTCAGTGCTTTTTATTGCTGACATCTGTTTTTGTACTAGTAATCATCTCATCAGTGTCTCTGTTTTTAGTCTAGTCCTGACCTGGAGTGGTCTATTGTGCAGATGGTTCAATAAACAGAGCAAATATGTGGGCGGTAGCAGCGAGTGTCCCTGTCCCTCAACTATGTCCCCCCTGTTGACAAATGTCCTCCTTGCTGAAGTGTCATTGAGTAAGTCACTGAATCCCTGCTGGCAGTGGGGCCCTGCAGCTGTAGCTGACCTCTGCGGAGAGAAACAGCTGCTTACACAATATGGATGTTTGAACATTAAGCTCTTTGTATAATATCTAATTCAAGACAGATCAGGGCACAGATATATGAAAATCCCAGACAGTGGAGATGTTTTTAGATGGCTCACCATAAAACACAGTGAACCCTCACTGATTTAAACTAGAGACTGCTCATCCTAAACCAGACTTTGTCATCTCAAATTTGTTTTGGCACCGATCCTAAAACAGAGTACAACCCACATGTGACGCAGGAGTCAGGCAGGATAATCATGGTATTTAACTTGGCTCTGTTTTCCTGTTTGAAGTACAAGATATATACACCCCAGGCTGCATGAGCTCTGCCTCTCCAACTTATCCGTATCCACTCAACTGCTCTGAAACCTTTGTGTGCATCTCTAACAAAAATGAATCTCCTGGGTATCACTGTGGTTCTTGTACTACTGGCGGGTGTATGGGCTCAGATCAGTGTGCTGCGGCCTCAGTGCGACTCCCCTGAGGCAGAGGAGGCTGCTCTGGTGGCTCAGGATTACCTCAATGGCCAGCACGTCCATGGCTACAAGTATGCACTAAACAGGATCGACGACATCAAGATCATTACTAAGGTACTGTAGGTCAGCAGGTGTAGTTACAAGAACAGACATTTATACATATAGTTACCCCTGATTTTCAGCTTTCTTTTTTTCTTTTTTCTTTCTTTCTTTCTTTCCATTGTTTTATTTTATCTCAGCACCCTAATTAAGATATAATGCACTTGCCTCTGCAAGAAAGCAATTGCACATACATATGTCAGAAAAGATTGAAAATCAACATGCTCTATTTTTCTGTGTCATTCGAAACTACATATGCATGTTCATCCAGGCAAATATGAATAAATCCCTCTAGGGGCTTCTTTGAATGTAGTGATCAATCCTCACATTGCAGAATCCTGTCAAATAATTGTCTGATGCTGTAGGAAAAAAACTACTAGATAATGTTTCATTTTACCTCTCCTTAGCCTGATGGAGACAACATATATGTCCTGGAAGTTGACCTGCTGGAGACAGACTGTCATGTGTTGGACCCCACACCGGTTGCCAACTGCAAAGTCCGACCCAAAGTACTGACGGTGAGACTGTATACCATTAGCACACAGAAGCTCTTATACTTGAGCTACAGGAATTCAACAAAATGTAAAGATGATCATTTTAGGCTATAAACAATTAGAATGGAAACTGTTCAGAGTGACTGATTTAGTATTTGGACCAATTCTCTGTCCCCAATTAGGCAGTAGAAGGGGACTGTGACGTGGTGCTGAAAAAGGTTGGCGGAGCTCTGACTGTCACAGCATTCAAGTGTAAAACCGAGGGTAAAACCTTCAGATCATACGCTTAGCAATATAAACACAGACACCCACATACATTCAGAACATGCCACACAAGTGTCACGCTACACACAAAAACCATGCATGTGTCTTTTTTTGATGACATATAGAATCATCGGAGGACCTGTGCATCGGCTGTCCAATCCTTCTTCCCCTAAATGACACCTCAGCACTGGACTTTGTCCAGGCCTCTCTGGCAACCTTCAACAACATGACTGTGAACGTAACCTACACTCTTCTGGAGGTTGGAAGAATGCTAACACAGGTGGGCCCAAGAATAGTCCACCCAGTTCAATGCACCTGCATGTTTAAATTTGTCTCTGTCATTACATCAGTACATCTCAATACTTTGTTTCAGTTTGAGGCTGGTGGACGAACCTATCTTGCAGAATATGTTGTAGTTGAGGCTAATTGCACTGATGATGCCTGTGTGCCCCTGAATGATGCCATGGCTGTAAGTACATGAAGCAATGTAACTTTCCATTTCTTTTAAACAGAGTAGTTGTTCTCTCAATTTGAGACTGGAATAAGTTATTATAACACTTGTTTAGCCCTGCTTGTGAGATAATCATAGAAGATAGGAAAATGATAAATCTGGTCACTTAAAAAACAGAACAACAAAATTGAATATATCTATTTCTTTTCTTCTACCAGGCACGTGGTATTTGTACTGCCAGTGGTTTCAATGCTAAGCACTCAGTGGACTGCAAGATGTTTTCCACTCTGGTAAAATAGTGTATTTTATCCATATCCATATAAATGTTGATGGCCAAAAATAAGTCACAAACTTTATTATGCAACATTTATACAGCTGTTTTTTCCTAAGCCTCTGTTGATGCATCCGCTTTTTCAGGTGCCTATTGTAGATGCCAACAGCACTGTAGCTGCAGCTCCTGCATTGCCACCACTGGTCCATGTACATACAGGCAGCCTGTCACCCAAGCATGGTCTGAAACACCACAAACTGACTACTAAACATGACCCTGAGCTAAGCGGCCTTCTGTCTGCAGAATCAGCAGAGTCAGCTGAAATTGTGCCTGTAGCCCCTGCAGTGGTTGATGCTGCTGCAGATCCTGCTGCTGCAGATCCTGTTGCTGCAGATACTGCTCTAGCTGCTACGGATACTGCTCCAGCTGCTGCAGATCCTGCTGCTGCAGATACTGCTCTAGCTGCTACAGATACTGCTCCAGCTGCTGCAGATACTGCTCCAGCTGATGACAGTACATCAGCCTCAGATGCTTCATCCAGTAAGGAGGTCTTTCATATTATTTTCAAGAGAGATGTACCTGCTGCTCCTGCCCTTGCAGTGGCTAACATCCCTGCAATAGACCCTGTTCCTCTTGTGCCAGTGTGCCCAGGAAGGGTCAGATTCTTCTAAGTGTTCAGGTCCCACAGACTCTATATACTTGCTTCCTTCACTTACACTGGCACTAGATTAATTAAAGATAAATGAACATGTCTTGTGATAGGCAGATGTGACACCAATGGTTTCCCCAAAAAGAAGGAATAATCCGTTATTTGAAACTGCCAAATCACACAAGAGCATTATGCATTGAAAAACAACTGTTTAAAATGTAAAATGGATGATAATGATGTACACTTGATGCTGCTGAATAAATCTCAAAGTCAAAGCTTTTCTGTTCTTACTTTTTGGGTTTTAAAGGCATGCTTTAAAAATTTACTGAAACAATTTATTGAATAATATTTCATAACAGCAGTCGGTGAACCTTACCTACCTTACATAAGACCTTTTACAGATTTAATGAGGACACACTGATAACCTCTCTATACAGAGCTTTGAATAAACACACTGGTACCAAAATGCATTTAATCATTCATGCCAAGTCTTTAAGGGTGATTGCAAAACAGTGATGTTTGCTGATTGTGTTGACTCATGCCAATGACATCCCTGTGAACCTGTTGACATTTCCTTAAATTTTGTCTTTCCTGTGTTCAAGGTAGTTCGACATTTCAAATATGACTTTACTCAAATTAGATAATACATTAAATATTTTAATAGCCAAAGGTCAGGCAGTTCACAGGTTATGCTACATGGATTTTCATGTACATTTAAATAATCAGGTAGTCACTAATCTAATATGCAAATGCAAGATTTATAAAATTCTAAATATGCTCAATATGTTGTTGCTTTTTTTGTTGTTTTTTACCAAACTCTATAAATATTGTATTTGTATAACACCTGTACACCTTTACAGTATGCCATTAAAAACACAATACATGAATAAAAGATACTGTGTGGCATTAAAAAATAAAACAAAAAGATAAAAAATAAAGAATAAATTCATGAAAGTAAAATAAAAGATCCAATAAAAAGACAGATATGACACTAAAAACAAAATGCAAAAAATAAAAATACAAAGAATATGGAAAAGAACCAACAATAGGTAAAGATTTTTTAAAAATATATAGGTCTTCAGTTTATTTTTATTTTTTTTTAAAGGCAGGAGAGCAGGCATATCTAATGTAACTGGGCAGGGTGTTCCAGTGTCTTGGACCATAGTTGCTAAGAGCACTTTCCCCTTGTTTTGTGGGCTACTTTATGAAAAGTTAAAATACCATCAGAGGGCTCTTGTTGGTTGATGCAGAATGCAGTCTTGGTCATTTTAATATGGGCTTCAAAGATTACAATCAGAGTTCAAAATGACACCAAGAGTTAAACTTGTGATTTGGTCTGGTGAGCCAAGTAAAATTCATATTAAAAGCAAACTAGCACTAGAATTGCCATGTAGAACATGAACATTTCCGATTTGCAGAAAGATTTTAGGGTTGTACTTTGAGACCACTGTTGATGAATGGTGAATTCTAGTAAATGTATTTACATTAATAGGTGCATTTTCAGGAAGTGCCAGTTCATGGTAAGACAAAATAAGTTCAACAGGGGCAATGCACCATTTGATTCCCCAACACCGGATACAATTCTAACAAGTACCCTGCCATCTGTCAATTTTGAAACCACTCCAAAAAAAATAAATAAGAGTTGTCCTTGACCACCCATGCCACAATAGATAAGGGTTTCTACTCTTAAGCCCACTTAGCAAATTTGTTTCCCCAACCCACTTACAAAATGTAACCCTCACACACAAAAAAATAAAGAGACACAAGCTCAGCTAGTTAGTTTTAATTGTTTATTCAAATTGAAGGCTACTCATTTTCACTTCCGATTTCCACCTTCTTTCTGAATTGGTTGGTTCAGACCTGCAAGAAATACATGTATTAGTTCAAAAGTCTGGGCTAAGAATTTTTCCCAAAATCATATTAACAGCATACCATTTCCTTCGTGGTCAGCTGCAGAGCGCCATCCTTGAAATGCTTTTCCAGGAACATGAGGTGGAATTCCGGAGCCTAGAGGAGTCATGGGCTTCCAGAGGTCTTTGAATGAATTAGAGAATTTAGGCCTTAAATGTGCTCCATTGAAAGTAGGGTCCTGGGGCAGGGGCACAAAATGAGAACCATCTGAAGCAGAGAAAAGCACTGGCAAATTTTCTGATTCCTCACCCAGCCTCGGCATGTAGTTGACATTACCAGGTATGGGATTGGCCATTCCTTTCGAAAGCCATTTGGGGTGTTGGGTTTTTTGCTGTGGGGGCCTGAAATTTTGAGGATTTGGGAGTTTACTGTGATGCCTTGCAAAGCTTTGTGCCAGGAAATTTGCATCATAAACCAGGTCTCTGACAGGCAATGGAGACTGATGGAAACTGTTGGGCTCCCTACCTGGTGGGCCATGCTGTAGCAGCACATAACCCTGTTCATGGCTGGTTGATTTCTTTGAGTCACTCACAAATGGCCGTGTTTGTGTGGAGTTGTTAAGGACTGTTGACTTGTTATAAGTAGTTGCCTCAGCATCTTGAAGCATGTAGTAAGGGACCAGATGATGATCGAGATCACTTTGGACTTTAGGATGCGTTTGCCCTTTATAGTCAATGGCTTTTTGGTTAGATGGAGGCAGTTCCTTGGCTGTAGGTGTATTTTGCCCCTTTTCTGAAGGGGGCAAGGGTAGAAACTGCTTGAGGAAAGACCTGGCCTCAGCCGATGGTTTGCTGTTCTGCTGCTGTAGGGGCTGCATGTTATACGGCTCAAATTGCACCATTGGATTTACTGGTTTGTTACCTTGACCCTGAGGTGTAGAGGGCACACCGTAGTGAGGTGGGGACGCAATGTATGGTAAATTTTGCAGCTCTTGACTTTGTAGTTGATATGGCCAGTTAGGATATAACGAATTGGGTACAAAATAAGGGTAAATTGTTTGTATAGGATTTGTGGGCTTGCTGGGATTACTTCTAGGTAGTGCACCAGGGTTGCCATCTAGTGGCTGAAGATATGGCCGCTTTTCATTTCCAGATGGAAGGGACTGAGGCAAAATAGCTGCAGAGGTAGAAGTTGTGGGTGCCTGAGTAGTCACTGCTTCAGTTGGCTCTTGAGGAAAGGGAGCAGAACCAAAGCCACTACCAAACCCAGAATATGCCACTGAAGGGAGGAATGGCAGTCCTGCGTAGATAGGAGGGGTATCTTTACTGCCAGGTCCAGCAGGAACAATATGATGGAGATGCTGATGAAATGCAATTTGTGGACAGCAATTAGAAAATCCAGATGGACAAGACTGAGGGCAGTACACAGGTGGCATATGTGCAGAGCCTAGCAGAGGGTTTTTTGGGACCATATCACTTTTACTAGGTTGTGGCTTGGCAGATTCCATGGTGTTTTGACCAGGATCTGGAGTGATAACCTGCTGTGGTTGCTGCATGGAGGTAGCAGGGGGCAATGTGACGGGCTGCTGGGGCTGCTGGGGCTGCTGGGGCTGGTAGTATGGTTTAAAAGGGGAAGGCACCTGGCCCTCTTGTGGTTTGACAGCTGGAGGCTGTTCACTTTGGGCTGGCTTTTCAGTGGGAGCTGTCTGACCATTTGTTCCAGCACCTGGTATCTTGAATGGTTTAGGGTAAGAAGGTTTTTGTACATGTCCAATAGGCATTTCCCTGGCTGGGGGCTTTGGAACAGCAGGTAGTTTCGCAGCTGGCAGTTTTTCAGGCTCTGGCTGGGAGTAATAGAGGTTGGGGAAGAAAGACTGATATACTTGGCGTTGAGGGGCTTCAGGTTGCTGTGGTTGTGGAGGCTTTGTTGCTGGTTGAGGTTCAGGCACTGGCTGAGGGTAGAAAGGGTGAGGGTAGAAGGGCTGATATACTTGACCCCGGGGGGCTTCAGGTTGTGGGGGCTTTGGGACAGCCGTGGGCTTTGTTACTGGTTGACTTTCTGGCTGAGGGTAGAAAGGCTGATATACTTGGCCTTGAGGGGCTTCAGGTTGCTGTGGTTGTGGAGGCTTTGTTGCTGGTTGAGGTTTAGGCACTAGCTGAGGGTAGAAAGGGTGAGGGTAGAAAGGGTTTGGGTAAAAGGGCTGATATATTTGACCCTGGGGGGCTTCAGGTTGTGGGGGCTTTGGGACAGCCGTGGGCTGTGTTGCTGGTTGACTGTCTGTCTGAGGGTAGAAAGGCTGATATACTTGGCCTTGAGGGACTTCTGGCTGTGGTTGCTGGTATATTTGTCCCAGTGGGTCCTCAGAAACTGGGATTTTTGGGCTTTTTATGGGTTGAGGTTGAGCTGGTGACAGGAAGGGACAGGAAACTTTAGTTTCTCCATCTCCAGCCAGCTCCAGGGTGTACATCCCATCCTGGAACACAAAATTACGCCATTATTATACTTAAAAGCGAAGTTTTTGTAATTCAAGAAATTTGTATTGTACCTTTTTCTCCAGACAGGGTGTATAGCGAACAGAAACAACCACACCTTCGGGATGTACAACTACACTGAAGCCACATCTGGGTGAGGCTTTCATCAGTGGCTCCCAGGTACCATTCACTGTAAGAAGAATGCATTACTGCCAGGCACACTTCTAAAAATACAAGTCACAGGTCTTATCAGACCATTTTATCACTGCACAAATTCTCCCAATAATCCAAATTCAAGTTTAGTGCACTCACTTGTTTAGAAAATAGTGAAATTGTGTTTTTACAGTGTCACATGCATCAGAATTAAAGTTTCATTAATAAAGATTGAGTAGAAAAGATGCGCAAAAAAAAAGTTTTGACAGTTCATAAAGCAACCTTATAGTAGGTTTGTATAAACACTTGTTTTCCAATAAGCACACTTGTTTTCCAATAAGCACAGGTGACAAATGATGCAGTAAGCAAAAAATAGACAATACTAGAGCTCTGACACTAAATCAACACAGCCATTGTATCTTAATTCTTGCACGTGTGTTTGGAAGTTAATATACAGGGTAGTGAAGCAGACATGTGAAGCATCTTTTCAGTGTTTCTTAAACAGAAATTGAAACATGAAATATTGAAAAAAAAGCAGCAAAAACGTACAGTTTACTTTAATTTTAGAGACAGAGATGGTCCATTCCACTTTCACGACCATGCCCTCAGCGTGGCAGGTGACCATTGGAGGGTTGGGTGAAGACTGCCTCAACACAGGGCATGACATCTTCACTGGTAACCCCAACCAACGCAATGGCAGAATGTAGTTGTCCTCCTGAAAACAGCAAGAAACATTTTACAAGTGTGTAAAAGCAGATTGTATTAAAGTATTAAAATTGTGCAATACTGTATCCCACCTGAAGATCAACAAAGCAGCCATCATAAGGTGCAGCTAAGACCAAATCTCTCTGTGTCAATCTGATGGTGTAACCACAGCTTGTTGGCAACTTGGACAGAGGCAGAGGAGACAGATGCCTTCCTGAGCAGTTCAACAGGAAAAAGGAAATAAAAACATTTACATTAAACCGCTCTGCACATACTTAAAGTATTGTGTGTAAATGATAGTTATAAATTATTGGTCTATGAGAGACTGAAAATGTACCCCTGTCCACAAACAACAGAGATCCAGGGGTAGAAGCAGCATCTTGGACTTGAAGCTTCATGGAGTTTGCAGTACATTCAACCTTTGGTTCCATTTTAAGGAGTCGCTCCACTGTCGCATCATCTGACCTTAGCCTTGAAAAGCCATCATCCCATCCTTTAGCTGGCTTGGGCTGCCCCCAACCTTGTGTTCAAACAGTGGTGCACAGATTAATTTATAAGCCTAAAGGTCAACAGGTGTACAAGATATGTTTATGACTTGCTGTGGCAAAAATAGTTTTAAAAGTCATCATTAATAAACTTTTGTAGTGTAGGTTGTGCAGGATTGTAATATGAATATCAACTTTACATACCCATATCTGCTTGGTAATCTGTGTCAGCATCCAGTAAGTTTTTTGTGGTCTTGGTTCCTTTGAGTTTAGCACCTTGCAGAGACTTCTGCCCAATTAAGAGTCTTCCACGGCGCAGTTCACTCCCTTTATGATGACCTTGGCTAAGCATCGAGTTTCCTCTTAATTCAACTAGTTCTTTAAGCTTTGTCAGTCTTGTACAAAGGCAAAATGAACTGGCAAACAAAAAAAGTCCAACAACTAATAAAACCCTAGTGTCTCTGCTCTCTCTACACGCCATTGGAACAAAGAAAAAGCACTGCACAGGGAGCTAATGCTGAACTGTCCACTGCGCAGTTTTAATGGCTGCGAGGTTTGGTCCTAATTACGCCTGATAAAACACCTGACTTCAGAAGGTGTTGCCAATCCTTGCCAAAATTAGGGGCGGGGCGTCAATCTGTGGCCCTGAACACCCCGTAGGCTGACATGTAGTCTTTAGCACTGGGGAAATGTGTTCAAAGACATGAACAATTTGTAGTGAGGTTTTACTTGTTTGACCGTCTTGCTATGTTTATTTGGCTTTATTAGCATATTGGTTTTCAGGCTTTTAGTCATGTGATTTAAATTTGCTTAAGCCCATTATCTCTTCAGGCCTCCCTGAGCCTGTACAGAATATTTTTCCACACAGACAACCGAGAGAAATGCCTTTTAGTCCAAAATATCTAGCAATCATTTTTCATAGCAAACAACCTAGGTGCTTAAAATATTATTGTGTCTTTTTCCGCCCTAATTGGGTGCTAGATGGACATAATGTCCACATCTTTTTTTGGTCATACAGTGCATACGGAAAGTATTCACAGCGCTTCACTTTTTCCACATTTCATTATGTTACAGCCTTATTCCAAAATGGATTCAATAAATTTTTTTCCTCAAAATTCTACACATAATACCCCATAATGACAACTTAAAAAAAGTTTGTTTGAGATTTTTGCAAATTTATTAAAAATAAAAAACGAAGAAATCACTTGTACATAAGTATTCACAGCCTTTGCGATCAAGCTCAAAATTGAGCTCAGGTGCATTCTGTTTCCACTGATCATCCTTGAGATGTTTCTGCAGCTTAATTGGAGTCCACTTGTGGTAAATTCAGTTGATTGGACATGATTTGGAAAGGCACAC
>NW_023339796.1:17254224-17254494 GCF_004916995.1 Morone saxatilis | reverse complement strand
CCACAGTTAACAGTGCATGTCAGACCACAAAACAAGCATGAAGTTGAAGGAATTGTCTGTAGACCTCCAAGACAGGATTGTCTCGAGGTACAGAAAAATGTCTGCTGTTTTAAAGGTTCCTAAGAGCACAGTGGCCTCCATAATCCTTAAATGGAAGAAGTTTGGGACGACCAGAACTCTTCCTAGACCTGGCCTGTATGGTAGAGTGGCCAGACGGAAGCCACTCCTTAGTAAAAGGCACATGGCAGCCCGCCTGGAGTTTGCCAAAAG
>NW_023339796.1:17197806-17254001 GCF_004916995.1 Morone saxatilis | reverse complement strand
AACCTGCTCCAGAGCGCTCTTGACTTAAGACTGGGGCAACGGTTCATCTTTCAACAGGACAACGACCCTGAGCACACAGCCAAGATATCGAAGGAGTGGCTTCAGGACAACTCTGAATGTCCTAGAGTGGCCCAGCCAGAGCCCAGACTTGAATCCCATTGAACATCTCTGGAGGGATCTGAAAATGGCTGTGCACGACGCTCCCCATCCAACCTGATGGAGCTCGAGAGGTTCTGTAAAGAGGAATGGGCGAAACTAGCCAAAGATAGGTGTGCCAAGCTTGTGGCTTCATATTCCAAAAGACTTGAGGCTGTAATTGCTGCCAAAGGTGCCACAACAAAGTATTGAGCAAAGGCTGTGAATACTGATGTACAAGTGATTTCTTTTTTTTTTTTTTTTTTTTAATAAATTTGCAAAAATTGCAAACAAACTTTTTTTAAGTTGTCATTATGGGGTATTATGTGTAGAATTTTGAGGAAAAAAATGAATTGAATCCATTTTGGAATAAGGCTGTAACATAACAAAATGTGGAAAAAGTGAAGTGCTGTGAATACACTCCGTATGCACTGTATGTGCGTTTAAACCCTTAAAAGTAGAAACCCAATGTTGGGCCAAACTCATTGTGCAAAGATAGTTCAAACCTACAGCAATTTATTTTACATTTGATACATTTGCATTTTGCGGCATTAAGACACAGAAATTCTTGGATTTGAATGTTTCACTCAGTGTAAACATTATGTATGTAGCTTCAAAGGTTTAGAACAAGCAGGATGTGTATGATAGTGTGAGACAGAATAGCTTTAAAGCTACATAGGGGAAATAAAAGGTAACTGTTTAATAGGGTTAAAACAGCCCATTAATGAAAGTCAATCATTTATTCCCTCTGTCTGATCAAAAGGCTATCAAAGTTTCATTATTAAATAGTAAAGGGTTTGTTTCTTCTCATTCACTCTGAACCCAAGTTACAAATAGCTTTCGCCTAATTGTGCTTTATAACTTTGAAGTATGTCTGTTCACAACAAATGTATTGATTGACTTGTCTGCAACTACTGGAGTAGCTAAGAGTCTTTTCAAAGTAATTCATTTCTCATCAGCGACAGCCTGCAGTCCATTGAACATTTGGCTGAGAGAACCTGTCTACATCCCCTAACACTTTAAAATCTCCTATTAGAGAATAGGGGCATCTAGTAGTTCAAGAATAAATATTCTATGAGTAGTGCTGTTCTGTTTGAGTGTACATTACAAGATCCACACCTTAATCCACCTGCATTATCACTAATGTAATACATAATTAATATCATATGTTTAAACTGGGTACCTTAATTAAAAACTTTCAATCCAACATACAAATCTGTACTCAAAAGGGAACAGACAGGACATATTGGCTTTACCTCTGGTTGGAATAACTTTTATTTGATCTGTCTGTAAACAAGATGTCTCATCAATTCATGGCATTTGAAAAAGCAGATTTTGTGGCAGACGGATTTTCCAACTCAAAAAAAAAAGACAAAATATTGGAAACTTATTTTTTTCTGTCGTTTAATTCTGTACATATTCCACAAAGTCTGGAGATTACTGATGCCAAAATATCCTTAAGGAAAGTGCCATTTAAAGTTACTTCTTGCTGGGGCAGCAGTTAAAAATCCAACTTGTAGTAGCAACAGATCAGATCGATTTTATGGCACAGAATACACAGTTATTCTCAGAAAATTTTCACAAGACAACTTACAAATGTTCTTATTCCAACCAACACCATTTTCAATATGTTTAGTGTACACAGTATCATTTTTTCTTTTAAATATACTTCTAAGTACCATACTATGACAATTTGTGAATACACCTTTGATGACTAAAGCACAAGGCAAATAATTCCAAGGTGTTGGAGCCCAACAGCCTTGGTTTACAGTCAAAATGCATTCATACTGTAGTAAAATGACATTGCCATTTCATTGGTTAATGGATATAAAGTTAGCAACAAATCAATTAGTGAAGTTTAAGTGTTGAAGTCTAAGGAAGCAGTTAAATGTTTTACAGTCATCTTACTGATTTACAGTCAACAGGTGATGCCAACAATCATCAATCAGAATAAGCTGAAGTAATTCTGATAATCCTCTTATACTGACAATTGGTCCATCAGGGAGGGGGAAAAATAACTTCACATAACATGAGTGGAGTGATTTACAGAAAAATTTACAAGTAGCAGAAGCTAGAGTGACAAATGATTGAGATGTCGCAGAGGTGGAATGTCCACTGAAACCCCTGGATGTGGTGAAGTATCATGACAATATCTTGAGAGCTCAGCAATGCTGACCTTACACTACACTCAAACAACAACCCACCACCACATCATTAACTTTTAAGACCACATTCAGGTACAACAGCAAAAGCATGTGATGGAGGGTAAAAAAGTGGTGCTTGAGCGTGGCAAATTGATACACACATACAGGACTGTCAGAGGAAATTTGTCATTTCTTTAATGGAGGCGTGAAGACTTGAAAGATGGAGGCAGATGAGAAGATGGTTTTGGCTGGAATATTACGCTGGGACAGAGAGGGGACAGCACTGGGATCTGTATGCTAAAGAGGGTATGCATGCAACTTTTAAATGCCCACATGCTGATGAAAAAAAAAAAAAAAAGCTAAACAAAACTGTCATATTTTAATAATGCTCACAAAGCATAACTATTCAAACTGTCACCACCATTACATTTGTACTTCCCCTTGATATATTAGCCAGTTGCTAAGTGAATGTTATACAAGGCGAGTCCAATTTTGTGTTACACTTTTATTATTACACTTTGATCATTTTTTTTGCACTCTTTTGGTTAAACATTTCAATGAACATGCCATTGCTGTAGTGTCAAACACATGAGAAGTACAATGTTAAAGTGGGAAAGGTTTCTTTTAAAAAAGTCAGGGGGTAATTGAGCAAACAAAAGGCTGTGTATAAAAGTAGACTGGGGAGGAAGTAACATTGTATGCCATCTAATCCTGGAAGTAGTGTCAACACAATGCGGTGAGTGGGAGTGAGCTGCTAAGTTGATGGATGGGTGGAGAGGTTGCTTAATATCCAGACTTCCTCAGGTACTCAGCCATTGTATGTGCTTTCTTGTTAAGATTTCCACCATGGACCGCCTCCTTTCCCATGACTAAAACCAATACTGGAGCACACAAGGAAAAAAAGAGAAATGAACACAATTGAAGAGTCTCCCCCCTACAGGATGAAGAGGGGAACAAAGGTGACACAGTATCTTACCACTCTTCATTGCTATTAAAAGTTTCCAAGACATTTGACTGCTTGCAGGAGAAATCTTAACAGCAATATTTCTTTTCTCTTCTTTTTGTCCCTCAATTTTATCTACGTGAGCTTGAAAACATTAAAACCCTGAATCCCTCAAGTATTTTGCCATTGAGTAAGCCTTCTTATTCAATCCGCCTCCATGGACCCCTTCTTTGCCCATTACAAGAACCAAAACTGAAAGAGAAGAGATAGAAAAAAGGGGAAAGTTAAGAAAATTAAAAAGAAAAGGTAAAAGGAAAGGCATTCCAACTACAAAGTAATGTCACCAGAAGTGTGTGGTGCAGGAATATTCAACTGTGTGCCATGCAGGGCTAACTGTCTGCAGGGGTTCTTGGCTACCATAGACAGCAATAGGTGATTTTACTACCAAATGACACCATGTGGTGTCCATACATTTCCTATCCCACAATGTGACACTGCTCCTTGGACTGATGACTGCCAAATGAGGAGAATTCAGTGTCCTAACATTGCAATTTATTACTCACTAGTGCATCCTAAATAGGGAATTGTCAATAAGTAAACAAGTGGGCAATTTCCCCATACAGCCCTGATGAGCCATAACACATGGTTGGATATCACCACTCTAACCTTTTCTTTAATGTTACAATTACAAGCTGCAGGAAGATCGGTGCACTTTATTGGTCGGGGCAGCTCCTGCTGACCTCTGCTTTTAACAGCAAACCATATGTACAAACACCTATGAGCCAGGGGAAATTACAAACAAAAACATTTGTTAGAGGATGAAGCACTTAAGGCAATGACAGGCTCATTCTGCCAAGTCAAGAAATGACTATAAAGATACATGCCAGGGACTCATTAAGGTGCACTCACTTCATCTTCCATACAGTTATGTGTACAGGCTGTAGCATCTCGCTGCACCTTTTAGTGCAAATTAAATATATACAACATGTCATTTGTGCTCTTCTGACTACCCGTTGTTAAGTACAACATGCAAAGCAGGAGGATGACAGGTGGAAATCTCTCAAACATAAAAGGAAGCAGTGTTGGAAAAAATGAAAGGAAAACAGAGTTCGGTTTTGATTGCAATCAGTGTTTCCCCACGTTTCATTTTTTTTTTTTTTTTCTTACTAATAAGCCAGACTTGTACGTTGCTTTCTTTGTAGCCAATTATCAAAACTCTTCAATCTCAGAAGATTTAAGAGAAACACTGGAGCAATAGCAGACATTAGGGCCACAAAGGCAAACAGACTCAAGTAGGCAAACCCTGGTTTATTTGAGGTTTACAATTAAAATCAGACAATTAAATAAATCATATGATGTTGTGACTCTGGGCCCTGATTCACAAAACAGAGTTGTGAGCGCTGTTCAATGATGGTAATTATTGTCATTTATTGGCATGCCAGATTTTCTCAATTATTTTGTCTGTGTTAGAAGAGAGACAGATTCTAGTGGTGAAGTCTTCAAATGTCATCTTATGTCTGACTGTATGGGAACCAAAGCATCAAATCCTCATTTAAGAAGCTGGAAGCAGCATATGTTTGGCCAGGAGAGATGATCTTACGTTGTAATTTTAATAAAACGGGCCCCTGATTTTCAGTCTGCACTTCCATAAGTCACAAACTCATGTGAATTAGCTCTCAAAAGAAATCAATATGGTGTATGATATTCTACGATGTAAGACAGCATTTTAATAGTTGTGATGAACCATTTTTAAACTACACTTTTACCTTTTCCAGCTCTCCCCACAGTGATATTGTATGTAGGTTCTCCTCCTTGGCTCTTTGTCCTGATGTCCATTGTCCAGTCACCATCATCGTGGAGGCTGTCTCTGAGGACTGAACACTTCTTTGAGCCCAGAGTGAGACCGCTGGTGTAAAAGGTCTCCCTGTCCTTACCAATAAGGACATCAATTTCTTGAGACTGAAAAACACACAAAACCACAGGATTGGAGCGATTTCAGTTAGATCCTCAGAAAGATGCAACATATCTCTCAAGTCACATGGTTAGCATAATTCCTCCAAGTATAAAAGGCACAATATTAATTCATTACATAAATTAACTTATGTACACAAGGAGGACATCAATTCGTCTCAAAGTCAGAGAGTAATGTTCGTTAAGGTATGAAAGTAAAAAGCATATAGACACATTATGAAGCCTTGATCATTTATTCAATAATAATAAAATAAAAAAGGCCTTTTAACTTTAGTACGTTGATGAAGCGTGCCTCAACATTTTGGGAAATAAATTTCCTTTTTGTGGACACTGCATACTCACGCATTAGGAGCACCTGCTCTGCACTATTTTACCGTCAGAACCAACAAGTGCTTCCGTATTATATTTAATACTGTCCAATTTCCAACTAGCGCTGAAGATATTAATCGATTAATAGAAAGTGCTGCATTTAATCCATTAATAATTCAAGCTAATCAGCAAATATATCCAGCCATGACAGCCATATGACTCAATATGTCTGGGTTTTGCATTGTTGGTCAGACAAAACAAGATGTTTTATTAAAGAACCACCGGGCTCTGAGAAAGGCTGCAAGTAACCGCTATTTTCAAGATTAATCCGCTAAATAAACCTGAAAATATTTACTTATTTAATCATACTTATTTAATAAACCTAAAATTTAATCAATTATTTTATTTAATAGTTGACAACTGATTAAACTAGTGATTAACCAGCAGATTAACCTAAAATGAATTCATGTTAGGTGCAGCCCTATTCAAAAGATTAGTCAAACTGCTACTGTGGCAGCAGTAAAGGACAGGACAGAAACTAACCTAAAGAATGCCAGGCTTAGATTAATATTAATTAGTGAACAGATATTAGAGGTGCAGTCTATACTAACACCACAATTCAACATCCCATCCCTGCAGTGAGGAGCCCAAGTAAAGTGACGTCTATGCACCGGACTAGCTCTCATGCCAGCCTCCTCAATGAATTCAAAAAATAAAAAGTAATTCCCATCAAAAAAATATACAAGTATGACTATGCAGCTAGATTCCTTGCGTTGATAAAAAGGAAGCTTGACCACAGCCTGTCTAAGCGTGCGGCAGCGTCAGCCCTTTTAACCACAGGTAGCCGGTAAAGCAGCAGCTTAACGTTAGCTAATCAAAGCGGCCGTGCACACAAAAGCATGCACGTTTTCTCAAGTCCAACACCGTCTGGTTTTAAATGAGCGTTAGGTTAATGTAGCAGTGTACTAAATAAAAATAATCTGATTAGTGCCCGTTTGCGGCAACTATTTGCTTCATGTGCTTGTGGTACATGCACGCAACAATGACTGAAGTCTTATCTGATCCACACGAGGTCTAATCCCGCAACGTTTCCTTAGCAGGAAATATCCGAGACAGGCCACAGAGCTAGCACGGTACCGTTAGCTCGCTAGTCATTCAGACCGTGCTAGGTAACGTTCACGGTTAACCCGCTATTATTCAGTCTGCCGAGCGTCTGCGTGGGTGATACAGAACAACTAATGTCAAAACGGAGCCCCACTCCCACTCCAATTACCTCATTTTGACTTCTTACCGTGATATTGTTAAAAGTACCACCGGCATGTGCTGCCCAAACATATTTGGCGTCCGTATACCCAACAATGGCGCTATCCTGACAGCTGCCATCGGCCATCAGGTTGTCCACGTAGCTTTGCCAAGACATATTCAAGAAATTGATGCTATATAAAAATCCCTACAGCTTTGGAAGTAAGCTTGCCAAACAAGAGACGGGCCGAATCGGAAGAAACCCTACAGGCGAATTGAGAGTCTCCAACCTAACCCACACTTCGACGTTAACCAACGTCAGGGCTGGGGCAGCAAAGAAAGCCAGGGCAGTGAGCAGCGGCTGGGTGTAGTCCGTATCAGATCACTCCGCACAATGAGCTCCCCGCCCGGCGCTTTTATGGCAGCAGCAGGCGGCGGAATAAAGAGGGACTTATCAGCTCAGCCAAGAGTCAACTGTCTGAGGGAATGCCGGGGTACACATAAAGACGGATGGGGATTTACTGATTGGATCGTTTAGTCATCCATTCTTTCATTCATTGAATGTATTTATATGCTGTAGGATTATGACAAAGACTGTCAGACAGTTCAGTTTGTGTAGCCAAGGAGAGCAATTACCGTCAGTGTGTGCGCAGGAAGCAGTGTGCCCTGAGGTGCATGAGGCTGATGGATTCCGAAATTATACTTTAAAAAAATGAGGCTACCACAATGTATTTATTTTTAAATGGTAGGAGCCTGTTCTTCGCTGACTAACAATCTGCCCTACTAAATCTATCTAATCTAAATATTTGAGATTCACTACATGCCACTCAGATGTGTATCTGCAGCAAGGCTGCTGCTCATACTTAACATACTTAACCTAATCTTATTAGCTTAATACTTAATTACTTTTTCTAACCGTATGCAAATTGCTTAGAAATATGATTTGAACGGATGTTTCAGAAGTCTGCTATAGAAAATCAGCCAAACAAGTAACGTGCAGCATAACTTTGTATGTGAATAACAAACAGAAGGAATATATATGTGTGCGTGTGTGTCCCTGCAGAGCCACATAACATATAATACATGATCTGATTTGGTGTAATAAAAATGCTTTCCTCATTCATCTTTTTCCATTGTGAAATCTCTGTGCAGGTTAGCAAGGTCAGAAGAAAGGTTAAAAAAAACGTATATAATATTTGAAGGACAATTCTGCAATCAGTATTATCTTTATTTTTACACAAACAGCATTTGGCTCTGTTGGGCCCTAAACCATGAGGACATAAAGGTAATGTCAACAAAACACAAGGGTTAAATAAAATAAAAATGTTCCAGTTCATCTTGTGTGACAGTGTTGGGGAAAATTAGCTCCCATCTTGTCAAAACCAAGGCTCAAACCAAGCACCTTGGCCAAATGTCCATTACCTCACCTGTATGCAAGAGTGTAGGACCCCTCCTATTACTTAAAAAGAGAAATGGTTGCATAATGTCTTCCATTCAGGTCAGATTAAAAAACAAATAGTCGTTTTACTATAATTCCTGACCAAAGAGATTCAGCCACCGGTGTAGAACTGCAAGATGAACCTAATCCACTGTTATTATCTTGATCTCTGAGTGACCAATGTGACTCTATTGGCTGAATATTGTAAATGCAACCCTGATCCAATACCAAAGATAACGGCTCATGAATTACAAGTCAAATCAAAACATTATTTTGATAGAGCTGATTATGAGCTAATTAAATTGAGAAACAAATAATCCCTTAATGACCAAATTAAGGACTGTCACTTGAAAAGACAATTATTTTAATATCTAGTACACTAGATTATCGTAGCGTATAACGCCTCTGTACAATTACAGCAAAAACTCAACGCAAATAACTGCATTATAAACATGTAAAGCTGCACGTTTCATTGTTTCAGTGATATGATTTATAGAGATGGCAAACAATAATCTATGATAGACACGTACACTGTTTGAATTGGCATTTTGCTATTAATATGCTGGCAAATAATTGGCACAAACCAAAAGCATAAAGGATATAAAATGGAGGAGAGTTCATGGTTCATCCACAATAACCCAAAAAGGAAAAACAAGCATGATATGTGAACACTTTACTCCTTGGCCACCAGGGGCAGTGTTCTCTATGGTTTGTGAATACTCATATTGGGTCCACAGTCTATTTCTCTGGCGCAGAACTATGAAAAACAGGTATTTAACCCTTTAATGATTTTTTTTAGATATTTTGTAAATCCCTTTTGAAAATAAAAACACCAAACTGAAACTGGCATTCTGGTTGATCGATTGATACGACACCCAAAATGTAAAGCACATCACGTCACATGCTTGATAAAGTTTGTCATGTTGTAATTCATTGCTTTTTGACTGTTTGATGACAAATGGGCCCATAGTGTTCACTTTTTCACCTCGCCAAAGGCAGCAGAGGTAATGCAGTGCTATGACTTACTCATGCATGAGGCATATCAACCTCTTCTCAATACACCTGTCAACATGCTGCTTTCCATAACATGTTTAAAATGTCAGCTTGACCAATTGGTAAAGAATACAATAGTTCTGTGATCACTTACTGTATATGCTGACTGTTATGATACCTGAGAACCAACCAAATAAACCCCTTTGTAAAAAAAAAAAGCAAATGTGTAATCTATATTAATTAGAAATTCCAATTTAAACAATCAGAATAAAATGTTATAACCTGTGTTGAAGGTCATGCATATGCAGATAAACTGAACTATGCTGTATTGTGAATAATAGCTTTGCATCAGCAATCTTGAATTTCTGAACAAATAGAGAACTATTAACCTTTCTTTGCACAATACAGTTTAATTTGGTGGGTGTATCTTAAAACCAACCTTCCCATACACTCTTTCAGACAGGTTGCAGGCATACTGATCCATGTTAAGTGCATTTCAAAATGTTGATTATGAAATGCATGCTCAAATGAAAGGCTGTGGGACCGTTGCTGAGTTGTAGTACCCCTACTTATTCTTATGATCTGTTCCATGACTGCAAAATTGCAGGTATTGCATACAAGGAATTGTTTAACAAAGCACCCTCACAAAGCAAGACCTAGGCTATAGGACCCTGTGATATCTTTCATGAGGTTATTGTTCAACCACTCCATTATAGGCTCCTGTAGGAGTACTCTGAACATCGGCTGGTATATACTGTAGTAACACTGCAGCATATACAAATACCTAGAGAGAGAGCGAGGGAGGGTGAAAGAGAGATGATGCCTTTAAGTACACTTCAATAAAATCGGACCTTTATGGTTAAAGGGACTAACTTGGTAATAGATAGGTCAGAGAAAGAAGAGACTAACCAAAGTAAACGTATGCTGCATGTATTCTGGTGTTCTCTGTGTTTTAGAATTAAAGCATTTCCAGTTTTTTCTGAGCTGTAGTGCAGAGAAAATGTCACTGATGTTTATTTAAAAAATGTATAACATCAAATGTCCACACACGCTGCACATACTTAATAATAACTAACTCTTTTACTATTTCCATCATTAGTTGCTATGACTAGCATCTGGTTTTGTGCTTTTAAACTAAAAAAATGTTTCGGAAGATGACCAATTAAAGACAAAATGAATGGACTTGTTAAGGTGACTTCTGCTATGTTACCTGATCTTAGGGCCCTGTCTTGAAGAGAGTCCCTGAGCCTCAATAAAAACACAGTCTAGTTTTTAGACCTTCATCATATCAGTTTGGCACTTCTGTATTCCAAACATTAATTTAGGAATAACCAACACAGAAAATCTAACTATTCCAGCACAGAATGAGCGTTGCACAGAGACCGTGAGGAACATAACTAAACATAACATAACATAACATACTATACATCCAATTATGTTTTTGATTCATTGATTTATTGTTTGGTCTACAAGATGTCTAATAATAGTGAGATTATTATCAGATAATGCCAATACACTTTCCCAGAACTGTCTTCAGTTTGTGTATTTTGTCTGACCTACAGGACAAAACCAAAAGCAATTTAAAAGCTGCAAATACTTAAACTGGAGAAGCTGGAACCGTAGAGAATATTTTTGCATTTTTGCTTGAAAATTGACTCAAATGATCGATCATCTGAATTTCCCGAGATTCATTTCTTGTGGACTACTCAACTTTTTTCCAGCACAATCAGCTGCTCTTTTTTTGCCCCAGAGACTAAACTACCAGTATGAACAAAGACTACAGACATCAACTGGGACAAAAAAAACATGTACACTAGCGGCGGTAGTATCAAAGAACTGACTCCCACTGTGTCAGAAAACGTTCACTTTCTCTCATTGTATTGCGACCACCTTACGCGCGCATGCTAATTCCAATCTTTCCGACGGTGTCCTGAACGCAGCATCGGCGAGAGGGGAGGGAGGGGGGGGATTCTCTAACGTCTCGTACGTGAACATCCTTGCGCACTCCACCTACCCACGATGCAGCGCGGTTGCATACAACATAGCCATCTTGTCAAGAGTGACTGAGTGAGGGAGGCAACTGTAGGCGCTGCTCAGACCCTCGGTTGTTGTAAAGCGTTACATTCAGGGCGCTTTCCTCCCTCGGCCGCCGAGGAAGCGTCGCCACCCAATGACCGTGGAGCCGGTGGAGTGAGCGGGTACAAAGGGCTGCTTTCGGGAAGATGTCTCACATACTTGTTCCGACGTAGGGGGAGTGTGCAGCAGCCAGTTGGCTTGACTTGCTAGCTAGCTCAGTGAGTGGAGGGCTGCGGGCCCTCCTCCGCCTAAAGTAGCTCCTGCAGCTGGGCAACACACTGCGACAACGGCCGTCTGACAACTGCACAGCCGGGACATCAGCAGGCCGGTCCGGACCGAGCGAGAGCCGCGGGTCCACCGTCGTACAGGCTGCTGGTATCCGTGTCTAAAGCCGCATTGCTGGACAAGACGAGGAGGAAAGTGTGGCGTTGCGTTATGAGCTCATGAAACGCAACAGGAGACCGAGAGAGGAAGAGGGATGGCGTAGATTCATCTCCATTACAGCTAGCAGAGCTAAGTAAAGCAGAGGAAAGTGTGCTGTTTAATATGATCTGAGCGTTTCGAAGCTGCAACCAGCTCGTCCCTTTCTGACAACAGGATCAACATAGCCATACGGGACCTGGAATCAGGCTTGTCAATATGTCGAAAATGCCAGCCAAGAAGAAGAGCTGTTTCCAGATCACCAGTGTGACACAGGCCCAGGTGGCGGCTATAGGTGCCGCCGACGACACCGAGAGTCTGGACGACCCGGACGAGTCGCGGACTGAAGATGTGTCGTCGGAGATATACGACATGTCGCGGGCTGAGTACGAGCCTGCGTGTGACAGGAGCTCATCTGAAGAAGCCCTGAATAATGTCGGCGAGCCAGAGGTTGTTACGGCACCAGCACACATACCTCAACCCGGTCAGCTGTCTGCGCTGTCAAACAATCCCATTGTGGAGTTCAGAAAAGTTGGAGTGTCGGGCTCAAGTCAAGGTGGTCAGCAACCAGCGGGGGTTGGCGTTACACCTGGTTTACCCCTTATTGCCCAGCCTGGGGCAATGCAGCAACAGCCTGCTCCAGCCGGGCCAGCCAGTGTGTCAGTAAACACATCCCAACCTGCTGCAGTGCCCAGTCCAGCTCCAGCTCCCGCCTCCTCCACGGTGAGTTGCACTTCACGCTTCAGGGTCATTAAACTCGATCATGGTACTGGAGAGCCCTTTCGGAGAGGCAGGTGGACGTGTACGGAGTTTTATGAGAAAGACTCGGAGGCCTCTGTTGTTAGTAGGACTGTAGATAGCATAAAGCATGCCAGTGCCATACTGGACCCTGCTGCAGACAGAGACAGTGGGCTCGGGCACACGGGAGGATCTGTGGTTGCCCCGGCAACACACTCGGGTCAGGGCCTGGGCTCTGTGGCGGATGCTTCTCTCTCGTCGCCCCGCATGCACGCGGTGGAGACGCTACCGCAGCAGCAACAGATCCACCATCAAAACTACAGCGTCCGGCAACAGGGTCTCAGTGGGTCGACCACACAGAGCGCTTTCCCCAGCAGCAAGCCCACATCTGTCCCAGCTCAGCCAGCGGTGGGAGGGCTCCAGCCTGCTGCTCCCCAGAGCGCGCTGCCTGTTGGACAAAACGGCCTGCCACAATCTGGTGTCCACATACAGAAGTCCCCCATCATGCCTCCTTCAGCCCAGCCCATCGCCTACCCTCCTCAGCATCAACAGCTTCCCATTGGCCACCACCTGAGCGGCCCGTCGGAGTACTATCAGCAGCAACAACCCGCTTCCATGCAGCCGGTGCTGACCGCTGGCCAGTCCCTCCCGGTGTCCAGCCTCTCTGCGGGGCCACAGCCTGTGGGACAAGGACCCGCGGCGGTCTTGCCGCCAGCCTCTGGAGGGGCTTCTGTGCCAAGCCAGGTTGGAGATGTTGCGGGAGCGGTGGGGGGATCTGCCCCTATGGGACAGCCAGCCCCAGGCCTCTTGCAGCAGCAGCCTGGATTAATGGCAGGTATCGGTATCGCAGGCTCCATACTGGCCGGTGGATCCGCTTTGCAGCAGCAGGCTGTGAGTCAGTATGGAGCGCCTGGACAGCTTCAACCCCACGGCCTCCACCCTACATCTTCTGTTGTACAAAATGTGCCTGCCATCGCAGTGAGCTCCAGTGTGCCCACCACTGTGCCCGCTGCTGTGCCCAGTGCCTCCAGTGCAGCCATGCCAAATGTGACAGCCTCCAGTTTGCCTCCAAGTCAGATCGCCCACAGCAAGACTCTAGTGGTTTTGGGGGTGCAGGGCCACCCAACAACTGGATTTGGACACGTGGAGGGTGGTAGCGGAGGGAAATCAGAGGGTCTCGTCAACGCACAGTCTCCTTTTGTCTCTGGGAAGGAACCGGTGAAGCCCTTCATGCCTGAGAGCCTGCAGCTCGCCACTCCAACCGTCAACAGCCTGTTTGGAATCCACATACCTGTGGACGGGGATGTGGACAGGTAACCATTACTAAAATAAGTAACTATGTTTCATGTTAGAAAATTCGTATCCCCGTTGACTACCATTACCATGTCTCTGCAACCTTATCCATAATACACACAGTTTGAACAATCACAGTCAGTGTAGGGCCGAACTGCCCAGTTCAGTGTACAGTTGGGGAGAAGCTGCAGGCAGTTTGGGCCATTTGCTGTGATCACAAGAAGGTATAAAGACAACCGTCGCCAAGGCAATGAGGGCTGCTCATTTAGTTGGTCAGATGAACAAACAGGGTTTTCCTCTTTATTTCCGGGAGGCACGGAGGGACGGGAGTGCGTAGAAGGAAGAGAAGTGGCACAAAGGAAGGAAATTTAATGTTTGTTGTTTCTCATTAGGGCCTAAAGAAGTAAGTGGAGTGTAGCACTCTTGAGGAGAACACCCAGTGCTTTCACCGCACAGGCAACGACATGTTAAGATACACATGACTCCAGTAATGCTGCGATTCTTTGTGTGTGAGGGTGTGTGTGTGTGTGTGTGTTATGTGTGTAGAAACGTGTTTTGCTGCAGGTCTAATGTCTCCAACATCCCTTTCCTCCCACTCAAGCTCTCATTCTCCAGGACAGTGTCTGAGGCGACGGCCTCGGCCGCGAACATCAAAGACGAGTTGTTGGTTGCTACTGTGCGTAGAGGTAGCTCAGCCTTCTGTTAGCCACTTGGTGAGCATGTTGATGCTTGACCTTTTTAATAAGTTAGTTCCTGCTCCGGAAAAAGGCATTCTAATACAAACACAGTCAAGAGCGTTTGATTTTGTGTTGCCACATTTATGATATCACGGTTTCCACTCGCAGCCCCATCAGGCTCCCCTCAGGAATGTTTACAAAGGGTTTTAGAGTATTGGCTGAAATAACTGTTTCATACTTTGTACTGTAGATATTATGTTTCTGAATGTTAGGTTGCACAGACTCATAATGCATAACTGAAGAAAAAAACCCCATCTGCAGCTATTAGGGGCTTCTTCTTTTAATCTCTGTTTTCTAAGCGTATTTATGGACATTTATTCGTGAATGGACACCAGAGATAATGATATCCTGTGAAACAGTATGTCACACTGAATCTAAAAATTCATACAGATAAATATAACCCACAGCGGAAATCATGGTAGAGGAAATATGAATGAAGAAACTGAAATTTGGGATTATTCGTTCAGGATAATTCAATTTTGTCTGTAAATGGCTGAATATAACTACATTTGTGTAAAAATGGCTCATAAGAAATAATGGTATCATTCTTTTTATGAGACTATTATAGGCCCGCATTGGCTTCCTTTCCAAAAATAATCTCTCTCAATTCCTGAGCCTTAGTGCTTTGTTTCACTTGTAGTAGATGGCACACATGAACGGAAATGATACAGTGCCTGAAATCTCTCAGCGGTTTCCATTGACACTGTTACAGATGTAGTGTAGACCAGACAGGGTACGCAGACTGCACAACACTGGCACTACTTTTCCTCACATGTGGGTTAAACAGTGTTTTGTATGTCATGCACTTCAGGGACGCTTACACTGATCATTCTCTGATCCAGACTTTATTTGCTTTGCTTTTCTGTTTCTTTGCTTTACACCTTCCTAACATGATACATCAGTGGTTTGATGACCAAGGGATGATGCCTTTAAAATGCATGGCCAGTACAGAACCAGCTTTGGCAATTAAGACCAGGAGTTGTTGAGTCTGTTTGCGTTTATCCGGTATTTATTTACATTTTGGTAATTTGGCGTCTGAAAGGTACGCTGAATGAGCCATTAGCAGTTCTTGATTCGTGATTATGATTAGCAGATCTATTATTTGCAGTGGGAGAGAATCACATCCTCTGAAAATGTTGGCCACACTGATGCAAATTGCCACAATCAGGCGCCGAGGGTTTTTAAGTTCCATAACTGCCTCCATGAGCTGTGTGCCGCAGCCACTGCTGTAGCTCCAACGGTTGATTGTATTGATAAGCGAGTCACATCAACGGGCCAAATACAATAACTAAAATCCTGTTGTTTTCATAACACCAGTGTACACCTTTCCTTTCACCTCACGTCTCCCCATCCGCGGCCACCCTCGCAGTTTGTAAACCTCTAGGTTAGACAATGAAAGAGTTCCTTAAAAAGTCCCAAAGTATTGTTTCAGGCAGCATTTACAAAAACGAACTATTCAAACACTTAGTTCAGACAATTTCAGCTGTTTTATATTCACCTGATTCAACACGTGATCTCTTAGTTAATTTGACAGTTAATTTAACAACAGGCCGGGTTAGTTAGTTAGTTTACTTTGATGCCAGTTGTGCCGTTTAAAACATTATTTAGGTTTGTGACAATGCAACTGACTTCAGAGTACCTATGTATTGCACGTGAGAGGGCCCAGCTCCCAGGCTGATAAGAGCAAGGGGTCTCTTACGACAGCCCGGCCCTATCAGACATTGAGCAGTAGTCTTTCCACTGTGCCTCTATTCTGCCGATAAGAGACCTGACAGTGGGGTGTGTCAACCAACTGTGCTAGTTGTCACGCCGTGGTCCTTTTCTTTTGCAACACAGTGTGTGCTAAATGACTGTATATTCTGTTCAAGGCCTTTGGACGTGGATAAACATGCACTCACTCCCCCTGTCAGAGCTGTGGGCACGTTGAACACGTCTCTCAGAGCGCCAGCCCACTGGTGTTTTCTGCTGCTGCAGCCTCAGAGTCTTTGCCGCTGGTGCAGCATCAGTGCAGTCGGTGCTTTGTACCTACCGCCCCACCGATTGACTGACAGACATGGCATGGCAGTTGTTCATGTTCAGATGAAGTGCTGAATGACATTCTTTTGCAGCAGCAACTGTGGTATGCTCAAAGGAGGTGGAGGAAGCTGCAGAGCGAAACTTGTTGTGCCTCACTTCAGCAGGCATTTTAGCTATGCTCGGTACACCCCCGGCCCTCCCTCCCCCGGCTCTTTTTGTCTCTTGCTTAATTTCTACATTTCCACTGCACTGTTTATTTAGCCTCTCGCTGCCCCACACACCACACAACAAAAACACTTCCATTTTCTCCTCAAACGGACTACTTCAGTAGTTAATAAGTGCAGTGTGTAGAGCACAGAAAGATACATGCACATGCAGCCACACATGCACACAGATGTGACTCCATGTTACGAGAGGTTGTGGGCCTTTTTCACACAGCTTGCACAACCTGGAAAACCTCTCTCGGCCATTTGGTAACGTCTGTCCCCGTCTTCCTCCACCCTGTAGTTTTCCCTGCAAGTAATTAAAGTGAACAGTGGAGATACAGAGTAGAGACTAAAGATGTTGTTCTCATACTTAGAATATGATTCGCTCAGCTTAATGTTTCCCAGATGGCTTCAACAACCGAAGACGTAAAATAACATCGGTCGATTGTCTGTTTGTCTCTGTTTCGCTGGACCATTTGCATAAATGTATTGCATCCGTAGTCTGTGTGTAATTGAGCTCAGGCCGGGGAGGTATGGTTTATTGTCCTCCCATAATGGGAGCTTGTGTAAAATTGGACTCCTCAGGAGGTAGGAGACGGGAGGGGAGTCACGGCCTGCGATGTAGTGGAGCAGTTTCTGCCACTGTGAATCGAGAGACTGTGTCTGTGTGGGTGGATGAGGGGTGTGTCTTTTAAAAAGGGGATGGGTTGACTCAGTGTGTGCTAAAGTATCCATGTGGGGGGTGGGGGCCACTCACTGAGGAATGGAGCCGTTGCTTTTGGACATACTCACTCACCATAGACATGAACACAGCGTATGCATTTTTAGTCATGGTGGAAGTGTGAGAGAGTGACACAGAGAGACAGCACAGGGTCTTTCCCTTCCCTTCTTTGACCTCTGCTTTACTGCTGTATCCTGTTTTCAGTCGGAGTCCCTAACGCTGCTCTCCGCCTTCTATTCATTTAATATTCCTTAGCTCTCTCCCTGCTTCCGCACTGGGGCTCTCGGGTCATATCATATGGCATTCGGTGGGCACATTTTATCCAGAGTGCCTCACAGAGGAACAAGTCCTCACCTTATCTTTGTTCTTTTCTTTGGCCAAGAGTAGTAAAGAGCCACCATTCATGCTTTAATACTTTTTGAATGGTACAGCACCACATCTAGTATGTGAAGAATAAAAATACAGTTACCTGGCAACTGTCACCCCAGTTTAGTGTCAGATGATATCAAATTTAACACACGCATTTTAATTATTTAAAACAAAACGTATTAAAAAAAACATCAATTAACAAATCTAACTTAATCTGTCATGTCCACATTTTAGACTAAATGGTAGGCTCTTGCCCCCCTCTGAAGTGCACCTAGCTAATGCTAAAGCAGTCCAAAACAACAGCTCTTCAATACATCCCACCCTCATGAAGGATGTGATGTTTTTTGTTGTTGTAACTGTGTAATAATGAAAGGTGTTTCTATAATGCAGTACTCTTCAGCAGCAGCACGAACAATACCCTCCCCTGTGACCATAACAGAGAATAAACACCTCCCCTACACAGTTAAACTGAACATCATAATCTTTGTAAAGATAGGCTTTACTGCAGGGCATTTGCTTCAGCTAGGTGTAACTAATAAAGTAACAACTGAGTGCATGTAGCAATAGTGTAACAATTAATCTTCTGCTCCTGCCCTGAACTCTCCAACCACTAACTGTGTACGGTATGTGTTTCTGTAGCTTTTTAGAGTAGAGAATGGTGTCTGTTTAGCTTTTTGCTTCAGTTAGTCCCTCCACCCCAGGTACGGAGGCGCTGACAAGCAGAAGAACATCAGAAACTCAGTCCAAGGTTTTAAAGGCTTGTTTAAAGGATGTGTTGTACTGCGCTGTAGATAAGCTTAGCTGAGAATATGCTCGTTATCTTGTTTTTGGAAAGCAGCACTTAAGTGACTTGAAATATAACAAAGACGCACTTTTCAGCTGTTTTCTACTTCTGGCTTTCCACCGGCTGCACACAAACTCTCTCTCTCTCTATCTCTCTATCTCTCTATCTCTCTCTCTCTCTCTATATATATATATATATATATATATAGTAATATATATATATAATATAACTGATGACGCCATATAGTATATCGAAGTATTATATTATATATAATATATATAATAGTATATATTATTTTCAATATATTATTTATAATATTTACTTTATTATCTATACTTACTTAACTTTACTTATTTTCTCTATAAAGAAGTAACACCAGAGTCCCTTTTTATTAGTTTTTGGTTCAGTTATTTATGTAATTGGTCGTTTTCTGTTCTTTGGCAGACCAATAGTTTTGGAAAAAATTAAAATCTTTATTAAAGCTCCTTCAGCTGTCATTTTGTGCTTTTTGAAATATAAGCAAGATATAGGATAAACTGATTGAAAAGCAACTGACTGCTAATTTTTTGCGGGTGTGATTGAGAAAAACAAAGCGGACATGAGGATGTTAAATCATGTTTTTCTTTAACTTGTAGCTGCTGTAAGTGTCCAACATTAATTATTGGAATATGCCCAAAAGGAAATGCTTAAAATGCAAGAGGATGCTGTCTCCAAAACACCAAGGAACATGGGGTTTTTTTTCTTTTAAAAAGTGAAAACCTACATTAAACCCACAAATGTTCACTCGAACCCGCCGGGACTGTTTAGTTTTGAGGATTTATTTGGGTGTGTTACGTCGAGTGGCGGCTAATGTAGCCTCGTGTGCTAACCTCAGGCAGAGATGAGGAGCGGGCTACAGAGGTCTGGTTAGCTCCAGACCTCCACACCAACAATTTTTTTTTTTTTCATTTTCAAACTGGTAGTCTTCAGCCCCAACCGACACTGACTCAGGTGACATCACTTGAGTCAATTTATCAGACATCGCGCTCCCTCTGAAGACACAAATATAAACAACTTTTGTCACATATGTATTTGTACTCAACACATGTAAACAGACTTTGTAAGTGTAGAAGTCCCCCATCAACAGTATGGCAATGAAAGAATAAGCAGATCCACTTTAGGTTTCAGTTTCTCGCACTTACAGTCCTGCTCACCCAGTTCCTCTCATTATCTCTCTAGTTTTTAAGTTATGGGAAGTTGGCTGTTGTTCACTTTAAATAAAAAAAAATTGCTACAAACAGTGCCTGCTTGTAGCTTAAATGTGATCTGTACATAAAGCAGCTTGTGTTTGACCAGTTTCCTTAAAAGTACCTTGAAAGTACCTTGAAAGAAGGGGCTTTTTAGGGAATTACGGCCCACAGTCAAAAAGTTCCTGTGGTTATCATGGGGATAGCACTAACCTGTGCTAGTGGAGTGTTAGCATCCAACCTCCCGATCTCCTCTGTCGGCCATGCTGTAATCGTATAGTGAGTCTGGATCCTCCCTGTACTCCAGCTCCCTCGTCTACAACCCAAAACCCACTGATAGAAACTCCCATAGGGCAGCTGAAATCTAAATAGTTTTGACCTACTTCTGTTCTGTGGCAGACGGATGGTGCAGAGAACCCGACGCCTCATGAGCACCAACAGTGGGAGTTTTCAACACCCTCTTTTCAACCTATCCCTTTGCACCCCCAGACTCCAAATTACTTTGCCCTGAAACACTAAGACCACAGTAAAGCAATCACAAGGGTTTGCACTGGAAATGGCTTTGCTAGCCTGCTACAGCTACTCCACTGGCGCTGAAAACATAAGCAGCCCAAGTTGACCAAAGGCTGTACTTGGTCTTCACATGGTATCTGTAGCTTGCATAGCTGAGTGCAAGCTACGTGTCAGCTTCGGTTGGACCTCCGGTTGAGCCAATGCACGACGCCTCTGCAACACCTTAACACGGAGGTCTATTATAACACTTCTGTTTTCTGTGTACTCTTTCTTCCTCTCGCTCTTTGCTCTCTCCCATTTTCTCTTTTACTCTCGTTTCCCTCCTCGTCACTTAAAGCCACTGTGGGATTACTCGTGGTCAACGAGTTAGCAAGGTTATTAAGCGCTTCAACTCTGTGAAAATGAATATTTGACAGGCACACTTGAGGAAAAAACCATGTGTCATGCTCCAGTTACATGTGTGACATCAACCAGCAAGAATGCACCAAAAGGTTATTTTCTCTGCTGCCAGGTCATAGGTTTGCTTTGGGGCTGTATCGGGCAAAGCCTGAGCATGTGCACGAGCCGTTTGTGTGTCAGGTTAGCTCATGTGCTTTGAGAGGGGTTTAGAAAAAGGAAAAGGGGATTTTGCTCCTGTGTGTACATATCTGATAGGTTACTCCCTGCCTTTGTGTCCTTCTCGAACACCACACTCGGGGTTTATGAGGAAGATGGTACTCTCCCCACTGCCGAACACACTGACTAGTTGCTTTACAAAGAGGGGCTTTCATAAATGGATATTGACATGTTACATTTTAGAGTTACAAAGAGAGCCATTGAGAGGCGAGTGTTTGCTACTTGAAAACGGGGAATGATGACTCCCCCAGTTCTTACCTCATTCATGAAGAGGTTGCTGGACTCCAAGTCATCTGATCTCCATGATTTCAGCCGATAGATGGCTTCTACAGAACTCTGAGGTCTATATGTGAAAACGAGAGGTTTTCTGTGGAGGTGTTGGCCTGCCACGCGTGTGTGTAGGTTTTTCTTGCGGCATAGCCCGCAAAGTAAAATTAAGCAGAGGCATAGGAGGAGGTTTGTGAGAGTGTTTAGTCATGAGGTAATGTGACAAAGGGAGTTTGTGCCAGATATTTCTAGGAAAAGAGCCTTGGCTGCTATAAGATTCACACACATGGGTGTGTTGTGTGGTGAGTGTGTGTGTGTGGTGTGTGTGTGTTGTGTGTGTTGTTGTGTGTGTGTGTGTGTGTTGTGTGTGTGTGTGTTGTGTGTGTGGTGTGTGTGTGTGTCTGCCTGCCTGCCTGCCTGCCTGCCTGCGTGTATTTGTGTACGTGTGTGTCTGCCTGCCTGCGTGTATTTGTGTACGTGTGCATATGCTCATGTAATCTAAAGTGTGCATTTACATTTGTGTGAATGTGGGAGAGAAGCAGTTAGTTTGGAGAGGCACGAGCCTGGAGTAGATTAAAGGAGTGTGTGTGCGTGTGTGTGCGTGTGTGTAGGGGTCAGTGTGGGGATTTCCTTTCCCCTTCCCGACTATACCCCTTCCCTTGGCATAGAACACAGTGTACTTGTAGCTAATCACCAGGAACATAGGAGGTAAAGATAAATTCCATAACGTGACAGTATTTGAACCAAGACAGTCAACCAATGTACACTTCAACCGCGTGAACGAACGAGTCCTTTCTCAACACAGTTATCAACTGAGAAGGATTACAGTTTCTTATTTGTTTTTCATACTGTGTGTTTGGTTGCGTGGAATAAAACGTGAGGGAGGCCTGAACAAATCTGCCCCTACCTTTGAACATACCATTCCTGTGTTAATGTCAAGACGCCCTTTCCCCAGCCCCTTTGCTTTCCTCTGTTTGAATGTCCTATATGTTTTATTGAAAGAGCCTTTTTTTCCAGCCAAGTTAACTGCACCATACGAGAGGGGGGGATTAAGTTGCGTAAGGAAACATTTCTAGGAATCTTTAGTTTGCTATCACTGTTTCAACTCTTCCATATCTCTGTCTCCTCTCTCTTTCCCTGAATGTGGGTGACACAGGAACCCCTCCAAGGCTTTCTACCAGGCCTTCCAGTCTGGCAGCAGATTAAGGGACTCAAAGGCCCACAGTGATAGGTACAGTACTTTACTGGATTGGGCTGGACAGGCCTGCAAGAGTGTAACAACATGTGTGCAGTGTTCAGTAGCAGTGAGCTTTGCTTTTCTCCACGTGCATGGATTGAGTTTGGAAACAAAGCCTGGCAGCAAGCGCAGGATTGGCCAATAGACTTCTCAACAACATCTCTGTCTCTCTGTCTGTAATTTTCTCCCAGCTTCTGTGTCTGGTGCTTTCTTTGACACGCTCTCTCTCTCTGTAACAGTACATATTGTCTGTGTCACGTAAAAGTACTGGTTTGTTTACTGCCTGGCTGTTATTTTCACACGTTTGGCCGCCGTCTCTATTGTCATATGTACCAGCCTTATTGCTGAGACCTTTGGGTGCAGGGACAAAGAATAGTACCGAATCCAATACGCGAGTGGACAGACAGTTCAACGAATTATAAACAAGTTGAACCAAATTACGGCTGCAACCAATGATTATTTGGATTATCAAAATATTTTTTCAATGAATGGTCCTGGGCCATCTCTGATGGAGTAATCCAATCCAAACACTGGCTGGAGATAGGGCCGTTGGCGTTTTTCACAGGCACCATAGTTTGTCCTTTGCTCTTGGAAGGGAGCTGCGATCTGCAACGCTAGATGCCACTAAATCCTACACACTGGACCTTTAATCGATTAATCATTTAGCCTAGTCTATAACATTCCTCGATATTAAGGTGAAGATAAAGTCAAAAACCCAAAGGTATTCAGTTCACAACGATATAAAGGATAGATTACTTAAGCCCATATATACAGAACAGAACATACTGTACAGAGTTTGTCCACCAGAGAGCAAGTAGATTTTTCAACTGTCACTTAGTATATATCTTGGTCAAAAAAAAACCCCAAAAATCTAAGGGATCAATATTAGGATGGTTTGTTTACGTTAAGAAAAATACTATCGGCCAATATATTATCAGATATTTTAAACCCTCAAATATCTCAATCAATATTGGCCTTGTCAATCAACTAATCGATTAATTGACTTATCGTTTCAGCTCTAAGCCCAATTATCTGAGCTAAATTATTTGGAAGTAAAAACAAAGAACATGCCTAAAATATCCCTCCTAATTGTCATTGTAAACTTCAGGCTCTGTACATACAGACAAGATGATCAAAGTTGAAGCAGGAAATGGTGCCGCAGTGTAATAGACATTTTAAAAAGGTACTTTTGGCAATGATTGTATCATTCACATGAAATTTCACTTCCCAGTAAGTAATCTGGTAACAGTTTGTTTGCAACCTGTCAGATTATCTGACTGCACATGTTGCTTTCAGTATTTGACTCCATTATAATCTCAATGCCCAAGATCTCAGCAGGTAATTTGTTTAGTAAAATGTTTTTGAGACTTTATAGAAAATGGCCAAAACTATGAAAATAATACTGTTGAAAAATGTAACATCCTTAAAAAAAACCCTAACTTGTTGCTTTTAGCTATCAAGTGAATGGTGGAGGCTGAAGAGTGTGTGCATGCTGTCTGTAACACAGGATTTAAATAACAGCTTGAGTACGGCCGGGTTTCTAGTGCAACACTCTCCACTGTGTCACTGTTTCTGTCAAATGACTTTATTTCACAGTTACATTTTAAATTCATCATTGAGCTATTGAATAGGTTGTTGACTCTGCCCTCATGCTCATACCAACATTTGGTGAGAGCGCCGTCAACATTTTCATGATGTCTTTTACAAAAATGAAAAAGGGAAGCACGGGAAACCATATCTGAGTGGCAGGAAATGAAACTGTTTTTAGAGAAATATACAGCTGACACACCATCACCAGCCACCGAGGGACGACGCATACAAACACACAAACACAAATTTCTGCCCTATGTTTGGTTTATACACGCAGACAGGTACATCAACACTGCAATTTCATCATCTAAACTGAGATGTTTAGTGTTATTACCTGAAAACTCAGTATAACTTTTACTTCTATACACTCTGTGTTTTGCTAGCTCCATCTGCCCAATTTAAGGTAATTTCCACTCTCAACAGAGGGCAGCAAAATAGTACTGTTATGGGCCCATGCTTCACTTCTTTTTTTTTTTTTTTTTGAGTGGTGCTGCTGTTGTGGATACACTGTTCTGCCAAGGGCTGCTTTTGTTTCCATAGAAGCAGAGATAACCAGGGTTCTGTTTGAGACTGTGTTTGGTAGATCATGGTGATGGCCTTTGGTTTAGATCCTTAATTAGTCTGTTTTATTCAGGTTTATTTGGGATCATGTCCTGGACAACCAGATGAAGTCATTGAAAGGTTGTGTAAGTGGAAATATGCTAAAGTGTACATGACATTTTGCCAAAAGAAGACACTGACTTTAAATTTCCTGCATTTGTTCTTAGCATAATGTGAATGTTTGAGTCCATATATGATGATTATGTTAGATCACATGGTCAGCTGTATAATAGCAACTCTCCTGTAATGTAGAGAAAATCACATGCATTGAAATACATTTAATAAGCTAATGTTTATTTACAGGTGTCTCATCTAAACATCCCCAAGTTATTTGACTCTACTGTAACTTTATTATCTATTTAAAGCCACACAGTAGAACTATGTCAGATCCAAGACTTGTTGTCAAAATAAAGGTCCCCCTTATGGGCACTTGGCACATATTCCTGGCAGAGGCCCTTTTGTAGTGTCTCATCCTCTTCTGCCTCTCCTTTTTTGCTTTCCTCCTAATTAGTCTTGGCTCCCTGTTTTCTCTCCAAAAGGAAATAATCATACAGTATGCATTTAACTTTTAGCAAAATGTACGTATACAGTATGTGCTGATATTTCAGTCCAGTCTCTGAGCTTACTAGAACCTCACTGGAGTTGCTTGAGTTGTTACTTATATTATTCATCTTCCAGTCCACAAGCATCTTGGTCTCCGGGTTGAAACAGTCCAAATCTACTAATTGATTCCATAATAAGTCTAGAGATTTATCGTGTCAATTGGTTTACCACATGAAGTATCCTACTACTTTTCCCCTAGTGCCACCATGAAGTTGATTTTTAGTAGAATGGTTGGACTCCGTTTGATTCCAAATGTTTGGATTCAGTGCATCGGCATGAACTTTGGTACACACATTCATGTCTCCTTATATAATGTTTTATCTTCCATCATCAGGTCAAAATTAAAATTATACTTTGGTTTATGTACAGATGCCTACAAATTATTCCCATCAGCATCAGCTATACTGTGCGTCTGGTGCTAATTAGCAAATGTTAAGCTCAAAGCATAGCTGTGCCTTACAGAACTGCTAGCATGACTGTAGACTCTTAATCGTGTTAAACATTTGCACAATTATTCAGCTCCAAATTTTTATGTTCCGATGCTACCAAATTTGATCCACCAAATTTTCAGTGACTATCATAATCTATGGTTTTTAGACTTTTTAAAGTACTTATTTCTACTTTAGTTTGCCTATTCTTGCCTATTTGCTTTAGTTTGCCATCCAAAATCTCTTCAATTGCTCAGTTATAGAGTTGTGTTTGTCCCACTTGCATGGGTGCAAAAATACAAACTTCAAAATTAAAACTTTTTTAATTTCCCACCCTGTAATTATTAGACCTGAGTTCTGCCATGTTACAGTTTTGACACTTGCTTGGTTGTTGCTTTAGCACTTCCTCATTTTTTGTCTGCTGGCTGACTGCCCATGCCCCATTACATGCACAGCTGGGTAATGTAATATAACATAAACAGTGGAAGTTGTCAGCTCTGGGATATAATGAGAGTAAATATACGCATAACTGATATGGGTATGAAAAGAAATGCTCTGTATACATTACGTAGTTGATTACAAAGCCACATACACAGAAAAATAAGGTCTCGATTAATAAAGACCTGAATTTACACTGTAAGATTAGAGGTATTAATGCGTCACAAGTGTCTAGGTAAGATTGACTTGTGCACCTGTTGTCCTTGGGCACTGGATCAGGCCTCGCCTCTTAAGCTCTGAACTTGCCTTATCATGTCTCAGGCTGAGATAAATAGGCTTAGCTTTGTTTTTACTGTGTTGCTGAAAGAAACCTACTGCTCTTAAATATGCCGGCAGTTCTGCCAGAGGCGAGGAATGATAACTTTTCGATGCTCAGATGAGTTATTCACCCTCACCACTCCACTTGCCCATGCTATGTCTAAGTGTAAACTTCTCAGCCTGTAATGGACCTTTTATTGACATTCCTATTTTACAGCTAACACTGTATGGGACACACCAAACTCTACACAGAGCTTCTAAACGTCAGTCATGTGAATGTAGAAGGCGAGGTTTACAAAGGTGTTGGTTGCGTAATCAGTGGCAGAGTAAGTTCAAACCCTCATTAGTATTCGGTTTCAGCCCTAGCCCTCTGGGGCTTGACCTTACCTACATCAGTAGTTGCTGTATATACTGTGCTTTAGAACGCTGGAAAAACAGAGCAGGAGGCTGTACCGTGCATTCAACATGTTTTGTATTGAAGTCAGGCGCTCAAACAAGTTCTTGGCTTTGACATGAGATCTAGAGGCTTAAGCAAGATCATGTGGGTCAGGGATGGTGCTTTAACCAGGCACACTTGATCTTGAGCCCCAAAACACTACTCACTCATCGTGGTTTCCAAAATCCCCCCCCCCCGCCTCCCAGTGCCAGTTGTTCTTGGAAGTTCTACTTGGGGCACCAGATGGTGTCCTAATATGGTTCTGACTTGATTGTTATTGATATGATATGTCATTGTTATTCCTGCTTCTTTTAATGTCACTAGTACATTTGCAGCTGAAGTAAAGAGTAGACGCCCAAACCATCGTGACTTAACAAAATCATCTTTGCCCACTTTGACTCCAGGAAGCAGAATTACAAGTTAGCATCTAAGTCTTGGCTCGGGGCACTGTGAAAATCTATCTCAGACACTTTGAGAAGTATTATTGCGTTGTTGATGTTTTACAGTCTCCATAGTTACAAACCCATCACTAGCCTGTCACATGTCCCAGTGACAGTACACATGGGGTTTTTGAATTTTCCTCTTACTTTATTCTCTGGTTTGACCTCAGTAATCTCAGCAGCTGGAGGAAAACCCTCCAGAGAAAAGACTTCATATCCACTGCTTCAATGGTAGTGAGGTAATTCACAGTCATACTGAGTAGTTGAGTGGTTTAATGGCAGAAAATGAACTTGCAACAATTTTGAAAGTGTATTAATTGTTTGTTATAGTAAATAAAATATATTTGGGGTGTGGTATTTTGGTTGAACAAAATAAGTGATTTGAATACATCAGATTGCATCTTGGGAAATCATAAAGGGCGCTGTTCACATGAGGTTTGGGCCCAAATTTCTCCCTCCAGATGGACTGTAGTGTTTTGTTTTTTGGCCTGTGTCTCCTAGAATCTGGGGAGTGTTTGCCCTGTGTTGTCAACATCCAGAAACACTTGTGTGAATCCTTTTTCAGATTTGTGTTACCAGAACAGCTGCCTTTACGTCTTAACAACTGCGCTCTTTCTTAATTTTTTCCCTCTGTCCCGTCTATGTCCTGGTTTACTTTGTCTTTCCAGCTTAAATTGATTAAATTATGTAAACCACATGGTCGTCACTGAATATCCCTGACATCTGAATTTGGATCTTTAGTAGGACACCCCCCTTGATGTTCAACTGCTCAGCCAAATATTCAGCTTACACAAAATTATTGTGTTTTCAGTTTGATATTTTATAGCACAATTCTGCCCAAAGTTACAAAAAGTCAAATATCTACATAGGCGCATTTAGCAACAGTTTGGGAAAGGGGTTAGGTGTGTGAATTGACCTTTTTAAAACAGGTTTTGAACAAGGCTAGCGGTAGGCTATTATCGGGCCATAACAGCATGTACAAATACTGCTACAGAGTGTGATTGTATTATGATGGATCATGTTTTTGTTTGTAGTGTCTGAAGTCACTGGTGAAGCAACAAGGGTGTAGCCCACAGAGTCCATTCAGAGTCTGAACTTTATAGAGTGAGAGATTCCTCTGGGCACAGGCCTATTGAAAACTCCTGTTAGGAAGGAAAACTATAGGAGAGCCTGTGTGCGACACCTTGTCTAAATTAAACACGCATTTAGTACAGGGTGAAGCTGAGGTTGATGCAGCTTTTTTTATTTATAAAACAACATTTGGTTATGTAACCACTCGTGAGGGGGGGTCACATAATGTGGTCTACGAGGGAAAGAAAGAGATACTAATGACTGAGGACTGACGGCTGTGCATACTTGGCAGTTTTTTTTCTTGAAGTCATGGGTGTGTGTTTATAGTGACACTGCATCTCAGTCAACACATGCTGCTTTGTACATTGTGTGATGTACTTGTATGTAAGCTAATGTAAGACGCTGTCATATCTGACGGAGCTCAAACAAATAGTCTAGGACAGGGGATGTGAGTGACAGTGTCTCATAGCAGCAGAGGTATGGGGAACATGCTGATAACAATCTACTGAGTGCTTCCGCTGGCCTCACACACAAATTGGATGGTGTTGAGGAAAAGAACATTGTGTCCTCAGGGGGAGTCTATAGCCAACCTGATGTCCTCTTGCTGCGTCTTAACTGCACCAGTGAGACGCTTGACAGTTGGAAAAATAAGCTTGGCAGTGCCCTCTGGTGGAAAAACTATTTAAGGGTGTTTCTAAATTACCTAAAACACATCTTTGGCATTCCTGCACTGCAGTATCTTTTTACTCATAAAGGCCAATATGGATGTCATATCGGCCAGACATTTTGTAGCATGCTAGAGTCGGTCCGAAACTCTGGTCCGGACTGAAACATCTCTCCAATTATTGGAGGGATTTCCAATACATTTTGTGCAGGCATTAATGGGTCCCAGAAGATGAATCCTAATGACTGTGTTGATCCTCTGACTGTTCATGTACCGGCACCGTGAGGTTTTTTTTTTTTTTTAAATCTACTATCGACTATTTTACTATCTGATGAATTGCCTTGACATTGGGTGTAGATATTTTAGGTCTCCAGCAGATGATGGTGATCCCCTGAGAGATCAGAGTTTTAATAATCAGGTGAATCATCTCCACATTTACTGAATGGATTGGTGTAAAATTGAGTACAGATGATCGTGTTCCCAGAAGAACTTCTGGATACTTTGTTGATCAACTTCTACCCCACCGCAACCAGCTGGTCAAATTTCACCTCCTAGAATTATTTTTCTTTAAAAATAGTACATTCTCTGATAACATCAGACACCTGGCATTTGTGTTTCCGCATTTAAAAACCTTATTTTACACACTTTGGTAGAACTGTCAGAAATGCTCTGCTTTAAAACACATTCATCAAGGACTCAGAGGGGTTCACCTTCAGATATATCCAGTATTCAGAGAAACCTTTGCAAGTTCAAACTAATCCTCTCAAAGAAAGTTCCTTCCAGAGAGAATCTGATAACATCAGAGAATGTACTAATAATGCTATGCTATTAGCAAATGTTAGAAAGCTAAAACAGGAACCATGGTACACAACCGCTGCTAGAAAAACACTGGCTATAGACTGTGAAAAAAAAAATGTAATTGTCCCTCATTGTGTAATAAAACTATAAATATGAATTCAACAAAGATACAAGAGTACATATAATTTCCTAAAATGTTATTTTATAAACAGAACAATTGAACTGTATGTATCTATGTTATCAAGCTACCCGTTTATTTGCCCACACTTTAATGGATTTATAAACTCACAATTGCCACGATTCGGCCCCCATACGCACCCCTGAAAGCTACTACTCTTAGCAGTCTACTATGAAGCGGGCGGAGCAGAGAGCCTCCTGTCAGTCCCTCCACCCTCCTCCACCCTCCTCCACCCTCCCGGTTCATGTTTCATAATTCTAAATGTGGTCACAGTTGCCCCACTGAACCGCCTCCGGTGCGCTCCGGTGCGCTCCGGTGGCCTCTCCTTTATCCGCCGCTGCCGGTGTAGCTCGGGCAGCAGCAGTCAGCGCCATGCCGTGCACCTTCTGCTACAAACCAGCGAGCTGCTGCCCCGGGGACCCGAGCCGGAACGCGAGCCGGAACGCGACCCGCGACCCGCTGCTCTCCTGTCGGACGCGCCGCAGGTAACGGGACGCTGCCGGTGCTCTGCCCGCCTCTGGGGACCGCATGCGTCCACAGCTGAAGCTACATTGTAATGATTTGTAACAGAGTACTATTTAAAACCCATAATCAATGTTGATTGAAGTCAATAGTTTATTGAACGATTAGAGTGATCAGGGACTCTGGAAGGAACTTTCTTTGAGAGGATTAGTTTGAACTTGCAAAGGTTTCTCTGAATACTGGATATATCTGAAGGTGAACCCCTCTGAGTCCTTGATGAATGTGTTTTAAAGCAGAGCATTTCTGACAGTTCTACCATAGTGTGTAAAATAAGGTTTTTAAATGCGGAAACACAAATGCCAGGTGTCTGATTTACAAGTCGATCAAATATAGTATGTGCTGATAACTCCACATACCACATACTAACCACAGTGTGACCCTGGGGGGAGAAAGTTGGACCAAAAAAAATGAGGTCATCATATGATGACCTCTGACATGAGACAATATGTGGTTACTAATCCGAATACTTTGTTTCTCCCTGTTGGGATTGGTGACTGGAGACATTACCACACCTACACTGAATATGGCCGTTATTCACACTAACTCTGACTTACTGTGTTGCCTGCAGCCAAGCTTCTCTCATTCTCCTGTACACTCTGTGACCTGACCTAGATTGAAGCTGTAATGTACATGGTATGACCAAGTGTGGTCGAAGGTTATTTTATATCATCTGCCCTACATTCCTGTGGTGAGGCGATGGCGGGTGGTTTGATCAATTGAGAACCAATGTGTTGTCTGTTATTCCAAAGGTTTTTATTTAATTCATTATGTGTTTCCAGTTGAGATTCTTGTTCATTTGTATGTTTTCCAGTCGTTTCTGCTTTTACTCTCTGTTGGGGGAAAAACAAGAAAGCAGAAAAGGGTGATGAGAGTAGAAAAATGACTCCCCTGGAGGTTTTAAATCCTGAAATTTACAAGATTAACTCTAACATAACCCTATCTGTCTTTTCTTTTTCACAGGGCCTCAGGAACCAATGTTGCTGCCATTGATAATAAAATTGAACAGGCAATGGTGAGTAATCCCTTTACCATTCATCATACACTGTTGTCTCACTTTTTTACTTTTTTAAGAACTCTAGGGTCTTTTATATTTTATATATTATTTTCATCTTTGCCCTTCAGAATAAACTCGCACTGAATTCACAGCTAGAATGAATACATGAACAAATGGAGCCTTTAGCCTTGAGCCTTACGCTGAGGTCCTTGTCTGAACATCATAAATCCGTCACAGCTGCCTCTGGTCAGGTCCTATATATTGATTTGTGTCCTGCTCTTCCTCTCCTCCAGGACCTGGTGAAAAGCCATCTGATGTATGCAGTGCGCGAGGAGGTGGAGGTCTTAAAGGAACAGATCAAAGAGCTGTATGAGAGGAACTCTGTGCTGGAGAGGGAGAACGCCGTGTTGAAATCTCTGGCCAACAGCGAGCAGCTGTCTCAGCTGTCCACCCAGTCGGCCACCAGCACCGGCTCCACGCCTCCCCTGCAAGGACTCAGCCAGCCTCAGCAGCAGGCCCAGCCTCCTCTTCAAGTCCAGCCTCAGCCTCAGCCGCAGCCTCAGCCGCAGTCACACCCCCAGCTCCAGCAGCACCCCAAACCCCAGCAGCTCCAGACTCAGCCTCAGCTCGATCCTGGCCAACAACAGCAACAACTGCAACCCAACGTCACCTCCGCTTGAAGCGCATCTGCCCTGCTTCGCATAGGGCAGGGGGAAAAAAGAAAAAAAGAAGAGCATCTTCCCTACAACTTATTACAATTAGTGTATGTGAAATTAAAAAGAAGAAAAAAAAAACTGTCTTCTTAGCCACCAGCTTGACCACAAAGTACAGTGCTTGTGTGTGTCCGAGTGAGTTAGCAAGCAAGTGTGACTGTGAAATGTAAGTGTGTATGCATCTGTACTGTGGGCCTTTCCAGTGTTAATGCAATCATCAAGAGAGAGACAGAGAGACTTGGAGAAAGTGTGTGTAGAGACAGCGTGTCAGGGAAGGTCAGGGTGTTTTTTTTTTTTTTTCTTGTTTTTTTTCCCATCTTGGCTGCGTTCCCGGATTGGTTGACTGCTGGGTCCAAGCTCGTGGACAGGATGTCTTTTCTCCTTGGACCAGGCCAGAGCCAGAGCAGCCCGCCGCCTGACCTGAAACCTGCTCAAACCGTGGGTGTGGAAAGGGAGGGGTTCACCTCACATAAGGGACAAACGGGAGTGATTGTCAAAAAGAGAGCGATTATTTTTCTAAATGAGAGATAATTGGGTGGGTAAAGGGGTATTTTTAGCCTTGCTGTTTCATGTTGTAAAGTAAGAAGTGGGAGAGAGTCTGTTTTTCCGGAGCGCCACACCGCTGCCGTTACTTTTACATCCAGTCCAACCCTTGCATCGGTCTTTTGAGTTCTACTGTGTTTTATTTATTACAGGGCTGCTATTTTCATAAAAGAACAATTTCATGAAACCTGTTTTAACCGAAGCCCAGTGACTTGTTTCCTTTTTCCTTTTTTCTTTTACAGTGTTTCAACAGATTGGCCAAACTTCCCGGGGGCAATGCTTTAATTGTTAAAAAAATAAATAAAGAAATTCTGACAAATGTTTAACACTAACTCAAATGTTACTCTGCAATTGCCAATTCATAGCTTGAGTCAAGATCCAGTATAAATGTACATTTTTGTATAGTATAAAGTATTAAGAGCCTTGCTGGGTGACTCTTCACCTGTTGACATCAAATCTTAACATGGGCCTGCAGAAGGCATTTGATGAAGATTCAAATCTGTCGGTAGTTTTATCTAAAAAGTGAATTAGTGTTGCCATACCCCCCCTCCTTCTTGGTTTTTTTCTCCCAGTGTGTTTCCTGAGGGGGCCAGGGGGGAAAGCTGTGAAATCATTCAACCTACTTTGTAACCAAAGATGCAAAGCTGTGTAAATTGATTATTTTTTAAAGCACACTCGTTATTTTTTTTTTGTTTTGTTACTTCCTCCTTCACAAAATATTTTGTTGCTGTTCAGCATGTTCTGCATGATCTGTAATCTTCAAACCACTTTCTTACCTCATTTTTATTCAGCACTCTTATTGTAAGATAGTCTGTGAACAGTGTAAATGGAGAAAATGATGCAGAGTGGGCAGAAAGAAAAATAACCTAGTGTTATTGACACTAGTCACAGAAAAATGAAGTGAGCCATGTTTTGTTCATTTGAATGGTGTTTGAATTTCATATGCCAATAGTTTTGTTACATTGCAAATTTTAATGTATTTAAATAAAAGCAATATTCAGATTCCAAAATATGCCCGTTTCTTTTGTTACAGAGTTCCAGAAAGCCATTTGTTAATACAAGACAGTTTAGACATTTGAAGCCTTTTTTACTGTCCACTGGAACACTTTCTGAATATAAAACCTCTGGACAATCAAGTTGCTCTTGATAGCGCGTTAAATTTGAACAGATCCTCTTTCTACATTCATAATCTCAACCCACAATAAGATACAATGTCCCAGATGCAAAGGTCTGTCGGTGAACTCTCTGGATATATGAGGAACATAAAACCCTTCAGAGGGAGGTGGCTGGTGTTTGTTCCACAGGCAGATGGCACTGTTTGATTACAGGTCTAGATTTGCAGTGTCAGTGTGCTGCAAACTGATTAGTATACCAAATCTTGAAAGAGAAATTTGTTTATTTGAAGAAACATTAGAAAACAATTCTCAAAAATGTCAAAAACGGGTATTGGGAACATACTTGTCACCCTTGCAAATACATAGCAGTTCTCTCTAAATAAGAAATCCTATCCAAGCAGTCTTCTTGATAGTGTCAACAGTTCCAAGTCCAAAGTATAGGACGTCCACAATACAAACAGTGGAGTACAATGATATGGACAATGAATGGGAACTTATTTTAAACCAACGTCCATTGACACTTTGCACACTTGTGTTCTCACAGCTGAGCCATTGCGCATGTTGTGCTCACGTGTCCCACATTTTCTCTCCCTCTCATTAGTAACGTCAGTCGGTGGTTCAGCGCGTCCCCTCCGTCAGAAAGGTGGGGGTCACTGTGTGGATCTGAGCAGGACAAAAGGGCTTCTTAGTATTATTACTTGTCATCGTCTTTTTTGCCCGGCTAACCCACGGTAACAAATCTGCTGCCTTTAACGCTTTGTGCTGTGGCGGTGCGCTGATCTTTCAGGATGCGGAATCGCTCGTTCAAGGTCATCGATGTTTGCTGTGGAGAGAGAAGTACACCAGAGACCTGTTAAACACTTTGGGGAGCAGTGTTTTGGAGACAATTGGCAGAAAGTGATATACAAACATATTTTCTCTTATTTTTGTTCATATTCAAAATTACTCCTTTTGTGATTCTTATTATTGAGCGCTTTTGAGGTCGTTTTTTGTGTCATTTTTCTATCCACCCATCCTTTTTTTGGTGGCATCTCTTTCCAGAGTTGGCACAAGGCATTAACCCTTGCCCTTATGTTTAGGGGGCATTACCTATGCTACTAAACAATCAGCCTCACGCCTTCAATTTATGATCAAGTGGGATTCATCATTCAGCACATCTGGGGACACAGGTAAGAGTGTGTTTGGCGTGTTTTATGTGTTTTTTATGTTAACAGAAAAATTTAAGAGAATGTTAGTGCGTGAAGCCCAATGTGGATATAAACACATTTAAAATGGTCCTCTGCCTGTGTGTCAAGTCTCTCACCGGTTTCCCAACACTGTTGATGTCAAACTGCAGAGGCACTCCTTTTGGGATTTTCTTCTCCACCGTTTCCACCTTGATGGGAGCAGAGGTGGCTGTTGGGGGATGCAGGGTCCAAGCAGTGGGAGGTCTACGAAGAAGACACACAGTCGCTGACTGAGGTGTGAGGGTAATAACTAACTAACTATATTTCTAAATGTTCCTGTTACTATGAACAAAAAACATTTTTATTTTAGAAATTGTTTCCTAATCGACGTATAAAAGCAGAGTGTAAAGATTGTGCAGGGTTTGTGATATTTACTCAGGCTGCGTCCTGGCTGTTGGGTTGTCAATTGAAACAGTCAAGATTCCACTGCTGGTAGATGATGTGCGCCACCTGGTGGACAAACAGGAAAGTTGCACATTATCACACAAACAACAGACACTGACCCTAAAATGGCAAACAATGGTCTTCGTTCCCCTCCAAATATTCACATCCTCCTCGCGATTTCCTCTTCTCACACGTGCACATACAGAGTAACACAGGCAATCAGCTAGTAACGACCAACAATGAGGCAAAATAGACTCGGAGATCTAAGAATACTCACTGGCGAGTTCTGACTGGAGGAGTGTGAGGATTCGGCTTTTGCACTTGTGCCTGTACCTGTAATATGGAGCATTGGACATGGAGAATAAACAAAGCGGTGTATTGATATTTATAGATAGATTTAAGTCTTTCAACACCCAGATAAAAACAGGCTATGCTACATATGCTAACAGAAAAGCCTCACACAACCATTGTGTACCTTGAGTCCCCTGCGAAAGAGAAATGTGGCCTGACGTGCTTCTCTCTGAGTCTGCTGGACAGGCGGCAGTGGTCTGCATGGGTGCAACACAAACATATCAAAATAGAGCTGTGTATTCAGTGCAGGTCTTCAGAGAGAACTATACACTGGCACAAGGGCACTGTAGGACTGTACACGCGTTGTTACAAAGGTGTTCTCACCGCCGTTGCAGCTGAAATGGTCTCCTGACCGATGTCGCATTCTGGGCTCTCTGTGGATCGGGGTGCCTGTACGGCCGCCTCTGTACCTCTGGCTTCCTGTACTGAGCTTCAGGGCGCTGAATGAAAGGTTTTGTTTTCTGTCTTGTTTTCTGAAAGACAGTGAAGCACGTCATTTTATGGTAGGCGATGAGTTAAAATCATAACTCTACTATCTTACTTTAGTTCTTTTACCATGTTTACATTATGAACCAGCATCACTTCACAAAACAAACCCATTTGAATTTCCATCTGTAAAAAGGCAAATCTTATATAAACAGTGTGATCCAGGTTAATGCTAAAAAGTATCAACCCCAATCTGCTTGGATATATATATATATATATCTTTAGAATTTGCACGAGATCAGGCTTGACTTTTTATATGCGCTTTGGAAATAATTTGAAAAAATGAATTCAATTTAAGAATTTAAAGACAATGTTAATAAGCATGAGAACAGGTCGATGAATCACCAAGGGGGATGACATAGAGTAACTGAAGATTAGGTTTGTAAAACACAGCTTTAATGATACAGTAACTTACTGAGAGGGGGGAAATCAATTAAGGATGCTGTGGTGGGCTATGTAGGTTCAAAGTTCCAATCACGTCCGCTGAGATTCTCATTAAGCTCTACTAACTATAAATATATCACAATTCAGGGATGATGGGAAATGGAAAAGTTTCTAAGGTCGTCTCATCTGGAGCAGACAACATCAGGGGCAGCTAACCAAGTGAGTTAGCGCTTCCTGGATACCAGACGGCAGCTGCTGATGTCTGTTGCCAGGCGACAGGATGTGGAGAGAACTCCTGCCTCTGCCCGCGATGAAGGTCGGGAAGATTCAGGTCAGCAGGAAAGGGTTCAGTCTGTTGGTGCGCGTGCTCGTACAGTAGGCACGCAAGGCTGTTCGGTTACCAAGGAAACAAATAACAATGCACATGCTTTTTGAAAATGCACTTGAGCTCCATCTTTTCTTCTTTTTTTCTTTTCTTCTCTTTGTCAACTTCTGACAAGTGCAAGGTCTTGCAGAAGGTGATCAAGCTTCAGTGCAATACCACAGAGAGTTTCAGTGTGTCGAATTTGAACCGTCTAATCTTTAGCACCGTTTCTTCTCTTTTTCCTCTTATATCTTCTATCTAATAAAGCTGGGGGAAAGGGCTGTTTTAGTCAGTCTAACTCGTTGGGCAAACAGCTGACACCACTCCTTCAATGAATGTAACCATCCCACAATGAGATGTGTGCAGAGATCAGTGTTGCCAGCAGTCTGCAGCGTGGTTATCGCCCCCCCCAGTGTGTCCTCTCCCCCCCAGTGTGTCCTCCATTACCTGGTTGATTGCTGCTTTGCTGAATGTGCCGACCCGTTTGAGCAGGGCAGCTGGCCGCCGGGCTGCCAGTCCTGTGATGACCCCTTGACCCCGTCGTCTCCCCGGTGGTGGAGGGACCCTTCGGTTTCTTAATTTCGGTGCTCCTCCTCGGGGCACGCCCCCTCCTGGTAAACATAATATTAGTGTCATTACATATGTAACGTACAGAGCCGTTTGGACATAAACATGAAAATGGTTACCAGCACACACACACACCTCTCTGGAGGGGGCCAGCAGCCCGGGACGAGACCCCCTTTGCTTGGGTTAAAGTGCCTTTCCTCTTGACTGGTCGGCGGTTCACGGTGGCCTGTCTCCTCTTGAACTGTTGCTCCTTTTTGTTCAACCGAATTATGTCATCTGTTCAATTTGACACACGAGCAATGGTTAACAAGGCCGTCTGAATGCTCAAATGAGATCAGTTCAGCTAGCGAGCCGCTGACAACCTGGCACCAGTGGACTGTAGCTAACGTTAGCGCCTACTCTATTTTAGTAACGTTGGTGTTAGCCATCTTACCTAAGGACATGTCGACTTTATCGGGCACCGCCGGAGTCCTCCCCCGGCCTGCTGGAAAACCACCTTTGTTCATACTTTAAAACCGCGACAGACAATCCCAGGTGCGAAGAGAAAAACAATAATACTTGTTAACCGTGCCAGCAGTTTGTTCCTTTTGAGGCTACGGCAACAGACACGAACCCTCCCCCGAACGTAAACGCCGCCGCGCATTGTGGGAAATGCAGTTCAACAACAATAACTGTGTTACAAAACCTAAAAACCAGCGTGCTCATGCTACTGGTCGTATAAAGGAAATTCAGTAGCGACAGACGTGTCCTTCGTAAGTACTACGTTTGTTTCGTTTAGCTTCAGAATACCGTGAACGCTTTTACAGACCGACTCAACGTATCATTCATTGTATGTTGCACTGCATTTGGAGGAGGTAAGTTATCTCTTCAACGCGACTGTGGTTTGAGTGAGAAGCTCTAGTCGTCGTGTTTTTTCACTTATTTCTATGATTTAACATCTGGCGTGTGTTTCTTAATGCATTCTGACTTCACAAATAAGTCCAACACACGGTTCTTTACGTAACTTTTGGTTTGTGTAATGTTTTGCAAACGGTGTTATCTTGAGTTGTTCACTTTTTTCCACTGGGGTTTACCTGCAGCTCGTCTTTTCCTTCTGCACGAAGAACACTTTCGAGTCCCACTTCAGTATTCTCCTGCCTGAGGAAGCCATTCAACAGTCAAACCATCATGTCTGACAAAAAACGCAAGGCGAGGTCTGCTGCTAAAGAGCCCAGTGCCAAGCAGCAGAAGTTGGCCGCCACGAAGGAGGAGAAGAAGGGGAGAGCTGGGGGCTGGCTGCAAGAGCTCCTGGAGCAGCAGAGGACAGAGAAGAAGGAGATGAAATTCAATGACAAGCGCCTCCGTTTTCTATCAGACACTGAAAAGATAAAGCAGGGCTCAGAGGGTGTCCTGTACTGGATGTTAAGAGACCACAGAGTGCAAGGTAAACTACCAGCAGTGCAGTGAGAGGCCTGTTCTAGCTTGTATTTTCTCTGTATCTCCATTGGCAATATATTTTGTGTGTTTCAGATAATTGGGCACTGGTCCATGCCCAGCGGCTTGCTGTGGAGGAGAACCTTCCTCTGCACGTCTGTGTGTGCCTGCATGTCCCAGAATCAGAACTGTCCACCCTGAGACATTACAGCTTTATGCTGAAAGGTCTGGAAGAAGTTGCAAAGGTATCGACTTCATTATTTAACAGAGTCATAAATTCCAGTAGTGCATTAGTCGGTTCATCTATATTCATTTGATTGGCAGTCATACATTACAATACGTTAATACAGTTAGTAAAGATCAACTAATGCCACCAAACACTTTTTTGCTTTCTTTTTTATTGAACATAATTTGAAAGTGAACATTCAAAATCTGTATTTGGTGACTTGAGGTGGGCATTTGTCATTTTTTACATTTTATTAGCACATTAATCAGTTACGATGAGGGTGTAGCAATTGTTTAGGTGAATAAACAATTAAAAATGCCAAACCCACTCAGGTTCATGCTTCTCAAACAACCAAAAATCACTAGCGACGACAAGTGACAGCTTTAATTTTTTATTAAATCAGACTGTTGGTCGGAGAAAACAAGCAATCTGGAGACTTGGCTCTGGGCTCTGGGTAATTGTGAATGGCAATTTGATTAGTGTATAAGGTTTTAAATCCATTAAGTGAGAAACACATTTCACAGATTCATCAATAATGAAAACCAGCGTTTGCAGCCCTCGTAAAGTGAGTAATGAAACAATAAAACATGAATCAATAGAAAAGTTGGGAAAGTGGCACCCTTACATGTTTCTTTACTGAGTTTAAAGTACTAAATACAATTCTTTTTCTAGGCTTGAGGGACATTTAGAAGAAACACAAGTCAAAAACATTTTGTATTTGTGATCTAGGTACTTGAACCCACAACCAAGTCTATGTTGCTTAACTTTTGTTGTTCTGCCCCAAACAAACAGGAGTGCAAAGCCTTGGACATCCAGTTCCACTTGCTGCATGGTTCTGCAGGGGATGTTCTCCCTGGTTTTGTGTCAGACCGCAGCCTCGGGACCGTGGTGACAGACTTCTCCCCCCTCAGAGAGCCACTGCAGTGGGTGGAGGACCTCAAAAAAAGGCTTCCAAAGGACATTCCCCTCATGCAGGTACACACTCGCTGCCAGAGAGGGAGAGGGTGATAGGATGCTCTGCGTTCTGTTTCTTTGCCAGTGGATATTATTGTTTGCTTCCTCCCTCGTCTTTTCCATTTTGTTTTATTTATTATCCCCACCACACTGGTTCATAAAGAAACAAATGATGTAATTGGCCTCCCTCTAATTTAGTATTTGTACTATCAGTGTTTCTTCATTGTCTGTTATATGGCAAAAAAACTAATTTTCTTTTTATAGGTTGATGCCCACAATATTGTTCCCTGCTGGGTAGCATCGCCTAAGCTCGAGTACGCCGCCAGGACCATCAGAGGAAAAATCACCAAACTTCTGCCAGAGTTCCTTACTGATTTTCCTCTGGTAGAGAAACACCCCTACACAGCTACAAGAACTGCCAAAGTAAGTGGTGCAGTAACAGTGAAGCCCACAGTGGGATTGTTGTGAATAAACATTATTATGCTATTGTAAGGAGGAGAAAGAAGTCGTGTATTTATGTAATATTTAAGGACTTTTGGATTGGATAAGACAACACAAACACAATCCTCTTCTCCTAAAAAATATTCATTGCTTTGGAAGTGTTTTCTGAGATCAATACAAAGGAAAGTGGGCTGTCAGTGAGCTCATTCATGGGGAGTTTGGAAGTCACACTGCTCCAATAAAGCACTTCCTTTCAACCTTCAGCAGCTCCTCTGTGATACACATTATTTATTGACGAGTGAATATAAACAGTAGACTTTTTTTTTTTTTTTTTTTGACTGTCCAAAAGTTAAATTTCTTTCCCAGCACTACATATTAAAGCCGCAGGAGTGTGTGCTTTCACTGCAGTACCATTATTGATATGCCAGTCACGGGTTTGAGCCTCCTGATAACGTAAGCTAGGTGAAAGGCTCAGAACTTTCTTCACCTCTTTTGAAGTTTGCAGTTTTCTTAAAAAAACAGTGTATATTTTAGCTCATCACTGTCAGCTGTGACCTCTGCTGATTTTTTTTTTTTTCTTTTCTCCTTTTTCTCCCACCTTCACCTTACAGCCAGTAGACTGGGACAAAACCCTAACGTCCCTGCAGCTTGACAGAGCAGTGGGAGAGACGGAGTGGGCTAAACCTGGCACCAAGGCAGGGATGGCCATGTTGGAGTCCTTTATTGATGTACGCCTTAAACTGTTTGACACCCAACGCAATGACCCAAACGCTCCCGCCCTCAGCCAGCTCTCCCCCTGGATCCGCTTTGGTCAGTAGTACCCATGGTTACCACGGGTCCTAATCAGGGTTTTATAAAAAGACATGGATCATTGAAAGTGTTTGAATAATTTATTTTGCACCAGAGTAGACATTGAAATTCTTTTGATATATTTTTTTTATTATTATTTATGTTATACTCTCTTTTTAATTGTGTTTTATGAGCTTCTGTGAAGTCTGCAAGTGCTCGTTATATACATTTTTAGTGTTGTAACAGTAATTAACCTTGATCCGTGTCTCAAACGATGCCATGTTGGGTCCTTGAATTTGAGGGAACTGGGCCTGAAAAGTCCTTGATAAGACCTTGAATTTGATGTTTAGGAAGGTGTGGGAACCTTGAGTACCATGAAAATGATCAATCATTTTATGCATGTCCTTGGGGTGGGTGGGGGGTGGTTTTGTAAATTTCTGCAGCATTTCTGCAGCATCTCTGCATTAGCGCTTATAAATTTACTCTTTCTTACATTTACTTCCACATATGTGACCCAAACAACTATTGGCTTATATCTAAGCTTTCCTCTCTGTCTAAAATTCAAGAATCAACTCACATCTCTGCATCTTTCTGGAGGAAAATAAAGTCCTCCAGTCAAGCTTTAGACCTGGTCAAAGTACAATAACTGCTACAACTTTCTGGTAGACTTAAGGTTGATGGTTTAAAATGGTTGATAAAGGTGTCCCACAAGGATCAATATTAGTGCCTCTGTTCTTTACTCAGTTGATGAAATTGACATTGCATTGTCTAATTATTTGCTTGTAGTACCATCTGCTCTACCACTAGCCAGGCGTTCTCAAGTTTATATCTGCTTTTGACAACCGTCAAACCTTTTTTAAAAGCTTGTTTTAATCTCCAAAAAGACTAAAGGTATTGATTTCACAACACCTTTGATGTTACTACTACTAATTCTGAGCCGTACACACAATGGTTTTCAGTACAGCATTATAAGTAGCTCATTGTTCTGCTTTTTTATTGGATTCTTTACCTGAACAGAACTTGTTTGTCCTTTTGCAAAACAAAAGTTCATTATATAAACCACCATGCTATACACATTGGATAATAGAGATACCCTGTATGCTCATACTGCATAACAGTGCCATTAAACCACTGGATGCCATTTTATCTAAAGTTAAGTTGTGGAGATAATTAACATCCTCAGTTGAGTTCAAAGTGAACGACCATGAAACCAGACAGACTACAAACTAGGGTGGCTTTAAAAGTTCCTCTTATCAGCTCTGAACTGGGGAAGACGGGCTTTTATCACTGCCTCCTTATTCTGTCCATCTTTATCTGCCTATTTGCTTATCCTTTTCAACAATCTCTTCTTCCTCCCATCAGGCCACCTTTCAGCCCAGCGGGTGGCGCTGCAAGTTCAGCACAGTGGGAAGAGCGCAGGTCAGTCGGTCTCCTCTTTCATCGAGGAGCTGGTGGTGCGCAGGGAGCTGACTGACAACTTCTGCTTCTACAACAAGAAATACGACAGCGTGGAGGGTCAGTTGAGGTCTCATTAAATTGCATCTTGTTCACTCTGTCGTGGCCCATTTAGATGAGTCATCTGCTCACAAGCTGAGTTAATGTATAAATTGATGGAGTATGTTTTGTAATGATTCAGCTCTGGAAGTTGTTTTTGCTTTCTGATTGTTTCTTAAAAATGTTGTTGTGTTGCATGTGTTTTTTTATACTCAGGTGCGTATGAGTGGGCTCAGAAGACCTTGAAAGACCATGCCAAAGACAAGAGGCCGTATCTATACACACGTGAGCAGCTGGAGAAAGCAAAGACACATGACAAACTCTGGAACGCTGCTCAGGTACAAAAAGTAGTCTATAACACAACAGATCTTCTTTGGTCTTCTCACTCAGCTGTTTCTGATGTAAACTCATTTGCTTGCTGTGTCAAACTTACTGCTGTTTATTGCACGTCTCCATTAGTACCAGGTGGTGACTGAGGGGAAGATGCATGGTTTCTTGAGGATGTACTGGGCCAAAAAGATTCTGGAGTGGACTTCTTCACCCGAGGAGGCGCTCTCAATAGCTCTGTACCTAAACGATCGCTATGAGCTGGATGGCCAGGATCCTAATGGCTTTGTCGGTGAGGACATATATTAAATGCTCCTTTTGTGCGCCGCTGATTTTCTGAATTACTTTTCTTGCATATTAATGCCCTCCACACTATGGTTTCATCCTGCAGGTTGTATGTGGTCTATTTGTGGCATCCATGACCAGGGCTGGGCAGAGAGACCCATTTTCGGAAAGATCCGTTACATGAACTACAAAGGCTGCCTTCGGAAGTTCAACGTTGCCCAGTTTGAAAAAAAGTACTGTCCTAAAAACCTTTGAAGCATATAATGTTTTGAAAGATGGGAATAAAATGCCTGACAGCCGACATCTCCTACACCTTTACCTCAGGAAGCGTCACAGCCTCTAACGGGGGGATTTTCAGCTTTTCTTTGTTCTTCACTGCTTGTTTTATCCAAATTGCATTATTTTTGCGCTGTTCCTTTTACTGAAATATTCAGACATATTGTTTACGCTTATCAAGACTGTAAGCTGTTTTCCAGTAGTTTACTGTATAGTGTGCTGTTACTTTTTTAACTTTAGATTATGATCTGTTGTGCCTACATAAGTGCAAATAACCTTTTTACTTTGTAAACTCTATTTTGTACAAAAGATGCCTTGTTTGTGTTTCAATAACTGATTCCACAGCACATGCTGTTCTTATAGAGGAACTCATTTCATACCAAAACTGTAACCGATGTTAGTCATAAACCATTTTCTGTTGACTTATATTACAATATCTTCATTTATTTACAGTTCACCAGCTGTAATTTATCTCTAAGACCTGAAATGAAGCATATGTTGCCACTAGCATTCTTTACTCAAAAACAAACATTCACCCACAATCACTTTGAATCGGTTGCATTTAAATTTAATTTAGAATTAAACATAGCCAGACTTTGAAGTATTGTTAACTAAAAGCTACTCTAAATCAAACCAGCATATCAGTGCAGCATGAACTGTCAACAAATGCGTAACAAAAAATCTGATTAGAGAAACTTGTTTGTATCTAAAACGGGAAACAAAAAATATTACATCCTTGTATTTGCAGGGACAGGGTGCCATCACAGTTGTGGTTTTATTAAGCATCAATGTAATTAAGCACAGAAACAAAATCTACTTCTACTCAACTTAATTAACTGCACCCTCTGTACTGGATAAAACTGTCCCTTCAGGTAACATACCACTTTTACAATTACAATATGGAACCTCCTCTGTGCTATGGCCTCTTTCGTTTGCGTTAGTTCATTTTAAGGGAAAGCGATATTTATCTCCCAAGATTGTGCTTTCATGTGCTACATATCTGAAAGCAGTTATAATAGTTGTAGAGAATAAGAATAATACAGTGGCTGTGATATGTTAGACTGTAATTTACTGGTTTCTAGCATACTGGTTATTTGTTAAGAGTTAATTAATTCTTGATAAGATGGAAAGCAGCACAACTGTGAGTGAGACAAGAACTGAGTTTTCATGCATTAATTATTTTCCTCAGGGAAACCTGACTGTGACTGTCCTAACATTCATTTCTTTGGTAGTGATATGACTTCATGTGCTTTCCTGACAAGTCCAACAATAAATCCATGCTTATATTGGGGGGCAGTGTTGATGCACAAGCTGACAAGGATGTCCATATTAAGATGTTCTACCTCTGCCACAACTGTAAACAGATGTGCTGTGATTCACATGCAATTTCAATTGTTTAATCCATCACCTAAACAGCAGGCCTACTGGAATACCAATATTTAACTTTTTACACTGAGCAATACATCAGCACTGACTCAAAGAGGATGTTGCTGGTAATTTTCATGCTTTTTTGTTGGGGGGACTCCTCTTGTTTTATTAAATAGATCTTAGAGTGACAGAAAACTACTGTCACAGCTTTGTATACCCACAGTTCACAGCTCTTTTTACACTGAGGTCTGACTGAACTTTGTATCGGCCACCATAGTTTCTCTTGCATTTGGAAGGGAGGGTGAAGCAAGGGGGTTGAAATCTGTAACACACTGCTAGATGCTGCTAAATCCTGCACACAGGTCTGTTAACTGCAGTGTACTGTTGCTACCTCAGGTGAATGAATTACTGTGCCCTGTTGTTTTAGGAAATTACAAGGCCTAATTAAGACAAAAAGTCTACAGCCTGAAAATGCTAGTAGGTATGTTCAAAGTGTTTGCCATATTAGTTTACCATATTAGCATACTGGCATTTTATAATTAGCACTAAACACAATGCTGAAGCTGATGAGTCATTAGTTAAGAATAGTAGGGACCAACAAGGTTATACCGAGTTTCATGGCGATCCACCCAGTAGATAAATTTCACTATAAAACCACATTTCACATGAGGTTTTGCTGTTGGTGCTACAAGAAAAGTCAGGGGATCATTCTCCGGGGACCATATATGTCTGTATAAAATTTTATGGCAGTCCATCTATTAGCCATATCTGTCTCAACCAAAGTGGTGGACTAACCTTCAGACTGACACAGTCATCCCTAGGGTCCGAGTCGCTCATCCTCCTTTCAAACGAAACTGTAAACAAATTTAAAGTCATAAACTGTTATCTGCTCATGTGTATATCAGTTGCTTTAGCCATTCTTTTTTTTTTTTAAATCATACTTTTCAGCATAAATACAAACAAAAATAGGAAACGATAAATATGTACATTATTACATCTTGTAGATGCAGGGACTGGGTTACATCACAGTTGCAAATTGGGATTAAGCACAGAAAACAAAATCCACTTCTACACAAACCTAATTAACTGCACCCTCTGTACTGGATAAAAACAATCCCTTCAGGTAACAACGTACTTAACACCACTTCGCAAATTACAATATGGAACATTCTGTGGGCTCTTTTGTTGTGTTACTTCATTTCAGGGGAAAGAGATATGTCTCCAAAGATTGTGCTTTCTTGTGCTAATTAGCTGAAACCAGCAGGAAAAGTTAGAGGGAATCAAACATTACAGTGTGATATAACCAAATGTTAACTTCATAGTGGCGCTAGAGGAAAAGTTAGCAGGATTCGTCCTCTGGTGACCATGAATGTCTGTAAGAAATTTAACGGCAATTCATCATACAGTTGTTGAAGTATATCTGACATTGTCGTCCCTGAAACCATGTCGCTAGTGTGCCTATATATGCTGATGATATGTTGGACCTATAGACTGTATAAAACACCAAGTGAATCTTGACTTTCTCTTTCTCCCTCTTGACTTTGCAGGTGTATCAGTCATTTCAGCACAAAAGCATCAGACTTATAAACATAAGGAGAATGCAATCACAGCAGAACTCCACTGTCCTGGGATTTACTGTCTTTTGTGAAATAGCTTGCCTATAAATTGAGTGGAGAGCTAATCTCACCCACTAAGGCTGGTGTAACAAGGAGAAAATGAAAACAGAGAAGCGGTGCCAGAGTTTAATCAATGTGCTGTTGATATCCCTTTCCCTCTTTATCTACCAATATTCACAGTCTCTGAATTACTTTTTGCTTACACTGGCACTCGCTGTAGTGTTGTAAGTACATTCTCCTGCAAGTACATGAGCTTATTGGCACCCGGCTGAGTGATGTTGTGGCACAACCTTGACTCCTCAATACTGGTCCATACAATCAATTTACCGAATGTTTCTTAGATATTATTCACTGTCCAGCTTTCTTTATAAGAAAATAAATCCCCCACAGCCCCACATCCGCCCTGCAATCTGTGCATTAGTATTTTAAGTCTTTCTTTCTTAATCATTCTCCTTCCATTCATTCTCTGCACCCATATATCCTGTTCAGGGTCACAGAAGGAGGTGATGGCATGCACTGTGCCAATGCATGGTCACCCTATGTTGAGTTTTCTAATCAACCTAACTTGCACATCTTTGGACTGTGAGATGATTATGATTGGTTTAATGAGTTGGTTTGGTTTAATTAGTTCTGCAGCCAGGGTGTTAGTGTCCTGTAAATCACGTGCAATACATGGACAATAGAGGAATGTCATATTTTTAAATGAGGTCAAATTTGAGAGAAAATACCAAATCTGAGTATTTGTAATCTCGTAACCACATCTAAATTGTGCCCAAATCTTTAAAACAGTGTTAGTACATTTTTTGGGCCACTTACCAGAAGTGAAAAAAAAATAGAAACACAACACAGATCACCAAGTTGATATGAAGGGCTAGCAAACATGTTACTAGTTACATGTAGTCCAATGTTCACACACATTTTAGCTCTGTGTTAGTGTCCAAAACAAAAATATGTTTATCTTTATGTTAGCAGATAAATGCTCTATGTTCACCAGCTGTTAGCTTTTGATTGTGTTCCTGCTGTTTGGTGCCAGGCACGAAAATGTTAGGGTTAGGGTGATTGAGCTAAATGCTAACACTACAGCTAGTGCAGATAACATGTTAAACTCCTTATTCAGCATGTTAGGGTTAGGGTTAGCTAATGAGCTGATTACCAATAAACACAGAACAGAAAGTACAGAGGATTTGATTGGATGATCATTACAGGTTATTAAGCACAGTAGGCTATTGGACAAATTATAGTTTTGACCTGACAGTGCTAGAGGAAAAGTTAGAGAATCACCAATGTTAATACAGTTCATCCTGAGGGGATTCAATTACTGTCAAGACTTTTCACTCAGTACCTAAAATATCAGCCTCATGGTGGTGGTAGAGCACAGCTCAGGGGATTACTAAAGTCATGAGGAGACATTGTATGGGAATCATTAAAAAAGGCCTAACAGAAATCCATCAAAAAGTTGTTGAAATATTTCAGTCTAGACTAGGGCTGTCCCTGATCACTCAATGATCTAAGTCATCAATCGAGAAGACTCTGAGTCAACTCGCATTTTGTCTGTCGAATCACTGCACACTTAACTGCGTCATTGAACAGGCCGTAAACGTTACAAAGTCTCAATATGACCACCAACCACAACATCTAACTGTGATGAAAGCGGAGAAGAATGATAGTTAACAGAAGGCAGCGTTACGCCCGACAGCCAGGCTGCTCCGACACTGCTCTGGTGCTAACTGTCAGTACAGTACAAACCACTTTTGAACGAGACTGTGGTACCACCTCCTCCACTGCTGTCCACTGTCATTAACTCTTTGGATGACAGCCCTATCAGCAGCCCAGCAGGAGAGACGAACTAAAAAGATTGTTGAGTCATCATAATGAACGTCCAAATCCGATTCGACTGGCACTGCCATAAACCAAAGTAGGGGACTATTTATTAGTGTTTAGTTTATACAATTTACGATTTACGATTGTATGCATGCAACCATATTTATTATATATTTATTTACCTTAAACCTACCAGTGTCTTGGCCTCCCTCCATTGCTGATGTTGGGTTTTATGTGTACAACATTCCTTCCACAGACAGCTGGTGCTGCTGGTATTGAATTATAAACCATGGTGCTCGTACAGGGCTGCTAATGGAGCCAAAGCCCATCCCCAGAGGTGTCTGCTTAACACATCGGGTTAAGGACGTATCAGTCTTGTGTCTTCTGTCTTCTTCCACAATTACTATTCTTATTAGAATGACCTCCGAGCTCCAGTCAGACTATCACTGTCAGTCTACCATCCTCACAATATGCTTAAGCTCATCTCATTATGAAACTCCTCACATCATCCTCTCTGCGGTGAATCATATCTCCTCCTCCACATCCTTCTAGTCTCTGACATGCTTTTGAGCTCCTACATTACATTCTGCCTTAGCACTTGTCTCAAATTATCCTTTTGGTGTCATGAGAATATTTTATGAGCGCTGTCCCTCTTAGGTTTCCATCCCTTATTATCTGCTGCTTTAATAGAGGTGAGCTATAAGTTTACGAGATAGTTTGTAAGTTTTAACGGTGTGCAAATTAAGCTTCTAAATTAAAAAATGTACCATAATTAAATTATGTTAGGAGTCAAAACATGTCAGTATGATGCAAATAAATTACTTTATATGAACTTGAAAACCAGTGATGTGATGCCAAAAACTTCTCCTACAACAACTCCCGCTGAGCACATTGACGCTATATTGTTTCTAATTCTGGGATTTTATGGTTTTCAACATAGTGAAATTTCCAGATCTCTGCTCATTTCTGTGAGTAAAATTCAAAATAAAACACATCATATTTCTCATTTGGGTTGATTTGTGCTTTAATTTTACAGCGCCCACATTCAGCTCACATAATTCTTTAAAGTTGTGAATAAAATGATACTGTCGCTTCATATTGTTACATCAGATGCCGCGGGTGGTGGTAATAAGCACGCTCTTGAATGAATGTCATTTCTTGGGTGATACTGGTGATGCAGCCTTTTAGACAAGTCTATTTGCAGAGCTGGTGGGTAAACAGTGTGTTCTGTTATGGTGATGGAAGTTGTGGGTAGATTGCTGTTCATTAGTGTTGGTGTCATTACAAAGTGATTTGCCATTATCCATCAGTTATCTTCTGTCCTCCTCCTGCTTCATGTCGTTAATTTATTTTCCATATTATTGAGCCAGTGACATCATCTTTCCCCCTAGCCTCTACCCCTCATAATCATCGTCTCCATTTGTACGAATTAGTTTTTCCCCTGAACTGCGTGTCACCCACAGTTGAGATAAGACAGCCTAGTGGAAAGGTTCTTGTGGCTCTTGGCAGACCTTGTTACTCATTAATAACTTGTATTGTTCGGGCAGCACTTTAACCATGATGTTTACACAGACGACATTTTTATCCTGGAGCTGGTTGCGCTATAGGAGTCTGAACATGAAAACAAGCGCACTGACTCATTATACTATTCTCTTTCCAAGTCAAAACCGTAATAAGAACAATAACTCTGCTGGCACATCTTACCAGCTGTACTGATGTTCAAAAGCGGGTCATGGAATCACATATACTACTTCAAGGGTACACGCTGAGAAAAACATACATGCTTTCATAAATAGTAGAGAATACTGTATCAGATCCTGTGCAATAATAAAATAATTGATAAATATTCACATGTCCTATATACAGGTACTGTCTTCAATACAATTTGCAAAATGTTAAAGCAATTAATTCAATGCATGTAACAACAACATGTTTTACTATCAGAAAAGCAATACATGGATGTGATCCTTAAAACCTGGCAGTAATTATTTCTTAAATGATAATGTATGTTTTGTTGATTAAGCTTTAAATAACACGTAGAATTAGTGATATTGTACATTGTATAAGTAGTCACACAGCGTTGTAGCATTTGGCCTATAAAATCATTAAGCCATTGAGTATTTTCAGAATATAATTTTAATACTTTTAAGGCACATGGCTAATAAATGGCTATAAGTACCATAGACGTACCATAGTGTATTTATTCCTCTTCTTCGCTCAATTGACTGATTGATTGATTTTCTCTGCTCATTCATTCCCAGACAAATGTTGTTGCTTTTAAACAGAAGACCATTGTGCTTCCATTCTTTGCTGTGGAAGTGTTGAGCTGAACAGCAGTGAATAGACAAGCCTGAAAATGTTACGCTTCACGTTATACAGTACATGTATATACAATAAATAGATTCACAGAGTACACAAATAGAAATTATTTTCTTTTGTGAGAGCTGATTGGTTACATTCCCCATGCAGAAAAATGCTGTTGTATCATTTATATGATAATTTCATTCTTTATCCGAGCAGTTTCTCCATCTTATCATCTCTTTGCTTCATTCAGTAGGTTGTTTGGTTGGTCCTCTCTTTAAATTGGATTTTGACATATTTCTCCAGGACCCCCAGATACTATAGGAGAGTGTGCAGCATGCAAGTGTGCTCATCATTATCCGAAGTGGGTCTCTTAAGGCTTGTCATGTAGCCTTTGGTCACATATCCATTTGGCGTAAGATCTAGTCGTGTTTTTCTGACATCCACTACCACTTAGAGGGTAATATCCTTCCATTTGTGGCGAGGGCATTCCCATTTGAAGGTCTATGAGCTACTTATGTGTAAGATAAGGTGACAAATTAAAGGACCAACCAACATAAAATTAAAAGAGTGATGATCATTTTTCTAAAAGATATTTGATGTGTCGAAGTAAGCCATAGGATACGATTTACACAATTTTCAGGCTTATTGACCCCTCAATCACTTTGTTAGTTGTATTTCTCCTGTCATTCAGTTTTTCATTTAATTTGTCATCTATTTCTGTATAATGTTCTTGGACTTCCTTAAGTCCATTTCGTACTGTTGGGCATTTTCTCACTCAAAGTGCTGCGTTGGGTCATCTGTAAGCTGGAGCGTGACGGCCAGCTGTTAGAAGAACAGGTTACATGACTGAACATTTCTCTGAACCTGGTGGACATGAGGTTGTAAAGGATGGGGTTGATGGCAGAGCTCAGGTAGAAGCAGACTCCGGAGACAATGTGGACATGCTCGAAGACCTTTTTGTGAAGGTCAGATGAGGGGTCAATGTAACTCCACATTAAGCGCTCCACATGGAAAGGAGCCCAGCAAAGGCCAAAGACAACCACCAGCACACCTGGACAGGTCAGATGGAAAGTTTAGCTCGATGACAGATTGACACCAGGGAAATTGAAGCACACACACACAGACACACAAGTATAGATTTGTGACGTAAATTCAATCACCAGCAAATGACAGATGACAAGGCAAAGCTGAGAGAGTCAAATGGAAAAATAGTGTACAAATGCATATGGGAACAATGGATATAAACGGACATACAGACAGTGTTTAAAGGTAGGGTAGGCAATCCTGTTCAGAAGCACGTTTTGTTATACTGGGTGAAATGGTCCCTCTGTTGTCAGAGGAATCAGTTCGTTATGTCTTCAGAAAAAAGAACGGAGAAAGAGTCAAGAGCCTCTCTGTTCAGGCTGCAGGACTGAGAAAAGCTTCGACCAAATCGTGCCCTTCGGTCCGAAGAGCAACAACGAATCAGATGCCTGTCATGTCTGATTCTGCAGCGCCGCCTCCCCTCTGTTCCGGGCTGGCCTGCTGGCGCTCGCAGCATGTACTGTGCCGGAAACAGAACAGCACACTCTCTGCAGGAGAGGCCAGAGGTTACAGGAACTAGCAGGATTAAGAGCTGGAGAAAGTACCGCTTCCATGGTTACTTGTAACGGCTGCCCCGAGAAAAAGGCAAAGAAGAAAGAAAGCCGGAGGAATGAAGAAGGCAATGCTAAACAAAGAAAGGCTCTGGATAAACAAGAGTCGAAACCAGGATCAACGTCATTGTAGCTTTTGGAGCGGTGGAGACAACTGAGAACAGAAGTGCCTGAAAAGTGGATGCCGAGGTTGCCTGCTTCTTTCTGCTGACAGGTATTTATTTATTTTGCTTGGGGAGGTTTGTTAATTTTCCATGAAATTCACTTTGATCACTATTACGTAATGCTAATATATCTTTCTCCTGTGAGTTTAAAACGGGTTCGTGACGCTAGTTTGAAAAGATTAAAATATTGCAATTTTAAGGTATTCTACCTTACAACTGCGGTGATGTAACGTAATACCTTAACTTAAACGTGCCAGTTGTGTGGGGCGTGCTTGGACGGACACTATGAACGGGAGGGAAGGAGGGGGGGAAACCATGAGCCAATCAGGAGGAGGCAGGAGGCGGTGTATTTCAAACCTTGCTAGGCTCTCTCGCTGAGCTTTCCAATATTATCCAACCCCAGCTTTAAATTATGTTTTCTGAAAAAATTGAAAAAACATCACTGAAATAATACCTACACAGCATTTTGGTGACTTGCAGGTTGCGTTTGCTCAGCTTCTGCTTGTGGGACCTGGAGAGACTTTCTGGTCCAAAGCTACACCTTGTGTCTACGACAGTCATCACTCTCTCACTGTGCAGCCGCAGGCCAATGAGCAGATACAGAATGCTAATTATCAGCATGGGAAGCAGGAAGAAGGCCAACGTGGAAATCAGGATGATCCGGTTGTATATCCAGATAGGTTTGACCACATCTGAGGACACAAGGATTGTATAGTAGTTTCAGATCATGAACCCAAATGTACCATCTGTATTATAGCTTCCTGTGCTCCTGCAAAACCTCTTAGCCCTTTAAGCCATGCTAAGGGATGGCATTATTATTGAATCCTACTGACTTTGGACAACTATTAGATGGATTACCATAAAATCTGGAACATTCATGGTGCCCACAGAATTAATCTGAATGACAAATTGTCACTTATCCAGTGAAATATTTCAACATCTATTTGATGTATTAGCATAAAATTTGTTAAAGACATTCATAGTTCCCAGACAATGTACCCAACCCAAATTAGTGATTTTCCTTTAGCGCCACCATGTGGTGGTATGTTTTTTAGACGGAGCGACGATTATGTTTTTTTGTAGATAGTCATGTCCCTGTCTGGATCAAATTAAATAATTTTAGGGATCCCCTGACTTTTTTTTATCTTGCGCCATTGCCATTGTCAAAACTAATGAAATTGCCATCAATTCCAGCTGTACTTTGTGTAAAGTTCAATTAGCAAATGTTAGCATGCTATACTATAAAACATTATATCTGCTTATGTTATCTATTAAAATAACAAAAATAGAATTAAAATTCTGTACGTACTACAGATAGCAGATCGGGGAAACTGTCGCCCAAACTTTGGAGGCAGCACCGCAATCCCATGCAGACTGGTATTTGGCACAGCACACAGCATGGACAGCACCCACAGCATGAAGATGACCCTCTTGACATGAGCACGTGTGGTCATATGTTTGACTTTGAGGGGATGCACCACCGCCACATAGCGCTCCACACTGAGCGCTGTCACGTTGAGGATGGAGGCAAAGCAGACGGTCTCAAACAGGAAGATTTTGAAGTAGCAGCCTCCCTCTCCGAGCAGGAAGGGGTAGTTCTGCCACATGTCGTAGAGCTCCAATGGCATTCCCAGCAGCAGCACCAGCAGGTCAGAGACCGCCAGGCTCAGCAGATAGTAGTTTGTGGGTGTCTGCATCACCCTGTAGCGCAAAATAACTGCACAGGTCAAGGAATTGCCCAGTACGCCCACCAAGAAGATGGTGAGGTAGGTGACACAGACGGGAAGGAACAGGTGAGACCTCTGAGACCCCAATTCCTTGGCCAGATAGTCCTTCTCACTCAAGCACATGACATCCAGATCTTGGGCTTTAGCGTCAGCCAACACCCAGGAGATATTCATCCCACACAGCACAGCAACCTCGGGGCAGCCCACATCATTAAAAATTGAGTCACCACTTGAGTTGATAGCTGCAGGGGAGCAGTTAAACTCCGGCATGTTGCTGAATGGCAAGAAGGTTACTCGGTTTCTAAACCTAATGGGAAGAATACAGAGGAGAGCAATGGATTTTTAAGGTACTCCACTGGTTTTACAAATTAAGCTCAGTTTTTTCATCACAATAGGTACTGCTTAGCTGGTCTAAAAACCAGAATGTCTCTACACAACAGTGGAGACTACCAGCGACAGGCAGCATACCGGACCATAAGAGCTTACGTAAGTTTGTGGTTAACGTTGTAAAATCGTTGCAGTTTTTATGCTGCACATAAAAGTACTTGGTTAGCTTTAGGAAAAGATCATATTTGTTTCAGATAAATATGTTACATTACATAAGTCACAAAAAATAACCCTGCTGATGAGACCTGAATTGCAAACTGCCTTTGTGGAGTTTAACAGATGTGGTTGACCAGGGAGGGTCTAAAAAAAGACCATCTTCATCATGGGAACTGTAGGATCCATCTGTTTTTGACCGACATTAGAGGCTAAAGTCAGGATATCTTGCCCTGTGACTTTGATTCTTTTTCAAATCTGTGTCCTGAGTCCCACAACTATGGAAGTCTAAAGCTAAATTACTGGGCTACCCATTTAGGATACATTATACTGATACTTTGTTGTCCACTGGACAAAATACTTGTCTGTCTTGTAAAAGATTTATTTCTCACAGTTTTTTCTTCCTCATTGGACTATGAAACAAGGAAAAACAAAGGCTTCTCACTATTGTGTCCAATAATCATAACAGTATTAGGGTCAGAAAATGTTTTATAAAACTGCACATTTGTAGCTACCAAAGAAGGCACAATATTCTTAAGTGTTCATTTTACCTGACCAATTTGTAGACAGTAGACTGTTGTAACCAAGCAGCTGTAACTAGCAATTAGCAGAGAAAGTATGCTCGTAAATGGAAGCAACATGCGGACAAAAAGCAGCCTAATCAGTTTAGGGGATAAATGGTAGACTTATCACCACGGCAACAATAATTAAGTAATAAATAACTAACCTTAGACATGTAATTCTGCTGGAAAAAGTGCGCTTCCTTGTCATTTTCTTAAATATGTTTGGTATATGCTCTTGTCCTCCCGCAAAAAATGTAGTTTAAACAATGCTGTCACACTGTTGTCTTATTAGAAATTTATATGCAGCAGAATACTGACTCCAGAGGGGCTTTTGTTGATATATTCCCACACTGGATTTGTTTATCCATTGAACATGCAACTGAGTTATTAAGATAACTTCATGCCAGGGAGAAAAAAAACTCACCTGCAGCTTGTGGGCTCCTTGTTGGCTTTATCCTCTTTTAATTTATAAGATGAGCAAGATTTGAAGAAATGTGAAAAGATGTGGGACCATCATATTTCTTTGCATCCTGGACTTTTCTGGTACTTTATCTCGACTGCTTTGGTCCCTCAGTGCGTCACAGCTGCCTTTACTTCCCGTATTTGAGCGCTGGAGTTCACCCCACCTCTCTCTCTCGCTCTCTCTC
>NW_023339796.1:17193008-17197780 GCF_004916995.1 Morone saxatilis | reverse complement strand
TCTGTCTCTCTCTCTCTCTCTTCATCACTGGAGCATCTTGTTTGCAGACTCTTCTTCCCCTCTCTTTCATCCAATTCAACGTCTTATCATCTTTTGCACACACACACAAACACATGCACTTCCATTATCCTTGAACCTACAGAGACTATACCTTGTAATCCTCCATTCTATTACTTTTCCCATTGAAAGACCATGTATTGCAGCAATGTGAAAATGAAGGTTGAGATTGCTTTGACCCTGGAACCCATGGTGTGAGTCTGTGTGTGGAGTGGGGGCACATGGAAAAAAACAAACGTGACTATTGCCTTTTATTCAAAGTCAAACACAAAACAAGCAGACACGCAGCCAAATCAATAATACAATAAGAGTTTAAGACACAAAAGGGTCTTGTTGATAGAATGAATGTTAAATTTAGTTTGAAAATTAAGTCCTATTTTATATTCGGAAGTGCTCAGTGAATAGGCAGCAAATGATGACAATAACTGTGGATACAACAGACAGAACACAAAATGACAAATAAAACAGTAATAGAGACACTTATTAAAGTATTAAACCTATGTCAAATACAAAATATTATGTTTATGTATACTGTTTAAACACAGTGTAGAATAGATCACAGCTTAAAAGCTTTTGGTTTGTCATCAGTCACATTTTCCTTTTTTTTATTGTCCTTATATATTTTTTTTCCCCAAATGAATGCAACATGACGTAACTTAACATTAATGCTTCTCAGAGGATAAAGCCTTCTGACTTTGCACCACTGTGCCTATGATGTACTTACTGTAGCACAGCAAAGTTAGTTATAGTAGTTATTTGTATGCTATATTTTAATCAAATACAATCACATCAGTGAACCTCAAGCAATTGGCAAATGAGAAGTTGTGTTAGTGGGAATTCAGACAATCCAGTAAGTCCAGTTTGAGAAACTTTTTCGCAGGCTCCTGTACTGTTTTTTGCCGGATCCCCACCTGCTGTGCTGATGGATTGGCTTAATTCAAGTGGCTGTGAGAGGGCAGCGTTTTTTTTTTTCATACAGGGCTGTCGGTATGAACCTTACTGAACTGACAGCAGTTAGCAAGATTCAGACCAACCCTGCATCCCCTTGGCAACCTCTTTCCTCCTTCTGCTTAACTGATGATACAATCAGTCAAACTGCTGGTATTATTTACCATGGCAACAGCATTGAAGGCTGCATGTTTTGTTGTTATTTTTATATTTTAAAATATAATGAGGTCCAGCCTAATCTAAACTGCACTACATGGTCAGTACAGACTCATTACATCTTATTTAATTAATCTGCAGTCACTCGTCAGAGAATGAAAATCAGTGCGAAGATATCTCAATGTGTGAACAGACGCTTTGGTTTTGAGTGATTCATGCTATTCAGTACCTTTCTGCATTAATTGTACAGTATGTGAGTCATCAGACGTGTGAAGATTAAGAAGTAAAATATTTTAGTACTTAAGGATCAGATGAGTATTTTCCCTACTGCTAACCAGAAGCCCAATTAATAAAAATACACTTTTTTATTTATATTTCTGAATGTGTACAGGGGAGAAGTGGGGAAATATTTTATATGCTGAAGATTGCTTGGCTAATGGAGCAGCCCCGATGAGAAACATCCTACGCAGTACATTTACAGACAAGCAGGGAGGGGAATTCTGTGTGCAATAAATCACAAACAGAGCTTCTGTCAGAGGGCAGAAAATTCACAGTTTTGGCCGGCTGCACACGCCTGTATGACTGTGCCCCCCCCACCTTCCCATTTCTCTACCTCCCTTTGCAGTGGTGTCTAATTCAATAACAGCTTTTAATCCCAACGCAGGGGTTCCAATACTTCCCTGGCAGGAAACTGACATGTTCTCATTGGTGCCTCTATTTAGTCAAGTCGATTAGGCTTCTGTGTCAGACTGACAAAAAGCTTTGATTGTGATGAGAAACCCTCAACAGCATTCCAGGTCAACACTACCTTTTAGAAATAATACATGTAGGCTCGTGGTGAGAGTGTATTTGTGCATTCAGGTGTGTGATTAGTTCAGTTCTTGACCACAAAACCAAGAGGTAACACTGTGCTCTGTACACAGACACGGTAAAGTTTCAGTTTACCCATATTACAAAAATCTGGTTTTTCAATTCCCTTTGGAGGTATCTAACCAGACAGTGACGTCTACGGATTAACAGGGACACAAAGACACAAAAACAAATAAAACCATCTACCAAAGATTGACATATCTTTGGCTTTGCAAAACAAGCAGTAAAGTCCTAAAATGAATTCTAAAACTGGTGAACTATGTAACCAGTGAACGGCAGCAAGGATTGGTGAGATACGGTTGCTTCTCAAGCCTGGCAGCAGCATTTTGAATTCCAGTCTTTGGATGTTTCGCCTGCTGATACCAGAATAATTTCTAGATCTGCAAAGGGAGGGAAAAGTCTGATCTTGGTTAAATCTGTCAGTTGGACAAAAAAGGAAAAAAAAATAACACCCACTGAGGTTACAGGCCTATTTTTTAACGTTATTAGATAAGGCACCTAGACCAGGTGAGAAATGGTGCTGGGGAGAAAGGGTTATTAGAATTATTTGGGATTTGGAGTCACTCAACTGGATGAAATTTTTGGACATCCAATTTTTTATTTCAGTGAGGCAGGAAATGATACAGAACACGCCTGTGGTACCAGGCTTTAACAGGACATACTTTCAGCTATAGGGTCATGAGTCAAAAAAACCTGCTGTGCATTAGACACAAGTGAGAACCAAGAATTATATGAATACACAAAACATGTGGAACATCATGCAGTAATCAATATGAGTGACTCACATGCAGAGGTTTAAAGAACACACCATCAAATCTAAGTGAGGTACTAATGTAAAGACAAATTAAATCTGTCTCAGCCTCTGGTCAGTTCTGGCCTTGGGTTTGTCATCTACATCACATGCAGTGTTGGCCCTGTCCAGGAAACACATGTGCAGCCTGCAACAGTTTTTCCTGCTCATACTGAATTATGTCATGTACCATCCACTGCCTAGAAACCCCTTCTCCGTGTGGCTGAAGAATAGCAAACAAAGTGCAAGAAAAAGAAACCAGTGGTGTACAACAGCGTGATGTTAAAAAAAGGGTCCAAAATAACAATGTAGTATGACTGCTCCTGTTGAAATATATTACCCTGAAGAACATTAAGGCAAACCATCACATGTGTGCTGACATGGAGGAGCCCACGCTGGCTGACAGCGGCTCACAGTGCGACATTTCCTCCATGCCAGCACCATTTTGTTTGCAGCATCATATAAGAATGGATATCAGGAGGATTTATGTCAGGAAGATTTATTTTAATTGTATACAGCTCTGCCTGGGCTCCACCTGCATGAATGTCTCCAAAGAAAAGCCCAGTCTGGACTCAGTATCTGTCTGTATCTCTGCAGATTCTCCCTCCTTACTGACTAGCAGATTTAATTAACTAAATGCTGAGTCTTAAAACTGTGAACTCTGTCCAAGGTGAACAAAGTGTTTTGCGCAGGTCACTTGCAATGAAAAAAGCTCCAGCAGGCTTGCCTTCTTGAGAATATTCATGGGATGTAATTATAGTCCCTTAAAATCTACACAGCTCCACCTCTCTTTAGCAAGCACCAAGCTTTGGAGCTGTAAACCAACCCACAGCTAATCCATTAATCTCTAGTATTTTCATGCTTTATGGGTGACACTGAATTTCATCATAGGAGTAAGTAATTGTGTCCCAATAAGATAATTGCATCCTTGACATTTTATTCTTAAAAAAAAATTAAATAAAATATCAATACTTACCTTGGAAACACATGGACTCAATGGGTTCATTCTCTTCAAAAAAGGAGAATTAAAGAGTGTTTAAATGTTGTTACTGACAGCTTTTAATGAAGGGTCTTTATCAACTGATAGCACAGCAGCAGGGTACTTAGACGCTGGCATTTTTACAGCGGTAAATTCAGCTACTTCTAAACAAATCTGACATTTAAGAGCACTTGCTCGAAGTTTCTAATTGCATATATAACATATATTTGCAAGTGTTTGTCTGTGAGTGTCTACTTTTTAATGAGTCAATCTATTAAAGAGGCTAGTGGAGATGTTTTCTGTGTTATACCCCCCCTACACCCCCACACATACCCCGTGAGTCTGTCCGGTCCAAGCAGCACGCCTCCATCACAGTGTCCATTATGGACAGAGACACAGTTGGAGAGGCTGCTGGAGTGTGTCCTGCGTCATGCTGCGACTACTGGCTCCACAGAAGTGCGGCTGGTGGATGGACGCCAGGGAAATCCTCTCAAATTCACACACAGCTTTCTGATTTTAAATGGTTTTTCAGGGCATCTTGAGGAGACTGTTTTACACCGACTTCAGATTGTATTAATTTGTAAATTAACATAAAGGTAAACACAAATATTGATGGATAGCATACAGTACATTAACAAATGTCTTGTTAAAAATGCTTCATTTCAGCTGGTTAGTTAGTTAGTGGTTACAGTGTTTATGTTACCCCACCATATTGTGGCCAAACACCAAATTACACTCTCTCAATCAGCACTCTACTTTAGAAATGAAACAATTTGTTGCTTAATTGCCAGTGTGGTTTTCTGGTTTTCTCTGTTTTATGTCACTGTAAGTTCAATAACCTGAAGTTTAAGACTTTTGGTTGGACAACATTTTTTTAATGTTTTATTGACTAAACTAGTATTTGAAAAATATTGATAATGAAAAGATATGAAGAAAAAACTATAAGGAGTTCGATCTAGACCTGCTCTATTT
>NW_023339796.1:17191502-17192973 GCF_004916995.1 Morone saxatilis | reverse complement strand
ATACAAATAAAATTTAATTAAATTGAATTGAAAACAGTCTCTAATTGGAGCTCTACTTGGATAATGGAGTAAGAAGCAGGTCTACTGAGTGACCGTGACTGGATGAATGCTGGATATCAAGCTTTTGTGGCAGAGCTGCATAAACTGTCATTTTTAGGTGTTATATAAAAACGTCATCGGCTAAAAAGAACACTTCGTCCCAGAGTATGAAATCAATTGATACCTAGTAGGGATAAGTATGATAAGGTAATGGAGATAAGTATAATACGATAATGAAGAAAAGTATGGTATGGTACATTATGTATGTTTGTCTGTTCTTCTCTCTTACTGATGTGTTTTTTGTGATCCTTGTGAAGATGACTGTTATTAAGCAACTGGATTTACACTGCAAGGGGCTTGAGGCAGTGGTACGGGTAACAAAACGCCACATAATTCATTGTACTTAACTGACTTCAGTGGGTACTCCATCCATTTATTATTGCACTTCACAAGAGACAGATGAAATAAAATAATCGATATCTCAGTCTCCGCTGTCTCAGAATCAAGACAGTGGAGACTAACTTATCCTGACTTTTATTCCAAGGTATGGGTCAAGCAGGCTTCATGGATGCTACATTTCCCATAATTTGTCTTTTTTTAGACAACCTTGCCTCCTAAATGTCCACCTCTTTTAAACATCTACAGCTTTAAATGCAGGCAAAGCTTTCTATAAAAATGTTTAAAGCTCCTGAAAACATGGATTAAAATCTTCAGTATTTCTTGACTATTTATTACTAAATGTGCAACCATCAAAGTTAAAGGTTATATCTATATATAATTGCTGTGTAAAGATATAGTGGATTAATGGCGCCCTGAGCAGAGAATGCAGTCACACCTTGTCTGGATCTGTAGTAGTCTTTGACATGTTTACGTCTTCACTCTGGATGTGTGTGCGTGTGAGTCCTTCCGTGTGTAACTGAGGAGAGTGACTGAAACCACTGTGAGCCAATTAAGGATTTATTTCAACTGAAGCAGAGTTGATTGTTGACAATGGAAAGACTAACAGAGATGGTTTTATTTTGTTTTTGTTTGTAATGTATTTTACGATTACTGGTTAATAATGGAGTCTGGTGGGCCCAGATGTTTTATTCTGAGGTGCTGGTGCGCTGGTGCGACATCTAGTAATGCTTAAAGTTTTCAAAACAACATCAGCTAATCTGCTCCATCAGGAGTGTGTGAGTGTGATATCATCAGATTTGATTGAGAATGGCTTGGCAAGAAGCAAACAACTGTCATGAAATTTGATTTGAAGGTCCAGTGTGTAACATTTAGGAGGCTTTATTGTTTAGAAATGGAACACAGTATCCATAGGTATGTTTTCATTTGTGTGTAATTACCTGGATGCTAGAATTGTGTTTTTGTTACCTTAGAATCTTATGATCCTCCGTGTTTCGACAGTAGCCTAGAACAGACAAACCAAAAACTGGCTGTA
>NW_023339796.1:17177133-17191447 GCF_004916995.1 Morone saxatilis | reverse complement strand
ACACACACACTCACACACACTGTAGCTCCTCCTACACACTTCACACACCCCCACATTCCCAGGTTGTCAAATACAGACACATGAACCAAAGTACGTGACATCACCTTTTTCCAACTGAGTCCCAATTAGTGAGAAATTACAGAAAATATCACATATAAAATAACAAAATGTTTGAACTTTGGTGGAAATGGTTGTGTTCTTGTCTGACTTCATTACTCTTAGTAAGAAGATGACTGAAAAAGTAGATTTTGAGGGTCTCAAGTCCAGGCCTTGAGGGTTATTTTTAAAACTTTTAAGAGCTCCTCCTCATAGAAGTCATAGAAGGCATTACAGCTGTTTTCACATTCATGCAGTGGTTTTCATTTTAATGTGTTACCCAAAAAACAATGTGCAATGATACCACACATATCATCTCAGCAAATTACCTTCCACATCAGCAGTTTGGGCTACAAAACACAATAGTTCTAGCAATGAAGAGGACCCTCAGGATCAGTTGTGTTTTAAAGTGGATGTAGTGACAATAAAAGATCGTCCATCATATACTTTTATAGACTAAGTCTGTGGCCACTACCACACATTAGCAGGAAATCTGTTTTCCCCGCTAATGTGATCTTTATCTTCTCTTCTCTTGAAGGACCACTTACTTCTGGTTACATGAGAAAATTCAATGACCCTTGTACTTGTGTAAACCTTTCAAAACAAAAATAAAGTTACGTTTTGGGACTTTAGGGGCTCTGTAGGAACATGTATATTAGAGTATAAATTATATATTTGTGTCATGCTGACAGACCGCTGTTCTGACACATCACCACACCGCTGGAGTCTCTGCATATAAATGCATAACAGGCTTATGGTTGCTTCATTAAGCAGAAAGATTGTGTATGTATTCAAATCATAAAACGCTGAGAACGGGAAGGTTTCAGGATGACCTAACGTAACCTCAGAGGGGTGCAGGGTATGTGCTGTAGGTAATAGCTGCAGCGTGGCACACCAGTGGTGCAGTTCAGCTATCTGTCCTCCTTGACAGCTCAAAATGGTGTAATCCATAATTATGTTTATCCCCTGTTTTGCAGAGGTTGTTAGACTTTATGTCATTGCTACTGACTTCATGGAAAGGGCAGCAGTGACAGTCTGTCTTACTACTGCTTCTCCAAACTTGGGTGTAGGCTTTTTTTAGATTCAACCACAGTTTACAGAAGAGTACGCTGCATGGATATTCGCTCTCTTCAAACACTGTGAGGACATGCACTTAAGGACATTCTTCAGGAAGGTCGGTCAGAGATCGCTCATAAATTAGAACTGACAATACAGTTTAACTTGCTGGCATGGTTCTGCTCTGACATGCTCCCAGCTAAAGCAGAATCACAACAGCATAAAATATACAGCAACATGTAGGAACCACAGAAAATAATCCCCATGTGGGAAATAATCAAGAAACACTTTCCACTGAGGATTTATATAAACAGAGAGCAAACAAATCAAGTGGCTGCAGTGAAGTACAAGTCAGCATTTTCACATTTAGCATGTGAGCATTATGGCCTTTAAATAGAGCACTAAATCAATGCAAGGAGATGTGACAGGCGCAATCCACCTGCTGCGTGGCATGACTCAGAGTGCCCCGCCAGAATGAATTTATTAGTTAACCTGAGACATTTCAGGAAAAATCAACAACAAATTATATGAATTCTTGCATAAACGTCTTTATAGTTCAGGCCACTATTTTGGTTTGTTTACTTTAGTTGCTCCGTCCAGTTATCAGCCTCAAAATGAGCCCTTGACTCTTCTTCCAACATTACACGCCTGGGTCCAGCGCACTTACTTTATCCTCCATGTACTACAGCCATCACAATAACATGACAGCTTTGTTTACAAGCCCACTTCTCGTGGGACCCTGGAGGTACTGGAGGCTTTATTTTGAGCCTGTGGCTGACTTCATACAAAAGAGAAACAAAATCCCACATTTTTAACTCTGTCACCCATCTGGTCTTTTCATTGTTAGCCGAACATGGAGAGCAGCCACAATCCAGTCAGATGTAGTATGAAAACACACTGCTCTTTCCCTCCACAGACTGAATTCTGATTCGATACACAAAGCTAATGGTACATCATACGTACTTTATGCTAAAGTCTACTGTTTTGGCTGCCTGTATATAATACAAGTGATACAAAAGGTGTGCTGGCAGACGTCAATCGTACAATGACCTTTAATTCAACTCAACAGTGGCCACATATGAGAAGATCAGGAGACGTTAGCATGGCTTAGCGGTGAGAGTGAAAACAGTTGTCCAGAACTGACAAAATCCACCTTCCAGCACCTCTAATGCTCACAAATTAAAGTAGTGTCTTTTGGGGGCTATGAGATTACCCGACAGCCAGCAGAGACTTCCCTTGTTTCCAGTCTTTATGCTAAGCTAAGCTAGCAGTCTCCTGGCTGTGGCTTCATGAGAATGTTATCAAATCTCATCTCTTGGCAAGGAAGCAAGAATTGTCCCAAAATGCTGAATTGCTGAGTAGCTCCTCTATTTGGTCCATTCTACTATGTGAATTGCATTGTGGGACATCAGTGTACATTCACAGCACACTCAGAAATCAAGTGGATATAATATGAAAACTCACCTTTCTGAGTATTAGTCATTTCATTGTATTTGTTCCCAGTGTGAATGATAAAACCTGCTCAGAATAAGTCTGCAGTGTGGAGTTTACTTGTTGAACTTCACTTTTCTGACACTAGGGGGCACTCATGTTCCATGAGTGAATGATCCTCCACTGAAGGCATGAGGAATATACCTACTGAAACATACAGCAGGTTGCATCATGATGTAATATTCCCTGTGTCCTCATGCCAGATAAAATTACTGTGTCCCCACCCCAAATCTCAGTTTGTGTAACAACCAGGCTTCTCCCCCTCCTCGCTCCGTGTCACCACCCGTCACAGGGATGAGGAGTGGAGGGCTTGGAGGGGGCAGACAGTCACAAGTGCTCATCATCATCACCACTACCTTTACATTTGGCTGTGAAGTTATTTCTGCTACATGCAAGTTGCTGCAGCCTGCAATCCTCCTAGGGGTTTTGTCCGGTTAATCCGCTCAAACATGAAATAAACCTTTCTTAAGGCTGTTTGACTCATACACACACACCCTGGCATCACCCTGACCTCATTATGAAAAGGTTCCACAGAGACTTCGACCCACAGATTGACTCCTCGGCTTTCTTCTCCAAGCTGAGGCCGATGAGGTCACTCTCGGTGGGTCTCCAGGGGAAAGTAGTATGTCGGTTTGATGCACAGCTCCTACTGTTGAACTGTGAAGGCAGGATAAGAAGTCTTAGCATACGGTATGGAGGCAAACACAAAACTAATACAAGTTTATGGAAGACAGAGCAGATTAGGTCAGATGTGATTTGTGTTTGAGAAAAGCAACATTAAAATTCATTTCAAACTTTATTTCAGACTCAGGGTCAAGACAGGACAGAATAAATTACATACAAAAGCACAATATAAGATTATGATGAGGAAACATATATGTTAATGTCTTGCAAAGAGTCAACCGTACCAATGTCTCCACAGATTGGTAGCGTGTCGTAGTTTGATAAAACCAGGGCAACAAGTACATTTATAAATGAGATTTCTGAGCACATTTTGGAAAGTATTGACTCCTGCAGCCACACACATTTCACTTGCACTACACCATCTAGGCCTCTGAAGAAATTCCAATGGCATCATAAACCATTCAAAGTAGCTGTAGGCTTCTTTTTTTTGTAGTTTGACCACAAGTGCGTAATATACAGTGGTGTAATCTGGATCTGCAAACGGCTGCAAACATGCAGTATATGCACACGTTCCACACTCCCACTTTTCAACTTATGACCCCAACTTGCATTATTATATTCACATTAAGAACAGTTTCTAGGAATGACCTACGTCCAAACATGGATTGGACAATGCTAAAAAATGAAGCACACTTGCTAGTGGTGCAAACATGGATGCCCTAGCTACTATGTTGGAGGAAAACAGAGTTTATTTAACTCTAAAGGTGAAGACCAAAAACAACCAAGCTGCAGAATCAAGGCTTACCAGAGGGGGTCCTTTTCCAGGCTCCTCATAGTGGTCTTGGGTGGGCAGGTGGTCTCATTGTCTCTGGAATTATGAGAGTCTTTTTATGAGAGAATGTTTGTTTGTGCATATCTCTTGCGGCATTGCCTACAAATATTATCGTTATCTGTCATTTATTCTGTAATAAAATGCCCAAGATATTTTACCTCATTACAGACACCAAGATTAGTATCAGACAATTGAAGTTGGGAAATTTGAGACATTTATCCTCTTTACTTCTACAGATCAAGACAGCACTCTTACTGGCAGTGTATTTGATATCATGGTTCATACACAGAACATGTAGTAAGAATCTGCTGCGGATCAGCTCTATAGGGACTAAGGAGTCATGCTCCCAGCATCCTATGCTTTGGACAGAACATCAATATATAGATTAAAAAGAGCTGGGGACAAAATGTCCCCTTGTCTGACATGACTGCTAGCAATACATGAGACACTATATAATCCCATTGGAGTCATGTTTGTGTCCACCTGATGAATGTAAGTGTAACATTCTCGTTTTTCATTTTCATTTCAACACAGTTTAGTTTCAGTTAGTTTTCAGAGTGGGCTTGCTTGTTAAAATATTTTTTTTAAATATTTTTTATTGTTTAAAAATCTTTAGTTTCAATAATAGTTTTAGGCTTTTTTTTTTTTAAATAATAATATAGGTGGTACTGGGCTTGGGAAAGACGGAAAGTTCAGGTATTACAATACAAACACTAACTCATGTAGACATCCCTGTCTACAGTTGTTTGTTGTGTTGACAAATTTGACCAAATTGACAAAGACTAAAACTAAAGACATTTCCTGTATATTTGTATTCTACTGCAGTTAGTTTTGTACACAATATTCTTTGATTTTTCTTAAGTCTAGTTTTTATTTTCAGTTCAGTTTTTGTTTTTTGTTAAGTTTGGGTTTATCCAAGACTGTTTGCTAAAAATAGCTTCCTGCTGTAGGAAATGCTGACACATGCCAGAAAAATATGACTTAGCACAACTTTAAAATCTGCTCCACCTCAACACAACTGAACTCACACCACATTAAAATGCTTAAATCAGTAATAATGTGAAAGGGCTCACTGCTAGTGAGGAACCTACAGAGAATGATCACCTGAATCTGCAGATTAACTGAGCTTTATGTGAGTTTCAGCTCATTGTTTAGGCGTCTGTCCCACAACATTACTGTTTTGGTTCACTCTCAGCACTGTCAGCATCGCAGCAGGCTCTGATAAATCCACTGTACGCTACTCAGCACCAAACAGCAACTAGCTGTTGGACATAGTGGGGCATTTAGCAGCTATCAAGCCAAATAGTTTCACTCTGGAGTTGGTGGAGAGCAGAAGCAGAGCTAAAAGGAGACTCAATATGAACTTCATATTGATTGAAATTCATCAGAATCACTTTTATTGGCCACGTATGTGCACATATACAAGAAATTTGACTCAAGTTTTTTACGTTGCTCTCAATGTAAAAACACAGAATAAGCATGAATAAACAGTACTAGCTCATCAAAATAGACATAGACTATTGTGTACAGTTATACATATATAAACAATAACATCTGTATACAGTAGACAATAGTGCAGATTGCAAAGGATGCTGCAATAAATATTTACATGCAGGTTTCTTTATGTACATGAGGTAGGTGGATATGACAGTGTATATAGTATGCACAGCATGGCTAGATGTGTTTGAATGATTGCATTTATGTTTTTAAAAAGAAACTGAATTTCAGCAATGAAAAAAATAAATCATCAAAAATAAATAAGCCATTGTTTCACCATATCAGCTTGAAAGGTGATAAAATGTCAATGTTGAGTTCAGAATAGTAGAAGTAGAGTCTTTGTACAGTTTTTGTATTGCTACTTGAGTTTATTTTTCCATTACTGAGAAGAACTACCTACTGACCTGTATTGACCAATACAAAAATATGTGCATATTTTGGGGTAGTTTGGGGTCAAGCTGCTCATCAGGTGTCCAAAGTTTTAACAGAAAAGGTCACAGGATGTCTTGTACTGACTGAATTTAGCCTCAGGGGCACACACGAACTGTCTCAATCTGCTCAGCCTGCGTGATGATTTTTGTGCTTGAGTAGAACCAGAAGTGGAGGATGCTGCTCTCTGACTCAGATCATACTGCAGGTTAGGTGAGGAAACACTGTTAAAGTGTGACCCTTTATAGCTGGAATGACTGCCAAACCAAGCGAGGACACACTAGATCGTCAGACTGTTTTTCCTCCAAATGAGGAGTGTAAGAAGCAAAACCATCTGACACCAATTACTCTACCTGTTGATGTTGTCTTTCTCATTTAAAATATTGTATTCTTTTGGCTGTGTAGTTATTTGTTATATAAAAGTTGATCTATAGGCTACCATGCCAGCTGGTTTGCTACATCTTTTCCCTGGCCATTGGGCAGGTCAACCATAAAGGTAATCCTTATTCTTGAAAAAGAAACAGTCTAAGAAGAATTCTGTATTTTGTGTCAACTAGAAACGGTAGTGAACGTATTTGGCCTTTGGTTAATAACTCTGTTCTAGAGTTTATAGCGCTTTTTAGAGTTAGAGTAGGGCCTTAGACGGTTTATATGTTTAGACAGCTGGTGTTATTGTTGTCGCAAGTTACACATACCATTACTATAGACCAATACCTATAGCTGCATTTATAGATCAAAACTATAAGATGAGGACTTTTATTGTTATTTTTTTGAGCGTCCTATTTTAGTTATAGTTTAATTTTGAGCCTATTGCTCCACATAAGGCCAATTTTCACTGACAACGAATCGCATAGTCTGCTGGATAATGGCACCGCGATAAACGTTTATATTATCACTCTTGTTTCTTTTCACACTCTATATCGAATATGCTTCATTTAAAAGGTGACTCCCACCAGAGGAGAAAAACAGCAGCTGCTGCGGCTCTGAGATGAACCTCATCCAGTAACCGGTGATGCTCATCATCATTCTGCCCTCCTCTGAATTCACTTTTCGCTGTGTTACTGAGCTCTATGGCCGTAAGGCCCCATCCGATAACTGTGTTAGTCCCTGGTTGTAAATCTGATCTTCACCCAAAAGAACCCCTGCCCTTTCGTTCAAACGCTTTTGTTTTGAAGTAGAAGGTGGGACACTGTCGCGCCGCCCTCGTGGTTTCTTCTGCGCGTCTGCGCCGCTGGCTGCTTTGACGTGCCTTGCCGGGGGGTCCGCGCCCGTGCGGCCATGGCGGTCGTTCTGCGGGGGTGGATGGGAGAGTCCGAGGAAGGTGGGAGAGGGAGGGGAGAGCTGTTTTGTTTGGGTGGCCAGCAGGCACAGGGAAGCGCCGCAGCCAGCGCCGCCGCACGGTGGTTCGTCACCGTGCTGCGCCAGCAGGGTAAGCACCCGCCCTGCCGTCGCCTTCCGCGCCTCACGCCGCTAAACGGCCGATCAATTCCCGGGGCATCAAATTGGACTGTGGCCGCCTTTTGTGTTGCCGCGAGAATGTCAATATGAGCCTTTTGATACACAATGGATGGATTACACAGCGCCCCCGCCGCGGGTTATTCGGCAGTTGCGCCTTTTGAGTCTGATACCGGCCCATGATAACCAGCCTGCTTGATTTGGAGGCACACTTGCGTGATTCAACATAGAAGCCGATTCAACACAGGAGTTTCAGAGCTGGCCCTTCCATCCGACGGAATCGATCGGATTTGATATCATACAAAGTATCCGTATTTGTAGCATCATTTCGACAGAATAAAAAGCGGCATTGTAGCTTGGGGAGCTGAAGTCCGCAGCTGAAACTCTTCAGTACGTCTACCCGCGCAGCATGCCCCCGGTAGCAACATCAGTGAAGGTTCTGCGTTAGGCTGTCCCATGAAAGGAAGATACAGTGTTCGCTACCATCAAAGTTGAGTATCCGGGGTGCCAAGAAGATCTTGAGCGACTGGCCCCCTGCCCGTCCCGCCGTCAGTTAGTTCCATGGTCCATACCGCTGTTTGACCCTTTTCAGTGTTCTGTCTTGCAGCCTCTCCTTCGAGGCTCCCTTCCCCAGACGCCACCCGTGGTCCTTTGGTCCCTTGGGCGGGGTTCAGCGGAGAGAGCGCTGTGGTGTGCTGGGCTGGTTGTGGCCTCAGAGCACATTTGGGTTTCCCTTCACAGCTGCTATTCGGATTCCCTCGTGTGTGCCGCGCCCACTTCAGCTGGCTTCCTTACCCCCCTCTGCGCGCACACCCGCACGACAGCAAAACCCACAGCGATCGCAAGATGGCTACCCCCCAAAAAGTCTCCCCTCTTGTGTACAAAACTCAAGACTGCCCGTTATCCCCCTACGCGCACTTTCCAGTCGCAGCTCCCCCACCTCGCTCGACCGGAAAGTCTTCTTTGTGCTCCGCCCAGGCTTTGTGCAGTATTAACTACAGGGTTCGTTCCCAAGCGGTGGGGGTCGCCTCTGCATATGAAACAGTGATTGGACGACGCTCTGCGTTGACCAGCGTGATATTCGAGAACTGAGAGGACAAAAAGAATGTACAGACAGTGTCCTTCAGCACATCAGCTTACCACATCTAATTGAAGCAGGTCATGTAAATCAATGCATATGTGACCCCCAGCGCAAAAACCGGGCTTGCTGCTGCGGCCGTCTGGTAGCTCTTATTTGCTGAAGGCTCTCATATAAGCGGTGACCAAGTGGCCTGGGACTCGCCCTGTCAGTACGTGCTTGTTTTGGATTGGGTTTACACAGAAGTTGTGTCCTTTGAGGAACTAACGGAGCTTGTGTGTGGTCAAGGATTTGCCCCAGCACAATCCTGCCTAATGCAGGTGTGAGCTTTGCCAACGTCCTTAATTACACGCCGCTCAGTCTACTTACCGGTTCAGCGGTGTCAGTGTGCATTCTTTATTCCTCTCTCCCTGGCTTATTTTTGCCAATATCAGACTGCAAAAGACCACACTCTTTGATTTTGATTTGGGGATTGCAGGAGACCGCTGCGCCAAACCCATACGCTTGGGCCTAGCTTGCCATTTCTTATGAGACGGGGAGAATCAAAAGGGATCTGACTCATAGGACTATCTCTTCTGCGCCCTGATAAGGGGGGTCCCACAATCTGTCTCAGATCATGCCTTCGTCTCCTCTCTGTTGTACTGTTTAATTTAGGCGTGCTCGCATCCTTTGGGACCTTTTTTCAGCACCCTCCGACATGATGAACTTGGCTCTCGCAGTCTTCGTTCACAAGATTTTGTGTGCTGGGACGTGGGACTGCGGGTTTGTGTGTGCTTCAGTTTGTTGCCTCGACAGGTGGAATAAAGAATTGCCAAGGCTCGGTTGGAGGATCGTACCTTCGGCAGATACCTTGCCAGCCAGATTGAGAGTCAGGAGCTGCTCGCAGGACATACTTGGGTGGAAGGGCGAACCATAATATTTTCCCAGATCGGCTTGAGAGGTCGCGACATGACGAGCCAGGGGATGCTCGGTTGGAAGGAAATGAACACTAGCCTATTACCTGTGAGCCGCAGTGATATAAGTGACCAAGGGAAAGAGAAGACGATGAGCGTTGACATCTCCACCCAGAAGCAGTGCTCTTCCTCTTGTTTGGGCAAAGAACCTAGCTTGTGAATGTATGGAGTCTCGCTCCCAGTCCACTTGCTTCTGGTGTGTGTCATCATACGTTCCGTGCACAACAAAAGAATTGTGACACAGAATCAAGCTACTTTGTGAATTTAATCGTTATGGTCACATGTTTGCCAATTTTCGTCTTAGCATTTTTGTCACCATTTTTCTATGCTTGCGAGTTCCTCTTGCTGGTGTTTTAGGTTTATTGCTCCGTGGGTATGTCTTTCTTCTTGCCACCTAAACAGTTGATCATTGGAATAAAAAGCTGGCTAAGGCATAACAAACACAATTTCATTTAGACACATCTTATGACCTCAGCATTATTCCTTTCATAGTAGATGCATCAAATCCTTACAGGTATTCCTTGCGGGCAGGGCATATCAAGGGTGCGTCTATGCTTAGACTGTTTCAGCCCACATTTATAAGATTAACAGTAATGCCAGCTATTCCTATAAATGAGAAGGTTCAACCCATTTTCAAAGCTGTGTCTGGTAGCTCTTGAACTGTGTGCATCACACATTATGGATCTTCTACTATAAATCTCTTAGATTTCAGGAAGTTCTTTCTTTCAAATGAAATTTCTACCAAATGACAAAGTTAAATTCCACCCCTGATGAATAAAGTTACAGCTACTTATAATTGGCCCTGGTGAATGTGAGTGATGTTTTATTCCCACTGGGGGGCAAAAATTAAACTCTTGACCTCTGGCCTGAACATTTTACAGTCTCTAAGGTATATTGCCCTTGACTGTAAGCCAACTTGAACATGACCTACAACTAGTTCAAACAAACGTAATAGTGTTTACATTTTTAGGGTCGCGTTTGTGTAGTGGCAATTTGGGCTAGGTTTCTGGCTCTTGAGTTTAGTTTTGGAGCCTGAGCATTAGGAGCTGGCTCTTTCTTGGGCTTCAATTACCAGGTATTGTGTTTCCGCTCGCCCAGACTTTCTCCATAGCTTTCAGCAAGATTTTTAGCAATAGTTTGACCTCAATTAATTGGTAGGTGACATTGTATCACCTTCAATTGATTCAATTATTCACTAATTACATACAACCTACGTGGCGTATGCGTTTCCTGTGAAATTTGCCATAATTCTTAACATATTAAAATGTAGCTATTAATAACAATATAATAGATATAGATAGAAATAAAAAAATAAATATTCTAATATAAATGTACTGGGACCAGTTCTTAATATTCAGTATTGAACTGGTAATTTTTAATGTGCCAACATACACGAAGTTACTCCCCAAACTAGGTGGTGTATTATTTATTCAGAGAAACATTTGGTTGGTACTGTCTTGTTATTAAAGGTTCAGCTGTGATAAACATTTAGGAGGTTTATTGCGCAAAAAATGGAATATAATAGCTGGTTTCATTAGTGTATATCACCTGGCATAGACTTGCCAGAAGACCATCCTGACACGTGTGTGTCCTATTGTGATGTCACCCATTGTTTGATGGTTTTATTACCGTTTTGTTATCACCATTTCACACATATTCGTATATTACTGCTAACAGTTACACTTAATTTGGTCTGTGAATAGCAACACTCCCTCCGTAACAATATTGCCTTTCGCATTGATCAGGGCCTGCCAGTTTGACAGTTTTGTCTGAGTTCCATGTTCCCCCAACAGCACTGCATCAGACTCACTGAGGATTGACCTGTCAATTTCACTATGGTAGCAGTAACTCAAAGCATAAAGTGGCTTATCGGTCTAATTTACTTCTATAAATCTCAACCTATTTTACTACTAAATGAACTCGTATAATGTTATGGAGGAAGACTGAAACTAGCATCTGGACCATAAACCATTAGGATAATGTTTACTGAGCTCATAAATGAAGGTAAAGTTGACTCATTTCCATTAAAGTGAAATGGTTCGGTCTGTGTTATTGTTGGAGCTCCTCCCTGCTGGCCTTTTTACATAGAATACAGGTTTATAAGGTGTTGGCTTCCAACTTTACAGACCTGAGCTTTTGTCCATTATTATATACTGTTAATGAGTCCATGGTGTAATTCACTTGTGTTTCTACGTCTAGTATCCTGAAGGAAATCAAACATGCTAGTAAAAAGCTCTTTTCGTTGTATTGTAAGTTTCGCAGCCACCTTAGTTAATTCAGGTGCAATTGAAATTCAGCCACTACGTGCCACCTAAATCTTTACCACTTTAATTCATAAAAAACAGAAAGAAAAAGAATTTGGCTGTAGACAAATCGTAACAAAACTTTTAATTTCGCTTTCGTTGGCAATAGTCTAGATGAATAGATTCACGTGCTCATGTGCCCCGGAATGTATAAATTATGAAAAGGCAGTGCAGCCATCTTAATATTAGCAATTAAATGAATAACAAGGTCAATATAACACTGTTATTCCTCCAAACCTAAACCCTCTAAACCAACAACCCATTTATTAGCTAATGCCTCTTTATCGTCACCAGTGTGATAATCAATATTAGCACACCTGGCGCAATAAAACTAAATAAACTAATATTAATCTCTCCTTGGCTGTTAGACACACCAACAAAATACAAGGTTCATCAACAAACCAGAAACACTTGTAGATACTCTAATTTTTTTAAGGTGGCGTCGCTGATGAGACAAAAAACCAGAAATAGATTCACTCGCGCGCGCGCCCGTGGACAGATGTAATGGAAGGGGAAATAACAAATTCAGGAAATGATTATTGCCCACAAATTAGTCTCTCTCCCACCATTATCTGCATATCATTTTGACCACTATCTGTCACATTGTCTGTCTGTGCTTCCCTGGTTTGCTAACACGCGCCGAAATAAAGAGCTCAAGAGTTCCTCGCTGAACACAACATGAAGCAGTGCAGGGAGTTGGGTTTGCTTCACCTTGATGCAGAAAGCAAAGTATAAAAATATACATTGATACGATGATTATGTTCAGACAGGGAGCTGGCTGTTTAGCTCTGGTGCTTAAGGGCGCAGAGCACTGCTGGGGTGTGTTCACAAACTGTGTCGGTGTTGTTCTGTGCTCCGCTGGATTGATTAAATATGAATTGGTGTTGGTTGGGGAGGCTCGTCGGTTTGTTCTGAGAAACTGGCTCCTGAATCCGACTCTTCTCATGTGAACGCTGTCAGTGTCATCTCCTTGTTTAGGGGTTGCAGAGTCCACCCAGACACCGGCTGTTCCTCCTCTGACTCCCCAAAAACTTCACAGCCTATCAGGTGGAAAAGCTGTCCTTATGTTCCAGGAGCTTTCACAGGCAAGGGGGATTTCAGCTGGGAGATCTCCGATTGCAGGTAATCGGGGACGGCACAAATAAGTGGACAACTCGTTCTGCGATAGCATAACAAAGGAAGTGGGTCAAAGAGTGCAGGCAATCACAGGCAAAAAACATAATTAAAGAACAAATTCCCATTTTAGTGGCACAGACAGATTTCCGAGCAAGATAGTTCTTTTTCCTTCAGAATTTATTCACAGGAGGCGTATTGATGATTTGCCCACATCGGCAATTTTCCACCATTCTCTCTCCCATTATTCATCCAACTCTACTTTTTAATCTCCTGTGAGCTCGACTCAGAACTCTGCCACTTCCTTATGTCACGAACTGTTCCTCCCTCTATGCTCAATGTCGGGTCTCTAAGACATTGATATTAACATGGACCCACAGTTCGGTCATGGCGCGATTGTACATCCGGCGGTCTAATTTGGAGAAATGGCATTAACATACATTCACGGTGTTTTTCCTTAACTGAGCCATACTATTGGAATTTAGATAAACTGGGTCTGTGTAAGCTGTGCTGATTTCTGAGTTTAGTGTTGCCTGAACCCTCACACATGGGAGGGGCTCCATTTGCTCGCAATTAATCAATACTGGCATTTGGACCGATGTTTGCTACGTTCTCTATGTTCACCATTTCTCTCACCAGCCTAGGAGCGGTCCAGCCAACTGGGGCCTCCACAGGGAAGGCAGAGGAGAGGAAAGGGGAATAGTTGTTGAGGGCGAAACATGACCATACAGCAACAGATTGTTTTTCATCCAGCTGAGTGTGGATGGAGCAGGGACAACGATTCAAAACAGCACTGAAGATCCAACATGGGTAGAGCCTCAGTAACAGAGGACGGAGACACGTGACAAGACAGTGTGCCTGTGTTTCTGTACTTGGGTATTAAGACTATATTGTGTTTAAGTGAACCTATGAGCGTCAACGTCTGGCTTAGGTGTGATCGGATAAGGCTGGACTGGCCCCCGCCTCATCGCATCATGGGGACAACTGTTTGACTCATTGTGCACGCCGGGACAGCAGTCGGAACGACGTGAAGTGCTCTGTGTGGAGTTTGTGGTCATTAGAGGTGTATTCAGATCACCATGTTTACGAGACGAATGCAAATGCGTTTCTGCAAAGCCCCTGCTCCATATCATTCATAGGTTTTCTGGTCTTAGCACACAAGGTCATGTGCATTGCATACTTAGTCAGTCATCATGCATACAGATTGCTGGTCGCGTGACACAACCCACAGCCGCTTTCTTTTCTTCTAGTTTGCTAGTGTATTGTTAAACGTTGTTCAGTAGCCGCTCTAACCCTCATTGTGTCATGGTGGGGGATTTTTCCTCGCGCAGGTGAAGCGTAAGCCCCCTCGCTCTTCTGCTTGCTCGAGCATGGGCCACCCCCCTAG
>NW_023339796.1:17173590-17177033 GCF_004916995.1 Morone saxatilis | reverse complement strand
TGTTCATTTAGTAAATTATGGTTGAATTTAGAGTAAATTAGACGATAAAGCCACTTATGCTTTTGAGTTATGCTACCATGTGATTGACAGGTCATCCTCAGTGAGTCTGTGCTGTGTTGGGCACATGGAACTCAGATCAAACTGTCAAACTAGGCAGTGCTGATCAAATGCGAAGCAAGATTCTGTTACTGTGTTGCCTATTTCACAGACAAATTTTAGTGTACTGTTTAGCTGTAATACGAGATTGTGTGTGACAATGTGTGAGCTGCCATTGTTTCAAAACGGTACTCCACAAACCAATGGGTGACATCACAATAGGTCCACTCACGTGGTGTCTGCAGATAAAAACGGTTCATTCTAAGGTAACAAAAACATAACGTTCCTATATTCAGGTGATTATACACTAATGAAAACATGCTATTATATTCCATTTTTGCCAATAGAACCTCCTAAATGTTACACACTGAACCTTTAATACAAGACAGATACAACTCAAATGTTTCTCTGAATAATATTACAAGTATGGGGAGACTTCTGTATGTTGGCAACATAAAAAACAGTTCAATATGAATAAAACGGTCAGTACATAATGTACAATAGTATTATGTGTTCTACATACATATTTTAGGTTATTATACCAATCATAATGTAAAATTATGGTATTAAGGAAATGATAAGGTTTTGTATAATTACATTGAATCATTTAAGTGATACACATACCAATCATAGGTCAAAACATTGCTAAATTTGGCTGAAAACCAGAAATGGCACTAAATAAATGAGCCAAAAGAGCCAGCTCTAATGCTCAGGCTCACTAAAAAGAGCCAGAATTCCCATCACTAATAAACGCAGACCCCTAAAATGTCAAACTATTCCTTGAACTTGTAGGTCATGTTCAATTGGCTTACAGCAAGCATAACTAAACTTAAATGTTCAGCCAAGGTTCAGAGTTAATTTTTGCCCAGTTGTTAAAACATCCTCATCACCAGGGCCATTTAGTAGCTGTTCTGGAGCTTCCGATCATGTTCTTCATCAGGAGGTGGAATTTAACCAGTTGTCATTAAATTGTAGAAGTAGAAATTTTCATTAAGAAAAAGACGAGAAGTCCTGAAATTGCTAAGAAAATAAAGATCATGTGATACAGTCAAGAGCTACAGAACAGCTTTGAAATGGTTTACCTCCATTTTAGGATAGACTGCCATTTACTGTATTTTATGGGCTGAAACATTCTACATAGGCCATTTGTTTCCTGCTGTAGGATATACTGTAAATTATGCATCTATATGAAGAATATGAATCATAAGTAGGCTATGAATTGTGTTTTTTATGCCTTACACTTTTTATTCCAATGATCAATGTTTTAGGTGCAAGAGAAAGAAACATACAAGGAGCATAAACCTAAAACACCAGCAAGGAACTTGCATTCATGAAAATGTAATATGTAGACAAATGGCTACATGTGTCTAACATAAATTCACAAGTACATCTGCACACATTTCTATGTGCACATGCGTGTTTATTATGCACACACAGAGCAGTGGACTGGACAGACTCCATAATTCACAAGTAGTTTGCAGGAGACAGTCTGGCTTTGTGGAGATGTTCTGTCATCCCCTCTTGTCAGCTTAACACTGCTGTCCCACAGAGCTAGTTTTCATTCCTTCCACCACATCCCTGGCTCTTCATGTCTCCTCTCCATGCTCTGTAAAATATGTATTTTTCCCCCTGAGCCTGAGAACTGATTTCTCATCTGCTGCAGGATGGGAAGACTCTCCAGAGCTGCAATTCTTTATTCCACCTGTCGAGGCAACAACTGAAGCACACACAACCCCAGTCCAGTCAGCAACTTAAATCTTGTGATTCGACTGCCAGTTCATCATGTCGGAGGGGTGAAAGGTTGCACTGGAGCAGCACCTGGAGATACAGTACGGATGAACTTGAAGGCATGACTGCATGGGGCCCCTTTTTCAGCCAGAGAGATACAATCAGTCCCTTTTATTCTCTGCTCAAAGAAAGCAAGTATAATGGGTTTGGCACGCTCTGCAATCCCCATCAGTCAAAATTTGGCTTGTCAGGATATTCCAAAATAAGAGAAAGAATAAAAATGTACTACACCGTGTACTTAAGATACTGGGGGAATTCAAGGACTGTTGCAAAGCTGAATTCATTAGCAGATTTGTAAATTTTGTCCAAAACACTCTCTTAGTCTCTGAGGAGCCTCTTAAACACACACAAACAAGCAAGCTAAGAGAGATTTTCAGCAAATAAGAGCTACAGAGCCGCAGCAGCAGCCGGTTTTTGCGCTGTCACATATCATTATTTACATGACCTGTTCATTATGATTGTACTGATGGTGGCTTGAAGGACACTGTCTGTACTTTTTTTTGTCTTAGTTTGAATATAGCTGGTTAAAGAGAGCTGTCCATCACTGGTTTCAGTAGTGGAGGCTGACCCAAGCCCGCTGGGAACTGAACTGTAGTTAATTAGTGCACAAAGCCTGGGGGACAAAAGAAACTTTCGGGTGAAGGTGGTGGGGGAGCTGCTTGGAAGTGGGGGTTAGGGGGATAAAGCGGGGGATCTTGAGTTTTGTAGCACAGAGGGACTTTTTGGGGGGGGGCGGATCTTGTATGTGTGGGTTCTTGTGTCGGTGGGTGTGCGGCAGGAGGGGGGTAGAAGCAGTGAGAGTGGGGGCACACAGAGGGATGAATTAGCAGTGTGAAGGGAAACCCTGTGCTCTGAGCCACTACCAGCCAGCACACACACGCTCTCTCTCCGCTGGAACCCGCCAAGGGACAAAGGACCGGGTGGGTCTGGGGGAAAGGGACCTGAAAGGAGAGACTGCAAGACAGAAACTGCAAAAGGTCAAAGTATGACATGAACTAATGAGGGCAGGCAGTCTGTCAAGACTCTTTGCACTGATATCACTTTGATGAGTAGTAAAACTGTATCTTCTTTCATGGACAGCCTAAGAGGAACCTACTATGTTGCTATGGGGCATCTGTGGTAGAGTAGAGAGTTTTCAGTGGCATTACTCTAGAGCTACATGCTTTTATTGTGAAATTGATCTACAATAAGGATATTTGTATGATATCCAATCGATCGATTCCGTCGATGAGGCAACGTTAAATCTGTGTAATCGCTTTTGTTGAATCACCAAGTGTGCCTCAAATCACAGGTGGTTATCATGCGGTATCAGCCTCAAAGGCCACTCAATAACCCGCGGGAGGCGCTGTGTATCCATCCATTGTTATCAAAGCTCATATTGACATTCTCCGCCAAGGCGGCCACAGTCCATTTGATGCCGGAATTGATCGGCGTTTAGCGGCGGTGAGCGGAGCGACCAGGCCGGTGCTACCTGCTGCCAGCACGGACAAACACTGCGGGCTGGTGGCCGCTTCTGTCTGCTGGCCAACCAACAAACCAGCCTCCTCCTCCTCCTCCTC
>NW_023339796.1:17154128-17173490 GCF_004916995.1 Morone saxatilis | reverse complement strand
TCTCAGTCTGCATGCATTAGCGGCCGTACCACGCTAATGATCGCTACTTTTTCAAGCTTATCTGCTCTGTTGGGTACATAATGTGAGATGTGTGTGTGTGTGTGGGGGGGGGGATATCTGATGGGGTAAATGGAGTTTACCTTGCAGCCATTTTAAAGAGTTTTCTGTCTTCAGAGCAGTTCCCTGACCCAAACTCTTGTAAATGACTGGTTCATTCCCTTGGAAGTTGCTGACTGTACCAGTGTACAATTCACCATCTGGAGGAAAAGACAAAGATTTAAAGAGAGACTTTAAATTAAGATTTACTATTAATTAAACATATTAAACTACAAATAAACGACATGCTGGGGGCTTTCTTAACTGCACTAGATGAAGCCATCAGGAGAGAGTATTATGAGGGAGGGATTAGGCAAATCATGTCTTCCACTCATATCCAGCTCAATTATTCACTAATTGCTTGTTAAAGAAGTTGAACACAAACAGCATCAGTTGGTGTCCGGCTATTTATCAGAAGGACTGATGCAGACAAACAACATCAGCAGGCACATCATGACTCATTACTGAATCAAAGTGGTAGTTAACATCAAAGTAGCTTCGGAAAAAAACAGCTGAGCCTCTTCCCAGAAAGAAACACACAAAATAATACCTTGTTCTTTGCACGGCAAATGTTTCAAGTGACATGAAGACAGAAAGAAATATAATGAAATCTGTGTATTTCTACGTACCAACAATGATGGCAGTGGATTTGTACTCTGGATTAAAGGGGCAGCGACTGCGCCCATCTTCCATCACAACCTCGCCCACTTCGTCTCTCTCCAGCGTGAATGTTGACGTGTTCTGGAGACGAGACACAAACAGCAAATGTCCCTCAGGCACAGTCCAATTAAACTCTACTTACAGTAAAGACTGAGCTAAAGTGAGCTCAGTGACCTCAAGTTCATTCTCTCCACTTCTTCCCTACAACACACACACGCACAGTGCACTGACTTTTTAGGGAGTTTGGTCAATTTGAACATACAGTAGCTCGGTCTGGTGAATAAACTATATGTCAAAGGATATGAACGCAGCAGTAGTGTGCTGGGAGTCAACCCACACATTCAATCCTGCTAATATGCATTTATCTTTTGCTCAAAATTGCCCCGCGAAATGCAATTGTTACTCCGATTAAGTGATGTTTGCTAAAAACTACAGTAACCAGCTGTTTCTGAGTCTGACTGACTTTTTTTAAAGGAATTATTTGGTCTTTTCATGGGATTTCGTAAGAAAATATAGAATATCAACCTCATGTCTTCATGCAGTTAGTATGGTCACTCAGATTTGGTCAATTGGTCACTGTCAATTAATAGGCCATAGAACATACTTAAGGTAATTTTAGGTGCCTGTGTATATACAATATATGATATTGGCAATGTATGTAGGTCAATATTCAGCCCCTGAAACAGTTGTACAGCTGTGTAATAGTTGCATAATCTCTTCTCCGGCTTTGGAGGAGGTTTGTCAAGTCTGAGAAGAAGTGACCTCACTGGAGTAATCTCAGGGCTGGGCCGTTTTAACAGAAAGACTGCGTTAAAAACAGGGAGCAGAGAGTTGGCATTAATAGGCAGGGAGGTTCCAACAAAAGACACTATTATGTTGCATCATGGTAAGTGCGGGTGACGTCTTCAAAATACTTGTTTTGTTATGACCAGCTGTCCGAAACCAAAACATCTTCAATTTAAAATGGTATGAAACAGAGCAAATGCTCACGTTTTTGCTCGATACTTGACGACTGATTAGCAAAATTGTTGGAAATAGTTTTCTTTTGACTAATTGACCAATTATTTCAACTTTAAAGTATATGAGCCAATATTATGAGTCAAGACTAAAATATAGATAACACATGGGTTTAGGACAGATTCACATTTTTTCAATTTATCTCAATGGTCCAATAACATTGAAGAGAATCTATTGGCAGAATATAATATTCATTGATATGTTTTCATTAGTGTATAACCACTACATTAAAATAGCTTTTGCCAGTACAGAGTATAGAGGAGGAACAATTACAGCGATAGACACTAAAAAAAATTATGTGGGCAATTTGCAGTAATAGTAATAACTTTTATAATAATAATAATAACATTGTGAAATATTTCTCTGTCCCTGTGAGACTCCATTCTCATCACATCCTGAACACAGTCTGACTCATATCATCCGTTGTTACCAACTTCAGACTACCTCATTGTATTTAAGCTTTATGTATGTTTGTTCTTGACTATATAATTATGTGTGCTTCATTAAAACTTAAGATATCTTGTCATAATAATAATAATAATAATAATAATAATAATAAATGTTGGTGTGTTTTGTCCCCTCAATGAATAAATGAGGTAATGAATAACATGTAGCCTACTATTATTTTTGAAATCCCCACCGGAAGCTCGACGTCCACCGCGTCCACCTTGACGCTGCCTGCGCCCCCAGCCCCCTCTCTGTGTCTCTGTCCCACTGTTGCCATTCCGACGCACATCCCTCGCAGGCGAGCAACAGCTACGCGGAGTTGGCCAAAGTGGACTACACAGATTCCTCTGCGCGCAGACCCGACTGCACACCCGGCTCTCCATCCTCTGCTCAGGGCGGGCAGCAGCAGGGAGATGCGCCCCTGGACAGAGGTTCGGTGTCGGTAAAGTCAGATAAAGAGAATGAGAGTGAGACAGGGCGCAGTGTAGCGCTCCGGTAGCATCGCATCCACCACTCAGGAATAACGGGACCTGATTGTATGCAACAGAAAGAAGCGCTCGGTTATTTCTCTGAGGATTGTTGTCGGTAGAATGGGGCGGTGAGAGCCTCATCGCAACTGAAGTCATGAGAATTGGGAGAGGAACAAAAAGCTCGGCTGCGGTGCTCTGTGTTTGAGTCTCCATCCACCCGAAGGGTCCAGTCTACACACCTTTATTCATGTTGCAAAAGCCTGTTTTATGACAATGGATTACTTGCTGTGGGTGTGCAGCCTCATTGTTCCCGTGGTGCTGGCTGTGGAAGGTACGTCGTTTTTATTTTAATTGTATGAATACTTTTATGTCCCGTGAATGAACAATGGGCTGTTTGGATGCATTGGAATATGGCAATAAAAAAAAAAAACACCTTATTGTCACCAAGACAAAATAAACACATTAACACAAGCAGAACCATGTGTACGTACAGGAGCCCACAGTGTGCATTTCTATGACAATGTGTATCATATTGGGGTCAGCCCATTCCGGCTGTTTAAATACCGGATCAGTCATGTATGCTGCTGCTGCTGTAGATGGAATTACATCTGTAAGCAAGACTCCGTTCATGTTTAGGTTAATTAAAGCTGTTAATATAATGCGGACCGCTCTGTTAAATAGGCAATTCCGCTGAGTATCAATTTGCTCTCTGATTGTAATCCATGTACACATGTATCAGCACGCCCCATTCCCTGTGTGTGTGTGTGTGTGTGTGTGTGTGCTGTGTTTGTTGTGTATTTGTGTGAAGACATCCCAGTGTTTCCATTGCGGCTGAAGGACTGCCCTGTTGCTATTGTCCCTGTTGTTGCCACAAGCTGAGTGAGGATGCCCACCTGCCCCACCTTTTCTCCCCACAGCACCAGAGGGGTTAGACACACACCACAGAGACAGTACAGAGGGGCGTCCCTCTGAAACAAAAACACACTCCTCATAAGATGAATGCTCATAAGATGAATGCCAAAGGTTTCAAACCTGCTGTTGGGTCCTCCCACCAATCAGTGCTGTGGATGCTTAAACACAGACCGGAGCGGATCAATCCTGGCCCCTGAAGCGCCACGGGGACACACATGTGAAACACATTAGATGACAAGTGTGAATTAAAGGTCAATGGCTTAACAAGTATGCTGCAGCCCCCCGAAGCTCCCTCCATCACCGAGGGAGTGTTGCTCCAGGGAGAAGCCCACCCCTCGCCACCGCCGCTACCCACCCAGCGACTCCTCTCTGAACTGTAGCTACATTTCTCTGCCTTGCACCCCTCCCTCCCTCCCTCCCTGTCCAATCTGCCTCTCCTGGACCGTGGCCAGACTGATCCCTCATCAATTCTGGTGTCAGCAAAGTAAATCAATGCAGCGGCAGCAGCCCTCCAACTCCCAGTGGGCTCTCATGCCGTGACGATCAGCCCCGTTTCCCCAACTGGACCACTAGCTGTTAGTCAAAGCTCAGGGGTTAACTAATGTTTGTCCTCTGAGGATAAACATGAAGGGCAGATCATCAGATGGGTTTAAACGAGGGGGGAAAGGAGGCCTTTTTTTCAGTGAGTTGCGTGTCGTTTATTTAGCTGCTTACTCAGTGCATTTAGACACATGGCTTGAATCTGGAATTTGTTTTTTTTCAGACTGGCAAGTGTTTGCGCATGGATGATGCAAGCTGGACTGCAACTTGAAGTGTGTGCTTATTTACAAAAGCTACAGTGATGACTTATCTCCAATTCACACCAACAGACTGCAGTAAAAGCCTCAGCAACTGTGACATTTTTATGTTGTATTGCTCTCATTTACAGTCAGCGTTTACTGTAGTCTTATTTTAAAAGCTCATAAACTAGATGGATGACCACTCAGAAAGCATTTTATAAAAGGATCTACAGGACGTAGATGCGCGATCGTAGGAAAAGCATCAGGAGCAAGTTTTCTGATGGTTTTCACATCAGCACAGAGCTTCATTTACATTTTCCTGCTTTCTGTACATCAGAATATCAACGAGAATAATTATTGTAAAAGCAGATGCAAGAAGCCCCGAAGAAAGATTAAATTAGGTCAGCTTGACTTGTTCAGGAGCTGCTCATCAAGCGTCAAACTGGGCATCACACTCGACTGTTACCACTGTGGTTCTATAAAGAGGAATATGCACTCAAATACAAATGAATCGTTGCTTACAATGAGCTCGGACGTCAAGAAGAACCTCCTGATTTGCACCTTTTTCATACCCACAAATTTGATCATCCTCCTATCACTGATGATGATGTTTGGCTGTTAATATTTCATATGTTTGCTTGTTGGCAGTGTTAGTGTAGTACAAGGCGAGGCCTCCCTTTCATGATGCACCCGCTCTCACAAAGTGAATAAAACATTAGCATGTGTGAGCTCCCAAAGCGCACTGAAATGCAGAGTTGTGTGGCATTTGGGCTCCAGCGCGCGATCAGAAAAAACAGTAAATGCCATGGGTGGTGACGCTCTAAAGTTCCCACTGCAGCATTGTTTTCTTACCCCAGGGGCAGAATGACTCCACCGTTGCTGTAGTTTTATGGAAGTGGAGGAGGAGGTTTGGGGGGGGTTTCTGGCTTTGAGTTATAGCAGCAAGGCGATCTCAGAGGTATTGTAAATTTGACAGGAAGGGGGAGAACTCTGGAACAAATGGGATCTTTTTCAATCTTAACCGGTTTCTAGGATTTAGTGAGTTGACATTAACACACTTTGGTGCACAGGGTTGTTGTTGAACGATAACCTCTTTCAAACGGAAATTTTAGTGTTTTAGAGCAACACGTGTCTAGACTCAGATGGTAAGCTTGAGGATGCACCGTGTCACCCCCTCCTTCTGGCTAATAAGAAACCAACAACTTTAAAATCATTGTGGAGAAATTCAGTCTTCTCCAAGGTCAAAGGTCAGGTTGGGATGCAGGAAAGCGCCTCAAGAGCTGCTAGGGATTTAGTATCTTGCTCAAGAGTGCTTCAACGGGGTGAAATCCTGCTTACACAGGGGCTTGAACCCAGCTTTCACAGATGTAGGATGGTCGACCTGCTGGCCCTCAGTGTGTGAGGTGAAGCCTGTTTAAAGGAGCATCAGCTCAGACCCGTAGTTAGCTGAGGCTGAGTGATTCTGCCTCCGTTGCCTTTGGGCACCGGGAGAGAAGAGGGACGGGGTGACGCACCGGATCAGACACCCAAGGGATGGGCTGGATCAGCAGCATGTAGTCCAGGAGTATTCACTCAGCTGTGTGCCACTGAGGGCCAAGTGTAGCCAAGCAAAGACAACAGCCGCTGATTTCACTGATTAGTTCCTCCTCTCTGGCTCAAGTCGTAGTAATCAGTAAAACAACCTTGTTCACAACCGTATATTTGGGTTCGACAACTGAAGTTATTAGCTGCTGTCTCTCATGTCCCTACGCACACAAGAATAGAGGACCGACAATGCTTTTATAAACGAGGAACGGGGCTCGCTGTTGTATTTAAAGCTCTGTCAGTAGATGTACATTTGCTTTGTGCATAGAAATTACTTATTATTATGCAGAGGAAAATGGAATTTCCATTGTCCACCAAGATGGAGGCACACACTTATTCATTTTGAAATTTAGGAATAGGCCGTTTAAAAGGCTGTTACCTGCTCATAAAAGAATTCTGGTTAAAGCTGCAAACCACATGCTGAACTAATGCAAGATTCCTGTTGCTCACCATTAACAAATGATCGAGTCACTGTGAGTTCATGTGATTAGTTAATGCTTAATGGCTCATCACATAATGATTGTTAATTCAAATGTACTTCATACACTAATTTATATACCACCAAATTAGCTGGAATCCAGTTACACAGAAAAGGGCTTTTCAGAGCTACGCCTGTGATCAGCTTGAAAACAGTACTGTAGTTTGCACTCATAGAAATATGAAGATGTTTATCAAAGTGGTAGTCTAATATGCTAAACATCTACATGTTGCTGCATGACTAATTGATGATCCATTAAGCATTAATTAATCACATGAACTCAGAGTGGCTTCATCATTTCTTCTGGTGATAAACAGGAATTCATGATACTTCCTGCATTAATTCATGCTTTAGATCATCAGGAATCACGCTTTAGTTACGCGTTACTTGAAGGTCCAGTGGGTCACATTTAGGAGGACATATATAATACAATATAATATTCATTGGTATGTTTTTATTAGTGTATTATCACCTGACTATAGGAATAGTTTTTGTTTTTGTTATCTTAGGATAACCCTTTTATATCTACAGACAGCACAGGTCGCCTCCAAGGGGGGTCTGCCAGTGGTTGAACCACCATGTTCTACAGTAGCCCTGAACGGACAAACCAAGCACTGGCTCCAGATAGGGTCTTTAGTGTTTCTTTTGAGTTTCTCAGACACCATAGTTCCTGCTATACACTTTACTACCAGGTTGTCGAATACAGACGCGAGTGGTGTTCAATTAGTGGTAATCTACAACTTTACTGCTGGATGCCATTAAATCCTACTACTACTACTTTAAGGGAAAAGTTGAACATTTTAGGAAATATGCTTTGTCAATTTTTTGTCGAGTGTTAGATAAGAAGATTGATGCCACTCTTAATGTCTGTCGGCTAACTATGAAGCTAAAGCCAGCAGCGGGTTAGCTTAGCTTAGCATAAAAACTGTGGTATGGGCAGGGGGAAAGCTGGCCCAGCTTTGTCCACATTTGGTAACAAAATCCAGATGTATTCTGACACAATGATTTGTTGTTTTTACACTGATTTTATTTGCTAGCCCAGCCAGCTGTTTCCCCCAGTATTTAGCTTCTACCGCTAGCTTCATATTTAACAGACAAGAGCGGTATCAATGTTCTCATCTAACTCTTGGCAAGAAGGCGAATAACCGTAATTCCCAAAATGTTAACCTTTGAGCATGTATTTTCTATCTTTATTACAGATTATTTCTCAGATCAAGATGGATCATTGTCTGTCAAACATGACATTATTATTTTTGAAGGGGACCAAAATACTCTGAGAACATTTTGTACATAGTTTATGACTGTGCATCAAAGACCACTTGTCAACTCTTGTCAACTTGTTTTCCATTTACACACACAGCCTATCTCATTTGCATAGAAACAAAGAACTAGGAAGCCCTACTACTTGCTTGTGGTCTTGTCTGTAGCAGTGTAAACGTGAACACACGAAGCACATAAATGAGGAGAGATAACTGTATTTAATGCTAGTATGATCTGCGCCTTCTTACAGTCTTTGGTTACAATGGAAAAGCTCATTTGCTTGACTCTCAATGGCACAAAGTGGAACACCACAGATGCAATCTATCCTGTTGGATGTAGTGATCACTATTCATTATCTCTATAAAGAAGAAAAGCCATTGTGGTTTCTCTAATGAACCCACAGCACAGACACTGTAAACACTGCACATATCTCTAGCTCAGCAGCTACAGATGGACCAGTGATCTATTCACTCAATCAAACAACTTCTATTATTGACACACAAAAGCCAAGGACACATTGCACTGTAACTCTTCTGTCTTTAGAGCAAACATGCAAGGTTAGTATGAATATACAACACTATCAGAACAAAGCCATGTTTATTGGAACGGGTTTTGCTCTTGTACCACTCAGGACATGCTATTTGTTTACCCCATCACGCCCTCCTTTAGCACCGTTATCAACGACTTGTGAGCAAATGGTGCACAGCAGGCGTCGTGTCATTGAGTCTCCATGAAGAAAGTGTAATTGTTTCAGTAATTATGTGCTAACAACAACAGAACAATGGGAGTCAGCGTGGCCACAGCTGTATATTGAGGACCTAGAGAGGGGTTGCTTCTTCTGAGGTGTTAAAATGAACTCACTGGACCACCAGGTGACAACTGATTGACAACCTGACAACAATGCTCATTGATCCTGCTGTTTATTCTCTGCCTCTGCCCTGATTGTCTGCCCAGCTCTCACCTCCTCGCAAAGTCATAAACAGCCCTGTGACGAAAACAACTGCTCAGATCACCTGTTTGACAAATCTCAGGCGAGAGGCGTCACACACTCGGCACCGGCGGGTGCTCCCACCCACCCCCCTCCCCAAATGGTATATATTAAATTTGCCTGTGCCTGTATGACCTCTCTGAACTGGTGCTGCTTAATGGAATTCTTCCCACTGAAGGCATCTTGGAGGATGCTTTGTTCCCAGCTCCACAAATGAATATTGAAAGGAGTGCATTTGCGAGTGCCAAACACAGAGAGAGAGAAAGCCTTAATTAGGCGGCCTCACAGATATGCCATGATTGTCAGTGCTTTCAAAAACTGAGTGCATGTGGGTGCAGGTTATAAAAGAGAGGGAGAGGAAGTTTTACCTGCATCCTTTGTCAAGCAGGGGGGACTTGTGTGTGTGTGTGTGTGTGTGTGTGTGCGCTCCTTAATGCCTTGCAATAATTTGGTTTCTCCTCACACCATTGAATTCAGGTTCATCAACCTTCCTCCTACTCTTTTTTTTTTTTTTTTGCAGAAACCCTTATGGACAGTCGATGGGCAACCACAGAGCTGGCTTGGACCACGTTCCCAGAGAGTGGGGTGAGTTAGTGTGTGTGCATGTGTTGCATTTGTTTTGTGTGTGTTTTTTTTTTTGTTCCATTTGCTTGTTAATAGAGCCCAGTCTGCCTTGAACAGCACACCTCCTACTGTTTTATATCTTTGTTTTTGCAGTGTATGTTTGCTTTCTTGGATACTAAAAAGCAAATGAGAAACACACTGTGTGACATTGTTCAGAAGAAATCAAGGGTTTTCAGTATTTAGAAAATGCTAGAAGCTTGAGGAACAAATATAGTACTTTAAACAAACAAATGAGCAAACACGCAGATACACAAAGTAAATCCCCACAGTGTGTAAGGACTATTAGGTAGGCTCTACCTTGTGTGTCTCCCCAGGATAGAGAGCCTCATAATTGAAAGCATGTGTCTGTGTCTTTTATAATATGGGCCCAAGAGCACATTACAGGCAGAAATTAAGGTTTTCAGTTGATACCCCCTATAGGAATGGTGAGAAAATAAAACAACATGAATTTGACCCCAGGGCTAACAGCCTGACAGACCTCCCCCACTCCCGGCCGGTGTAATTTGTCTTCGCTACGTGAGCGCAAAGTCAGTCAATGGAAATGGTAGGTTTCCATGGAAACGATCTTCGGCAGCCCTCCTCCTTCCTTCTCCTACAAGGGCCGGCTCTGAATGTCCTAGCATCCATGAAGTCATATGTCACGACTGGTGAGGCAGCCCCTCTCTTCGCGCCTGACAAGCCCATACGTTCGGGGGCCGGCAATTATCATATTTGTCAGGTAGTGCATCAACGTGTTGCTGGTGATTTACGACATCTAATGCTGACTCTTGGGCTCATCGTTTGGGAATAAATTGCACAGGAGCTCAGAGACGTGAGATGAGTTATGCATTATTTTCTTCCAGTTGAGATAATCAATTTTTGGGAAGCTCATTTGTTATGGAAACGAAGCATTCAGTCCAAGGGGGAATTAGGAAAAAAATCAAAAAGATTGACTTCTCACAAGGTTATTTCCTAATGGACTAAATTTATTGATCAGTGAAGCCATTTATCATAGCCTGTAACATTAGCTACCATTTATACCAAGACTAGTGTTAATAATCTATAAAGCTTTACATTGACATGGTTCTGACACACAGACAGAAGTCGTGTCCAATGTCATGTTAAGTCCTTAAATGATTCTTTTCAATGCTATGTGATGTAAAAAGACACCAGTCTACCTGGCATATTAACCACAACAGATAAATATCTGCTCTCAGGCTATATGTGTAGGCATGAGAAAATAGATACATAATATATTCTACGTAACCTCGAGTGCTCAGGAGTGCTGCCACAGTGCAATCATACTGACAGCATTGCATTTAGATGGCCATTTTAATAAATAACTCACTGTTGCATTATAGATATATGGGGAAAGTTTCCATTTAAAATGCACAGTTTTATACTCTCATCTCTCTTAGCACAGATAACAAATTTGTACATTATGGAAACCAAATCTCCTCTTGAGGCTATTTCGATTGCACTGCAGCAGTTATAGATATGAGCACTGCTTCCTATGAGTGTGTCTGCAGTGTGTTTAATAGCCACTGTAGGTAGACTTTGATAAAGGCCCCACCAGCACATCTGTGATAATCTTAGCTGCAGAACATCCCTCTTTTTCCAAACCTCAAACACGTGATCAGCATCAGAACTGTTAGTCAAATAGGCATAATGCGTGAAATGTGTTTTAATGGGAAAATGTTTTCTATTAATAGTCCGTAGTGATTGAAATTTTCTGAATGATTCATGCAATTAGAAGCATTTTAACTGCAAATTATTCCTCACAGGCCACATGTACACAGCGCACTGTGGGAAAGTGTGTGTTGGTGTGCATGTGTTGCATTTTTATATCCTGTTTGTATCACACATCACTTTGCTGTTTTGAATGCCCTCTATGCCTGAATGGTTTGCATTAGGATGCGCTGCATTTAACATTACCCAATATTAATTAACAACATATTGGACGAGTGAGTTTCTGCTGTAGCTCAGTTGCTGCTGAATGAGAAATAGAACTGTTGCCACATTAAAAACAAGCATTAGTTAATCAACTTAATTTAGTCTCATTTTATTCTTAAGTCTGTTCCACTCCTCTCCCCATGATCCACAGTTCTCACAGTATTTAGTTTCCCCTGCTTCCTTTGTCACAGTGTGTCTCTGTTGTTTCCACAGTGGGAGGAGGTTAGTGGCTACGATGACTCCATGAGCCCAATCAGAACCTACCAGGTGTGTAATGTTCGACAGCCCAACCAGAACAACTGGCTCAGGACGGACTTTATTCCCCGCAAGGGCGTGCTGCGCGTCTATGTGGAGCTCAAGTTCTCCGTCCGTGACTGCGCCAGCATCCCCAACATCCCCGGCTCGTGCAAAGAGACCTTTAATCTGTTTTACTACGAATCAGAGGGGGACACAGCTACAGACACCAGCCCTCTGTGGAGGGAGAACCCCTATGTGAAGGTGGATACTATCGCCCCAGATGAGAGTTTCTCTCTGCTGGAGGCGGGCAGGATCAACACCAAAGTACGCAGCTTTGGCCCCCTCTCCAAGGCAGGCTTCTACCTGGCGTTCCAGGACCTGGGCGCCTGCATGTCGCTCATTTCAGTCAGGGTTTTCTTCAAGAAGTGCTCCACCACCATCGCCAATTTCGCCGTCTTCCCCGAGACTGCAACAGGGGCTGAAGCCACCTCCTTAGTGATCGCTCCGGGGGCCTGTGTGACCAACGCTATGGAGGTGTCCGTCCCTCTGAAGCTGTACTGTAACGGGGACGGCGAGTGGATGGTTCCTGTGGGCTCGTGCACCTGTGTTGCCGGCTTTGAGCCTTCTGCAGACGGCACTCAGTGCCAGGGTATGTGTATTTAACAGACATTTGGACTTTTATTTAACCAAACCTCCTTTATATGCTCAGTGCAAGTCACCTCAGTCTGTGCCCTCTTCTCTGCATTTATTGTGTGGCTCCTGAAAGGGGGTGAAGGAGGGTGGAGGAGAGTATGAATTAATGAGGTGTTGCAGAGAGGAGCAGCATACAAATATTGTGAGAGCGGGACGGGAGGGAGAGAAAGATAGCGGGAAGGCACAAAATAGAGAGCCAGAGAGGAAAATGCAGATAATAGGCATCCGGAGTCCAGAGAAGAGAGATATTAACAGAGGAAGGGAGATAGTGTGAGTTAAAAGGTGTGAATTGCCAAAGATGGGATGGAAACAGCAGCCAAAAGGAGAAGAAAGGAACGGGAGGGGGGCTGCAGGAAGTCAAAGACAGACAAGCAAAGCCTCCTCTCACCTGGGCGTGAGAAATAGTGTCTAACATGCGCTGGAGAGCTCATTCGTTGCCATTTGGCGGCTCAAGGTTAAAAGCTTGCCGCCAATGCCTGATAAAAAGCTCTCTAGGGCTTCAGCAAGCGGTTGCGATGAGGAAGTGTAATTTCCTCCGCGGCCTCCCGTTAGTTAATCTACAGGCGGCCACACTCATTAACACCATTCAGACCAACGTGAGCCAACACTGCCACGCTAACATTAATCACTCAGACATTTCATTTCTTACCTCAGTCTCGTCGCTCGATTGCAGCCAAACACCGCATGGGATGGAGAGAGCGGTGGAGAGAGGAGGGAGAGTGGAGACAATGAAGGGGGATAGGGAAACATTAGTGTATCAGAAACTGGAGGATCATCGTGCCCTCCAAAGAGGTTTATGGATTGAAGGAAGACAGTGGGGTGATTCAACACACTCTCGAAAAAAAGAATCTAGGAAAACAAACAAATAAAAGAAAATGATGATGCACTGTGTAATAGAAGAAAAATAAATCAGATCAGAGAGTGTAGAGCCTAAAGGTCTGTGAATTATGAGAGGAGAAAAAAAAAGAGAGTACATTTTCATCTTATCTTCTTTGGCTTTTTATTGCACGGCTTTAGAGCCACAATGCGGGGCCATTAGCTGTGCTGATTTTCCTAAAAGTGCCATTGTTGGGAATTAGGGAGGAACTTGAGTTCAAACTGAAAGACCACTTAGCCTAACTAGTTAATCACACTCTCTCTCTCTCACTGGCTGGCTTTTATGAGCCCTCACGCTGACAGGACAGATGTTTGCCAGAGACCCCACTTTTACAACACCAGTTAGGAATGTGGCAAACAGTAAAACGTGGGGCTCTGGAGGCAGATATATCCAAACCTTTTGCTGCTAATCCCCTTTATCTGAATCCTTCTTTAGTCTGGGTTTATGCAGGTTTATCCTTAAGACTCGATACCAGCCAACCTTCAGCGTGACACTTTGGAATTCAAATTAAATGCTTGGACACATCGTAGTAAGATTACCATACTTTGTATATTTTTCTAATAACTCTCTGTTGCTAATTTACGTCCAGTCTGTTTCTCCTTTATTTGAATTGATTTACTGGCTTATTATGGAGCTGTTCTGCATGCATGTGGAGGCCTTGTTTGTATTCAGCGGTGTGGTTTGGAGAGCTGAGGACCGAACAGACACTGATTGATGGGTTTAGGGTGTATCCCTTTTCTCAGAAGCATTCTCCATCCCTGTTTGTCTGACAACAGCAATCTGCTGTCAACAGTCTATCTTCATCTTTATCCTCCTTTTCCTCCTCTTCAACAAGAAACTTAGCTGTCATCCAGACTCTCTTTTTGGGGAGATTAATGTCACCTGGTAGAGAGCGCAGCAGATGCAAATACATAGATAAGACCTTAAGTGTTTGCTATTTCTCACATACGTATCAACATTTTTTACATAAATATGAGCTTTGCAGATACTTCACAGGTACAGCTTTTGTTCTGTGACAGACGTGACAGCCGCTTGTCTTTTAGATAAGTGACAGCACAGCGTCTTTTTGTTGTTTTGTTCTTATTGTCCCCTTTATTTTCTCTCCCGCTCATCCAGCTTGCATCCCTGGGACCTTCAAATCCAAATTTGGGGAGGGATCCTGTGCTCCCTGCCCGTCCAACAGTCGCACCAGTGCACGAGGAGCCAATATTTGTCCCTGCCAAAATGGTTTCTACCGAGCTGACAGCGACCCGCCTGACTCCGGCTGCACCAGTAAGTCATCCTCCACTGCACAGACTAAAGAAATACTCCAATTTTCTCACGCTGAGTCTCTTTTGAAAAGTCAGAGGATTAGAAGAAACATATGGCAAATTATCAGTGCCAGGCTGAATCTATCAATGAACATATCCTTGGTGTTTGTTCTGACTGTACTGTAGTTGTAATTACCAAAAAGAAGATAGTTAAAGCCTCAAAGCTTTAATTGATATTTTTATAATAACAAAGCCAAATGACAATATAAAAACAGTGTGACAATGTGAAAGGGGTTGCTTGTAGTGATGAACTTTCAGGGAATTGTGGCCTGAATCTGCAACTCCACAACTTTACTGTTCTGGTTCTCTCTCACCACTCTCATATTGTCGTTACGACCGCAGCAGACAGCTGTTTTCAGCAAACAAAAAATCTCTGATAAACTCACTGTTTAGCACCAAATAACAGATAAACACAGTTAGAGACTAGCTGATGAACAAAGTGGAGCGTTTAGCAGCTAAAGAGACAGAAATTTCCCTCAGGAGCTAAAAGAGAATGAATATTGGACTTAGGTTCATCAGATGGCCCGAAACACGATTCCAAATGCAGGATAATGTTGTAATGTAATGCTCTGTAAATGCTGGATGAGTAAAAAATCAACTGTGCGTTAACAATTTTGCCATAACAACTTAATATGGCCCCCTACATTATTGATCTCCAGGGGGTGTAAAGTTTTGGTTACGACTGACGATGTTGGATCATTGGATTGGAGCCATATTTGTGTGCGTGGTAGTTTAAAATGGGCGGTAGGTTAGGCAACTCAAAGTGAAATCTTTGTCGATGTTAGCTGCTGCTCCTTGCTGTAAGTCTCATCTGTGAGTTGAGCTTCCACTTTCTAAGTAAAATAAAATCTTAACAACACGATGGGTCCTTCCAAAGGTTGAATGTTATAAAGTGACAGACGTCTTAAATCACATTACGTAACCAGTTGGCTTGTTAAAAAACTGATAGAACCCTTCTTGTGAGCTGTATAGGGCTGTGACGCTCTGTAGTTGGAAGTGTACCAAAGAAGATCACATCTTCTAGCATTGCTGGCCCTCAAATGTTGGTTAAACACAGCCATGGAAACCCTCCTAATGCTTAAACACTGTTTTCACAAATGGTTAAAAAAAGCAAAATGATGCACTATAGCTGCAGTGTTGTTTAAGCCTGAACAAAACTAACTAAAAATACTGTAGAGAATTCAAAATTTAGTTTTACTTTAAAAATGACAAATATGCAGCTGTATGTAAATATTTCTCAGTAGTCTGGTCTGGTGCTGACTGCAGCATCCATGCTTGTTCTGCATGGACAAGCCTCTGAGAGAAGTCCCAGCAGTCATGCTGATGGAGAGCGACATGTGCTGTCTTGACCGTGTAAAATCACCCCCCAGGGGCCTTTCGCCACGTTAAATGACACACGAGGTCCGCAACTGTCTTCCCCAGATCCTTGTCACAGGAACACTGTGGACACTGACCAGCGCACACAGACAGGCGGGCAGTGACACAAGCACCACCTCCAACTAAACATGCAAACACACACAAACACACACAGGCCTGACAGTTCTGTCCCTGCGGTCTGTCAGAGCTTGTGCCAGGCAGCCTGTGCTTTGTGTTGGAAGTGGTGTGTTGCACAAGGGAGGCTCAGCCAGTCAATGGCCGGCAGCTTGGACTCAGCGTGTGTTTCAGATGGGTGTCCAATTAGAAGAGCCTCCACTCTGAACTGTGTCTGCCTAATTAGAAAGGACAGGACGACTGAAAACGCAGCTCAGGGCAGGCTGAACTCAGAGGACAGGCGGTGTTTGGCCGGCAAAGGCTGATGGCCTGAGAGCCGTCCCTTCTTCCCCCAACCCCCCCGACTCTCTCTCTCTCTCTCTCTCTGTGCTTTGAGACAGGTTAGACTTTCTGCCGCTGGAAGCTTACAGGGAGAGCCCTTCTCTCCTTTCACTGTAATAGGATGAAAAGCATGCTCGCTGAACCAATCTTTGTTGCCCCCCTCTGTGGTTATCATACTTTATCCAGGTTTCAAACACTTCACACAAAATGCAGCACTGCTTATTGAAACGTGGAGGCCTCGGGTTATACTGATACAAGAACATGAATTTCTATCAATAGTGGATTAGCGAAGTTCCACGAGCTGCAAGAGGGGTTACGCATGGGAACGGATGCTGGTTACAGCGTAGAGCAGTAACAGGATTGTGCTTTTCATAAAGGCACATTACTTAGTAATGAACAGTGGTGTTCTGCTTGTGCATGACAAGTTTTATTTATCCTCCTGTTTCTGAATATGTTGACTTATTTATATGCAGCAGGAAGGATTTTCCCCTGTTGTTATGTTTTTTCCATGTTTCCATGCCCTTTGCTCCATTCTAAGGCTTTGTTTGGGGCATGTAAAGCAATCTAACACATGTATTTAAGGATTTTATTAAAAAAAAGAATAGCATACCTATTTCTGTACATGAAATACTTCCTTTTGTTGCCTTCTCACAGAGATATTAAAACATTTCTTACACCACTGAGGGACAATATTGTAAGCACTGCATAGGGAACATGACTAAAGCTTCAGTTGTGTGTTTTTCTGTTCTAGCTGCCCACCTTTTCTAACACCTACGTGTGTCTGTGTGTGTGTGTGTGTGTGTGTGTGTGTGTGTGTGTTTGTGCAGCCATCCCCTCAGCGCCTCGCAACGTTATATCCAGCGTGAACGAGACCTCGCTGTCCTTGGAGTGGGAGGAGCCCAAGGACACAGGCGGGAGGAGCGACCTCGTCTATAACGTAGTGTGTAAGAAATGCCTGCGAGACCGCAGCCCCTGCACGCGCTGCGACGACAACGTGGACATCGCTCCTCGCAGGCTGGGGCTGAGGCAGAGGAAGGTGGTGGTTAGGAATCTGCAGGCTCACACCCGCTACAGCTTCGAGGTGCAGGCGGTCAATGGGGTTTCTGGGAAGAACCCCACCTCACCCAGCTACTCCACAGTCAACATCACCACCAACCAAGCCGGTTAGTAGAAGCTCTGTCAATGACATCGGATGTGTCCACAAACCAAGTTAATTCATAGAGCAGCTCCGATCAATACCACTTAACATCACAATGAAACGGGCTGGTTAGTGGATCCTACATTCAGTCAATGTCAATGAGTGTCTTAATGAGCTCGTAGTATCAGTATTAACACCAACAGTAAACATTGTTGAACGAGCTCAGTGAGAGCGACAGATGGGAAAAACTCTCAGCTGGAGCTCTGCTTTTCTGAGGGAGTTATAGGAAAGGCAGATAAAATGTTAAGTATACTTTATATCTCCACTGTCAGGATTCAGCACACTGTCAACCAGCCGTCTTACGTTACATCACTGACAATGTCACCTTTCAACATCTCCTCTTAATATTTGCAGCGTCATCATCAACCGAACTGCTCAGCACCTTTCACAGACTGTAATTACTCTCCCAGTTAACCTGCACTTACCTCCACCTCAATGCAGTTTATGGACCCAAGACAATGACTGTCACTTGAGTCACTTTCAGGCCTCACAAATCAATAAACTGCAGAACAGTGAAGGTGAAACATGTACTGTTCAGGTTGATGTATTTTGAATAATAATTATTTTACTGTGATGGTTTGCGACATTGAAAAAGAAAATCTTGGCAACTCAGAACTTTTAAGTGACACCAGGCAGAGGGGGAACTGCAGAACAAGAGGCGTGTGGGCAGCGGGAGGGACCAGGGAATTCACAGGATCCACACGGGACTAAATAATTCAAATATGAGTACCCGTTAAAGTACCCCAGTAGTTCAGCGTCACAGTCATCTGCTTGCCCAGGGGGTTCAAGATTTTTTAATTCATCGGGGTTTTCAAGTGTTATCTGCCTTTAGAAAAGTGATTCTTGGTCGACCGTATATAAGTGGCAGGTCTCTAATTTGGTGTTTTGAAAGTCTATGCAGTGTGTTGAAAAGCACTGTCAGAATGAAAATGGTGTCTGTAATACTGGTGACAGCAGAGCAGATACCTAATATCAAAGTCAGAACTGAAATGGAAACTACACACAGAGCAAGTCTGAAATTTTTTACAACGCTAAAAACATCTAACTTATTTGTAAGATCCTCAGACACAGTTACACCGCCAGTTGTACCCGAAGAGAGAGCAGTAGTCCAAGTTCCCCCCCGACCGCCGACCGGCCCTGCCCGACTCAACCCCCCGCCTTTTAAATCCCTCCCCTCTCAAAAATCTGTGTTTCTTCTTGTTCCTACAGTGTGATGTTTGAATGATGTATTTGCAGAGTTTGACATTAGAAGGATGTTTTCACATTCATCTGCTGAAAGTGGAAAGTTTGTCTGTGCTCTCACTATTTGTATGTCTTCTTTTACTATTGTCTGGAGGGGATCTTTAAAGTACCTTAAACTAATGTAAACTGCCCTCTCTGACTATCCGACCACAGCACCATCAGCTGTGCCCACCGTTCATCTGATGCGCTCCACCTCAGACACTCTCAGCCTGTCATGGCTACCACCTGAGAAACCCAACGGGGTCATCCTCGACTACGAGATTAAATACCAAGAGAGGGTAAGCTCTAGGCAACTGCTAAGTTTTTAGCAGTTGCCTTAATGTAGGTCACAGTACACGCCTTATTGACTCTGAAAATCTACTTTTCCAGCCTTGTGCAGAGCGAGAAGCATTTTTATGGATGCTGAAAAATGTAATATTGAAATGGGATGTGTATGGAGGGCATCGGTAGAGTCAGGAAATATCTATTGTTGGAGATTATGGGCTGTTCAGACTCAGCAACTGATGATGTAAATGCTGCATCAATGGTATTGATCAAATTCCCTAGTAAACCCCTGCAGAAATAAGATGCAGTTATAGACCAAAAACAGGACTGTCTGTCTGTTTTGCAGAGATTTCCATAACTATTGAAGGCAAACTTCGTCTTAACATCAACATAATCACCCCATTGTTTAAACCTCGTTCTTGACAATGAGTAGAATAATAATTTCCGTTTATTTGATTAGCCAGTTCAGTGCTTTGCTGGAT
>NW_023339796.1:17120442-17154105 GCF_004916995.1 Morone saxatilis | reverse complement strand
AATTGACATAAAGTTGAGCTAGGTTCTACTTTTTTGCTGGAGTTAAACTGACTTTTGACCGAATATTAGCTTGAATCATTGGAACATTGGAGCAGATAACCAAAAGATTGATTCCTCACCTACGAGCCATCTGAAAACCACCTAAAAAACCCTCGACACTGCTGCTTTAACGGTCCTTTGTCTTACCTCAGGGCCAGGCCATGTCCCACACTGTAACATCCCAAAGCCAGCTCAGGCCAAGTGGAATGGTGGGCTGGCAGGCTGCCACGCCCTACGTGGTGCAGGTCAGAGCTCGCACTGTTGCTGGATACGGACGCTACAGCAACCCTATGGACTTCAGCACCAGCCTGCACAGTATGGACAAACCTCTCTCCTGCTTTACAGTCTGTTCTTGATGATTTGCTGCTACAGTTTTCTTAATGAGGGTTCATGCTTGGTAGTTTTTATGGCTGCCTTAATTGGTATCCATTACACTTGCAGTACAGGCCACCCTTTAATCCCTCAAGTAGTTTCTCTTATTTACTCATTTGTGTGTGTGTGTGTGTGATTTCGCCCAGGTGACCCTCAAAAGTCGGTTCAGGACCAGCTGCCTCTCATCATCGGGTCAGCCTCTGCGGGTCTGGTGGTCATTGTTGCCTTGGTGGTTATTGCTGTTGTCTGCCTTAAGTAAGTGTTTGATCTTTATTACTGACAGCCTAAACTACATGTTTCATTTTGTTAGTTAGTCTCGGAACAAAGAGGCTCATTAAATTTTAACATGTTTTCAAAGGGTGTATACTTACTCTCCTAGCATCAAAAAGGAGCTCTGGAAGAGTAAAATCAAAACGGCTCTGTCAGCTTCTCTCCTCGGCAGTCTGGCGTTTCATCTGATAGTCGAGTTAGATATTAGGTTCATTCGCTGTACCTGGAAAGGGTCAAGACTGATTATGTGAATGTGACTTTGTTTATGTGCTGCTTGTTTACAGGAAGCAGCGCAGCGGCTCAGAGCTGGAGTACACTGAGAAACTGCAGCAATACAGTAAGTTTGTGTGTTCAGCTTGGGAACTGTGTCCTCTGTGCTCCTTTGGTCATGCCTGTACAGTTAACCAACTGATTCAATCAATTATCCCATCACCTGATTGAGGCAGGAAACACTATTTGCACAGAAAAAGTCCTGAACATGTTGTCTGCCTGATGTCTGGCACTGTACTCAATTGTATTTGCAAACCTTAACCATAAGATATGTTGTTTAATTGTATTTTTTGCATTTATTTTTTAACATTGAGCCTGGCCCAATAGACATAAATCAGACTTCAAGGTAAACTCTGACTTGCGGTACATTTTGTTCTGTTAATCAATGAGCAATGTCCCTGATCAGTAAACTGAAAGAAATTATTATTAGTGAATAAATAAAATTTTGATCAAACAGATCAAATGAGCTGTAAAATAAAAAGGAGACTAATATACATTTATATACGTAGACTCAGGCAATAAAATGTATATTGACTTGTGGAATCAATCAATTATTAGAAACAACCAGTCCGACTTTGTCCAATGTTTAAAATATCTCCCGATCACCACCTCTAATGCTCACTAATTAACACGTTATATCTTGTGTTTAATCCATTAAGAAAGTGGGCAGGAGCAGTAACTTCCTGAAGTCTTATCATCACTGTGAGATTGCCAATCAACCAGCGTGAGCAGGATGTAACTGTGCCCAGCCATGAAATAGTCGTTGTTTTTGTTCGGAATAAACAAATTAGATAAAACGCGTTAATTAGTGAGCTTTGGGTTAGCTGTTTCCTCCTGCTTCCTCCTTATGCTAAGCTAACCGTCTCCTGGTTGTAGCTTCATATTTATCATAAGGATGCAATCTTATTTTCTAAAGCGAATAAGCAGATTTTCCAGTTTTTCAAACTATTAATTTATAGATTGGCCATATTGTGACGTATTATTATATTTAATTTATTATCAACATTGTAACACTGATTTCAGCCACATTACCCAGGCAGGTATGACTAGATGCTGATTTTTCTGTGACTTTTTCCCTGTCAGTTTCTCCGGGAGTCAAAGTGTACATCGACCCTTTCACCTACGAGGACCCCAACGACGCTGTCCACGAGTTTGCCAAAGAGATAGACATCTCCTGCGTGAAAATAGAAGAAGTCATCGGTGCAGGTACAACAACGCCGCTGTTTCTGTCCAAGAGAACGGAGAATAATTCAGGTTTATTAATCATTCATTTGAACAGGAGTGTGCCATCAAGCCCCGAGGTCTGTTCTGTAAGAGAGTCCTTTCTGGGAGAAAAGGGATAGGATTCAGCATGAGAGCGGCGGGTGGAAGGATTGAAGTGAAAATCTTCTCTGTAGCTCTTCCCCCTTCTAGTTTTTTTTCTTTCCAGCGGCATGTTGTGTCCTATCTTCACCTCAAATGACAGTCTGCTCCTGCTCGTTCAACCTTCCTCCCTCCCTGTCTTTCTTTCTCTTTCTCTCTCCCTTGTAAACACTCGGACTCAGGCACCAATCGCAAAACCCCAAAGTTCCTTGCCCGTCCTCTGTCTCCCTTCACCGCTCCCAGGTTGCACACTCGATCGATACCAGTCACTCCCTCTCTTCCCAATATCTTTGACCCCTGACCTCCCGTCCTTTCCTCTTCTCTTTTTGAATCCTCTCCTGCAGCTGAAGCCGACCCTCAACTTTTTCAAATCAGCTCCTTCACTCCCAGTAACAATCCCTCCCCCTGCACCCTCCCCAACTACCTCTGTCCGTCCACCCCTCCTCTTTCCTCTGCTCACTCAACCCCTCTCCCCCATCACCCTCACCCCCTCCTCCTCCTCCCCCACCATCTTCTCTCAATCCAGGTGAATTCGGCGAGGTGTGCCGCGGGCGTCTCAAGCAGGCCGGCCGCAGGGAGATGGTCGTGGCGATTAAGACGCTGAAAGCCGGCTACACCGAGCGCCAGAGACGGGACTTCCTTGCCGAGGCCTCGATCATGGGCCAGTTCGACCACCCCAACGTGATCCGGCTGGAGGGTGTCCTGACGCGGAGCTGTCCCGTCCTCATCCTCACCGAGTTCATGGAGAACGGAGCGCTCGATTCCTTCCTCAGGGTAAGCTTGACAGGAGACACGTGCCGCAACACCTCTGACAGAGAAGATTACTTTCTGTTTGTATCAAAGCGGAGAGGAACACACACACAGACACAGACAGTCATTCACAACACCTCTGGGTTATCGGAATGTTTTACTCTCTGTAAAACACCCTGAGGCGCTCACTTGCTGAGTGATAGAGATTAAATGTGCAATATAACGCCTGGAGACAGGCATAGTGTCTCTGCTTGACGTGACTGACTGATGCTGACAGGCTTTCCAATGCTCAAACTCCTGGTGGAAAACTGTCACACAGCAGACCTTTGGATAGGTTTGCTTTTCTGTATTAGAGACTCTTTGTACGACAACAGAATACATTACTGATCAGAGTTTTCGGTTCAGAACACCACCACCTACACAAAACACTGAACAAAAGGCAGGATGAGAAATGAGGTGTCACACAGTACATTTCCAGCTGCGTGGGGTCATTACATGTCATTTACATTCAGTAAAGTGTGTTTTCATGCATGGCTGCAATGTGAAGAAGTCTACCTACTGTAACTGTTCGGCTGGATTAGGTTACTTAATGCTGCTAGTGAATCGATGCCGTGCTGCTGGTCTTAAAAGCGCCTGAAGCACTATACAGACGATTTTTTGTACAGATGATGAGAAGTTTTGGGTAGTGTTATCAGTGACAGTGATGAGTCCTGACACTGACCAGCTTGTGTTCATTTGTCTGTACTTTAATGGGGCTGATGCCAGATAACTGCAACGTCTCTGGCTGAGGATCATATACCACATATCGGACCTACAGTATCTCTGGCTCCCCATGTGTTTTATGTTTTGACAGAATTTGCCAAACTTTTGTCATTAGCCTACCAGAATTTACAAATATGTTACTTAAATCTGTGAATATAGGATAAAGTATGAGCAGACAAGATGATGAATTGATTCTTGACACTTTTCAGCTTATACAAAACAACAATTTTATTGTTGATTCATTGCTTAAGTAATCTATCAAGCAAACATTTGCTGCTTCCAAATGTGTGAATTTGCTGCTCTTATGTGTTATTCATCTTTCTAAATTGAATGTATTTGGGTTTTAGACTGTTCAGAAAAAGCAATTTAAAGTTGTCTTCATGGGCTCAGGAAAATTGTAATGGGCATTTCACTACTTTCCGTCATTATATAGACAATAGATTAATCGACAGATTGCGCAAAAGCAAAACCCCCCAAAAGACAACAGCAACACAAAAATAACGGTGTAATAATGATGCAGTTGCCCAGCCTGAGGTTCCCCCTTTTTAGAGCTGATAATCAGTTAGTCGATTGTCAGAAAATGAGTCATTGTTGATCATCAGTTTGTTTATTTTATATCACTGTTAAATATATTTGGGTTTAGGACGGATTGGTTGGAAAAAACAAGTTAAAAAATGATGTTTCTTTGGGCTTTAATCATGATGAGCATTATCTGACATTTCTTAGATGTTAATAATTTTTTTTAAAATAATTATTTGATAATGAAAATAATTGTTTGTTGCAGCCCTCAGCAACAATTAATTATCTTAATTTGAGAACTGTTAACATGTTTTTCCAAAAAATCCTTAAATATAAGTTACAGCCAATATTTCTCAAATGTTAAATGTTGTCTAAATATGCAGCCTTACAAGAAAATTAGAGATAATTTAGTGAATATATGATTAAAGAATAAGTAATTGATCTACAGATCTTGACGCAGCAATCAATGCTGAATATTGGTACCCAACTGCTATTAATACTCAGTACAGGCACATTTTATTCTGTACCAAAAATGTATTGAGAGTGGATACCGATCCCAATTAATCAATGAAATTAATTGACAAGACAATAATGTTGGTAAATTATTCATTGTTTAGGTAATTTATTTAGCAGAATTGCTGTTGCTGCTTCGAGCTTCAGAAATGTGTGAATCGGCTGCTTTTCTGTTTTTTATCAGTGCAAACTGAATGTCTATTGTTCCTCAGACAAAGCAAGCAATCTGAAATTGCAATTAACAATTATTTTCATTATCGATTAATCTGCCAATCATTTTCTCAAATAATTGATTAATCATTTTGTTTATGAAATGTTACAAAACTCTCATCACAGGTTCTGAGAGCCCAAGGAAGCATCTTCAAATTACTTGTTTTGTCCAACTGACAGTTTTATTATCAGATAAGTGACTTAAATGATAAATCAATTATCAGATAATTGCCGTTCCTTTGCTGCTGGAAACATTGCCGTTGGCTCTTGGACACTGTAATGCACACTATTCACTATTTTTCTGACACTTTATAGACCAGACAATTATTTCTGAGTTGAAAAAAGAAACGGACTGATCAATTGATAACAAAAACAATCATTAGCTGCAGACCTACATCTGAGAGTCCAGCCTGAGCCTCTTCCCTCCTTCTCACCCACTCCTCTCAGTCAGCTGTCTGACAAATAACACAAAAAAACTCCACGGCCTGTGCTGTCCTCACCCCCGTTCTCCCGCCGGTGTCACACTGCCTGTGACTCAAAGGAACTCTAAGTTCTGCTCTAACGAGGACGCTATAGAGTTAACTTGCACACACATGCACAAACTGTCTTGAGACTTTGTACTGCAGCTCCCCCAGGACATGGACCCATTTACACACACTCACGACATATGCACATGTGCATTTGAGATATACAGAAATAACACACTCTCAGACATACACGCCACCGTGGCTATGCAGGCCTGCTATGAATCATGGCTGTTTACACATCCATCCATCCTGGCTTGTTTTGCTGTCAGACTTCATTGGAGTGTGCAGACTACAAAGCAGAATGTTTATGGTTTTGTCATGTCACGCTTTCTCATTGTGGAGTCAAAGAAAGGATTGATTATGTTGAAAATATAATATGTGTATAATATATATGTTTTTTTCCTCCTTACAAATTTATATAAAAGATATTCAGGTCAAGACCTCACCGCAGATTCTCCAGCTTCGCGGCTTTCTTTTTTTTATATTATATATAATATCTATTGATTAGTTTGAATTCACACACATCAGCTTCCATGAGCCTGTGCAGGTTGGAGTGCTGATTTATTATGATCTTGAGTTTATCCCACTGTGTCACGCCTCACAAACGTGGAGAATTGTAAATTAAACCCTGAAAGCCCTAAATCTCAGATTTGTTTCGTGCTTCTCAAATGTTAACATAAAAGGCCAAAACAAGGGCTTTGGGGAAAATAAGCTCTGAGCAACATGCCATTCTAATTTAGTGGACGGGCTCATTTTACTTTAATGTTCACAAGCAAAAAAAATGCAAACAAAGCTTTGTGTTAACAAGCGTGTACTGTCTGTACCTGCAACTAGTTTGTGTCATATGTAGAATCAAAATAAAATACCTGCAGTTGTCTGGTTTCAGCGTTGCAGCTCCCCTTTTTGTTTTTGTGTTGAGTCAATATTGAGCCTTAATGGGTTTAGTACGACAGTAAAGAGTCTAATTAATCAGCTAATTGAACAGCATGCGTGAAAAGGTCAGCCGTCACTGACTGTCAGGAGCAGCCGTGAAGCATTATGACAGATGTCATGTTTATGTAGCCTCAGTGACTGATTGGCTGTCTCTGGTGCTTTCTCCTTCTCCTTATCTCCTTTACTCTTCCCTATCATCTCTTTCTCCATTTCAACACGTCCTCTTTTTCCTCTGTCTCATTTTTAATTCCTTTGCTTTCCTCCTTGTTCATTAACTGTCCTCCCCCTCCCCTCCCCCCTCCCGCTCCATCTCTCGCTGTCTTCTTGTAGCTGAACGACGGGCGCTTCACGATGACGCAGCTGGTCGGGATGCTGCGTGGCATCGCTGCAGGGATGAAGTACCTGTCAGACATGAACTATGTTCATCGGGACCTCGCCGCCCGGAATATCCTGGTCAACAGCAACTTGGTCTGCAAGGTCTCTGACTTTGGCCTGTCACGCTTTCTGGACGACACTTCAGCTGACCCCACTTACACAAGCTCCCTGGTCAGTATTGTGTGTGTGTGTGTGTGTGTGTGTGTGAGAGTGAGTGTTACTAACTTTGCTCTGTGTTTGTACACTGTGCATGTTTAATTGAGCTTGTTAATTTGATCTCCTTCACTTGTTTCACATGCACATATGGATGCATGTGTGACTGTTCATGTGTGCCAATATTTGCGTTTGCGTGCCGTCTGTGAAATTTGCATTAGCTTCTACATGTGTGTGTTGTTTTAATACTGTAGTGTCTCCAAGGTTGTTGATACCATCCCCCTGTGTGTGTGTGTGTGTGTGTGTGTGTGAGCAGGGAGGGAAGATTCCCATCCGGTGGACGGCTCCAGAGGCCATCGCCTTCAGGAAGTTCACCTCCGCCAGTGATGTGTGGAGTTATGGCATTGTCATGTGGGAGGTGGTGTCCTATGGAGAGAGGCCATACTGGGACATGAGCAACCAGGATGTGAGTTAGCTTGACAGTCTCACGTTACACATATCTATAGACCAAATGCATGCGCGGAGAGTTTAATGTGTAAGTTTAGGGCCGGCTGGGAGTTTCTCTGGGCTGTTGTGGCTTTGATTTCCAGCGTGACATGTTGGACCTGGGCCTGTTCTGCCGTCTTTATCTCCTCATTGCAGATGCTGCTGCAGCTGTGTGCTTGTGTTCTAGTTTTTACCATCTTATTTACAGCCCTAGCCTGCTTGCCCTCCTACAAATCTATACTGCAAAACCTCCCTCCTCACACACACACACACACACACACACACAAAGGCATACTCAGGAAAAAGGCTTTTTTATTTATTTTTTTACAGGCGTTGTTACCTGTAGGCTATCTGCTCTGCACAGACATCGTAACTACAGCAGTGAGTTCGTGAGAAAGAAAAAGAAATATCTGGGTTCTTCCTCCCTGAACAAAATACTGAAGCAGTCTGTACACCTCCACTTTATTCCCCAAGGAATATCCGCTCTGTATTGTGGTTCAAAAAGAGAGTTGTAACGCTGATAGCAATAAAGCAAAAAAAAAAAAAAGAACTGGAATGAAAAATGCCAGTAATGTATGTATAACTTTCATCACAAAACCCACATGCAGTAATGAAAGCATCAAAGTAGAGGCCCTCTATTGTTCCCAATAGCCTTTGTGCCACAGTCATCGCTCAATAAGCAACAGAGTCAACAAATGCGAGATATAAACAGAGGTGCTTGCCGGCTGGAAGCACGACATAAAAATCAAAGGACAAGCAGCAGGAGAAGAGGAGTGCAACAGAAATGTTTTATTGTTCCCAAATGACATTTTTTTTATTGTTGTGGGGAGTTAAAACCCATACAGAGCTTATGGAGGGAAATGCAGTTGCTAGGCGAAATCAAATCAATGAGCAAACGTTTTCATCCTCCACTTATTGTCTCTCCTATCAATCATGCCAGTTGTGAAGTGACAACTTTGAGAGTTCTTGAGGATATAGTTTTTATAGTTTTTTAAAGATACTGAAAAGAAGATTGGAATGTGTGACAGCAGGAGCCAAGAAACTGTCTAATGTAGGACATAATACAGTAACTGGGGATTATTCTTCCACCAAGCTAACAAAGGCCAAACAGAGTGAGCATAAAACAAATGAGTCAGAGCCAAATGTTAACACTTGTAAAAGCACAACATGAAATTTGCTTAAATCCTTGCATGCAAGATATTCTGGCTCGATATTCTGCACAGTAACTGAAATTGAATGTTCTTCTGCCATGCTCGCAGCCCTGGCTCTATGAATGGAAATGTTTGCTTCTGAATAAAATATCTATCTTGTATAGGTTGCGGTAAACATGTTGATAATATTAGAATAAATAGATATTCATGGTCCCCAGAGGATGAATTATTATGACTTTATTATTATGATCCCTTAACTTTTCCTCCAGGGCCACCATCGATTTGTACACTTTGGTTTATAACTAAAATTAAACATGTCAGCTTCATGTTCTTTGTCTTTTGTGCCACTTAGCATATGTTAGCATACTAACAGGCTAAACCAAGATGGCAAATACGATAAACATTGTACCTGCTAAACATCAGCATGTTGGCATGTTAGCACGTTGATGTTAGCATTTAGACTTTTAGGCTTGTTAAGAATGATTTCCTGCCCCTCAGGTGATGACGGCAGTAGAGCAGGACTACCGACTGCCCCCGCCCATGGACTGTCCCATGGTGCTGCACCAGCTGATGCTCGAGTGCTGGATGAAGGAGAGAAACATGAGGCCCAAGTTCTCCCGCATCGTCAGCACCCTGGACAAACTGCTCCGTAACGCCGCCAGCCTCAAGGTGGTGACCAGCACCTACTCAGGGTACGTCCATACGCAGGAGCAGGGGGCACCTTTTTAATGGAAGACTTTTTTTTCTTACACACTTTGCATTCTTCTCAAACTGCCTTTCTTCCATTGAAGTGAATGGAGAGAAGTTTCAAGGTGGATGGAAAGTGTTTGCTTTTGAAAACATGCTACGTCTCACTTCTTTTTAGGTAAAGCAAAGCACTACACTGTTGCCACCTTGGCAAGTTTGTTGTGAGATTTAGCAACTTTACAGACAAACTTGCTGAATTTACTTTCTGCAGAAAAAAAATCTCACTGAGTTTATAGGCTGTATATAGAAAGGCCATTGTGAAGAATCTCAGTAAATGCAGAAGCTCATAGTAGAAATGTATAACATTTGAGAACACATTTGCAGGAACTTTCATCATAAAGTGGCTGTGTTGTTGCAGTTTTGTTGTGCTGTTGGCTGACTTGGCAACCTTTGTTGAAAGTATTTGCATTATTCTTCTGGCTTTTCCATATAAGCACAAAACACGGTTGAGTTTTTTTCTACAATAACAGCAGAATAGTGCTAACACAAAACAGGGGTGATTCAATTCCCTCTCCTTCACCTTGTGTGAAATTGTCCCCTGTATTGTGTATGATGGCTGTGAAGTGCGGGATGAAGACTCCTCCTGGTGCAGAGACAAGCAGAGCTGTGCCTCTGGGAGGTTGGAATAAGATGTCACAGTAAAAAAAAAAAATTGGTCGAAAGAGAGGCACAACAAGGTTCATGCTTGTTGGGTTTGGTTTGTTTTATGCTTTCGGTTGATTTGGGAGGATTTTTGTTTGAGCTGAAGGGTTTTTACTGCCAGACAGACGTCTGCCTCTTCTCCTCTGACACTTCCTTTGGCAGTGTAGAAGTTGACTTATTCATAGGTAGCCATCCTCACGTTGACAAGTTGTTTTTCAACTTTGTTTTGAGTGCAGTGACTCCGAAGTGTTCCAGCCATTTTCACTGACGTGTTTGTTCTGAATTTTGTTAGCCTGGCATCCAGTCAACAGTATGATTAGTGCTGGTTTAGATGCAAGATCCTCAGCTCTGTAGTGATGTATAATGAATCAAGCGCACATCCTCAACTCTGTTGCTCTGACTATGCAATAGTCTCCTGTTTCTGACAAGCACAAAAGGCAGAATTCATACATACAGTATCCAGGTCTGGTGCCAGCTCCTTGGCTCGCAGTTTCACTCTAACACCGAGCCCCAAGGGCGATTCCTATGCCAGGATTTGGGCTCAGTGAAGGTAATTGTGTGTGGAAATGTAATGGCTGACCTCAGTTTAATTCCCCCTATACTTGGCTGGATGCTGGAATGTAGGTGATAGGACAGACAGCAACCAGAGCTGCTGATGTGGAAAAGCAGGAGGTGATGAAGTGTGAGTAATAAGGGAGATTGAGGAGAAGCTAAAAGAGAGGAATGTGTTTAATTAGGTTGCTAATGAGCTTTTTAATGCATCAGGGGAGGGCGCGCCCAATGCAGTGATGGGCGAATAGGAAAGGGATATGTGTGTGTGATGCTTGTGTGTGTGTGTGTGTGTGTGTGTGTGTGTGTTATGCTGCGTGTCACTGTGTGCAGATGACATGCCAATGATTAATTTATGGCCTCATCTGTATGCAACAGCAAGAGAGATAGACGGAAGGGAAGGAGAGAGAAAGGATCATGTTGTCAGAGCATGATTTAGAGAGCGTCTCCCGTGTTTGTGTGTGTGTGTGAGGCAGTGAACGCTCGCTCCTGCTCACCTGCCATTGGCTGCTCAGTGATGTCGGGACAGATAGCGGAGAAAGAGAAAGGATATGAGATGCAGCACTATCTGTAGAGTATCTTCAGCCACAAGGAGGGCCTTTAAAAACAAGGACACTGGCTGAGGAACAAAGGACACTCGGGGACTGCAGAGCTTTTTCCAAGATAGCTGTGAAATATCTTGAACTTTTATTAAAACTGGACATGTGATGAATAGATTTGGCTTGCCATTCGATTCTGATCAGCAGATTTGAGCATATTCTCCTGGTTCTGTAATTTTATTGTTAATGTCCATGTCTGTATACACTGTGCATTTCGCTACACTGACACTAAGATGGATTAGACCTTTATCCGTCTGCAATGAGAGCACTTAGCGGAGTAATAATGAGCTGTATCTTTTGTTTAAAGTGACTGTGAACCTGCCGCTGACCTGTGTGGCTTTGTCTTGGCAGGGACCTGCTGCGGCTCGGAGGGACGCTGCCGGGACACAACAGGAAGAGTCCGGAGAGCAGTCAGGAAATCGTTCGGCAACAGATGAGCCAAACTCTCCCCATCAGAGTGTGAGCCGCTGCGAACTGGAGGACACAGAATAAAAAACTACCTAGAAAACTCTGACGCGAAGAGCCCTATGTAAAATAAAAAGAAGAAAATAAAAGAAAGAAGCTCCGGCTACAGAGAGAGAAAGAGGACCGTTTTGGAGATTTCTTTCCAACTGGAGATTTAATGTCCGTTTAAAGAGAACTTTTCATTGCAGTGTGTGTGTGTTCATTACTTGCCACTTGTGGATTTGTGACTATTGACATAAAGCCAAACTTCCTATTGCCCCCTCTCAGGTTGTGTTTGCATGTCTGCATGTGTTTTCAGCTGGTTGGGAATCAGTCTTTCCTTCTCTTCACCCTCAGACTGAGGACCGGAGAGGTCACACACCGATGATAGGACTCAGTGTCTAGATGACACAGCAGTGCCAAGATAAAGCAAAACATTTGCTTTAAACGAACTCTGAAGACAGCTCGACATCTGTAGACCTTCAATCCGATGGATTTTTTTTTTACCCAACCAAACTCTTTTATTTTGCTTTTCTTTTTTTTTCTGGGAAACAAGAAAAAAAAACACACTTTTCATCTGCTTCCTCTTAAATACTGTCTTCCACATGTACTGGGAGATATACGTGTTACAAATCTGTACAAAGCATCCGAGTCTTCACACTGTCTCTCTATCAGAGGGGAGATGTAACTGACACTGTGCGGGACACGTCGTGTGCATGCCAAAGTGGAAACTTCTTCATGAGAAAAGTACAAATAAGTTCCACATTAACTGTTGCTTTGGTGGCATTTTGCTGTATGGACTTTAACGTCCATGTCTTTCTTAACCTTATTTGACTCATATACGCATTGTTTTGAATGCTAAGTTATTATCTATTATCGCAAAGAGGTGGAATTTTTGTGTTTTTTTTTACAAGTACCGGGGCTTAACTTTTTTATTACAATGCTTGTTTTTTCATACATTAACAAACCAGACAGACATGAATGAGTGAATTAGGGAGGAAATGTTCTGCTCAGACAGAATAATCATTTTTAAAAACACTGAGGAGACTTTGTGGAGATTGCTGTTAGGCATTTTTTTTAAAAATTGAAAAAGCGCCCGTGGTAGTGATGTGTTGTATATTTTACTTTGGCAAACGTGTTGCAGATCAGTGGGAGTTAAAAAGGTCACTATCCAGATGATAGCTTTGTGACCTTAATATTGACCTGACCTACAAACATTGATGTAGAACAAATCACTCATTGGTTAATTTCTCCTGACATATGTTTTCTTCAGTACGCCAGCTGTCAGCGCAGTTCCTATCTAAAACAACTGCCTGTATATAATACTATATTTCTATTAGACCAGTCAGCTCAGCATCTACAACTATCTGAGCTAATTCTGGCGTCTCTATGACCCTCGTTTATATGCTTGTTTGTTTATTGTTGAGGAGCAAACAAATGGAGAAATTAAAGTTTAATGGTCATTACATATCTGAAACTATATGTCACAATGAAAGAAGAAACTGTGTGTCTGTTAGGGCAGACTTTTTCCTGTGCAATTAAAGGTGTATTAGATTGTAAAAAAAAAAATGCCAGAAAACTAGAACAAAAATAAGCATTTCTCTTTCAGTATTTTTACGATAATCATATGCAAATAAATTATTAAACGGATCTCTCGTATTCTCTTTGATTTCTCGGCGGGTTCACCAGGCTGAAGTTCCAGGTCTCTTATCCGGGCCGAGGGATGAAAAGAGGGAATAGCAAGCATGTTTCACCTCCTCAGTCGGAATATCACAGCAGCTTTGGATGGACTCATTAAGATTTAAGGTTAATCAAAGGCCGGTCCACGCGGCTCACCAATTATCTAGACCACAGGACTATTCTGGGAATTTCAGTCTCTGTTGCTGCTGGAGAGGCTTCAAGGAGGCAAAGTTAATCTGGCTTCACACCAAATGTCAGTGTTGTTTGGCTTTAATCTCTCAGCCAGGACACAAACCGGGTCTCCCTCCGTACCAGTGAAGCTGTCACCTTCTGTTTTTATTGACTGAGAGGAAGCTCGTCTATTGGGGGACTCGACTCACCGCTCAGCAGCTGTATGATCAGCCGCTAAAGGGACGGCTGCTGGTGTCGTGTTTTCTGCATGTTCTCTAATCATCTCGGCTGCTCTCCCAGGATGCCCACATGCACCAGGTCAACTTAAAGGTTCAGAGGCACACAGATCCAAATGTGCAATATATGCAGACATTGTGTAATTCCACCGGGCAAACCCACGAAGCATGACATTTATCGTATGTGTGAAAGCTAGATAGCAGATAAATGCTTTGTGGTGGTATAGCTGCTCTTTCCGTTGAAAGAAAAAATATGTGTAGAGATACATGACCTTGGAGGAGAATATTATACGCATAATTCTGCTGAAGAGGAAGTCTTCTGTTAAAAGCTATATTTTTTTAGGGCCTACTTTGAAGTGGGCCCGGTTTTTAATCAAGCACTAAAACACAAGCCTATTTTAAATAGTGTTTGCTTGGTATTTTCCATTGCATCTGACATCTGACACAATGTCAAAAGGGAGATTTTGCATCCTGTTTACCATTAAACGTTTGAAGCGTTTCCAGCTTCGCAGGCCACTCTGGCTCGCTGCTCACCAGAGGAAACATTTGCAGCTCCCCGACTCAGCAGAGATGGGATCTAATATTCTTCACTGCTGCATTTTAAAGATGCTACAAAATGGCAGCAAAAACCTAAAGGAAAATATCTCATTATAGTATTACAGACCATTAAGTGATGAGAGATCAGCTGCGACAGTTTCTCACAGAGATTTTAATGAGCGTGCTTGGTGAAGGGAAAACTGAGGAAGTGATGGCAGGATGACAGACAGTTTTTATTTCATGGCTGCTGGTTGCTCATCAGTGACCAGAAGTCTGTGGTTCAACGTCAAATCCCTACATCACCAAAGTGATCCCTGCGATTAATGCGAGATTAACAGCAGCTCGACCGTTATATTGGACGTACATAATCATGCATAGAGACCAGCCAAGACAGGAAAAAAAAGACACATAGGCACACCACAAACACACATGCATATTCAGATGCATAACTATACACACTCGTACACCCTCGACTCACCCTCAGATCTGCTGGATTGGCAGTGATTTGTCAGATTTAGCTGCATCTACTTGTGCACCCCATCTGAATGCACCAGTCAGTTTTCTTCCAAGCTCAAAGCTCTCATTTGCCATCCTGTCCAAAGCAAGTTTAATGCCTCCAATTACAGGGGGTCTGCAAGCAGGCAGATTTGGAGCGGGGAGGCTTGGCAGGAGAGTTTGCTACGCATCAGGGCCTTTTAACAGAGTAGTGATTTGCTGCTGCTGGTGCTGAAGCTGCCTGTGCCGGCTCATCAATGGAAAACTACCCTCTTTATGGTGAAGCGCATGCAGCACTAAGCCGAAACTGTGAGGAGAGACACAAAAATATCAGGCTTTTTAACACCGCGGTACCGTCTCTCTCGCACTCAATGTGGAGGAATTTCTGCATCTCTGCACCGCAAGCACAAATGGAAATCAAAGTCTTTTCAGCACTAATTTTTATGTAAAATGGGCTGTATTTTAATTGAATATTCTCAGATACTGTACAGCAGAGTGTCATGGTGGAAAGGGAGAAAATGAAGGAATTGGTGCATACAGACAAGATAGCTGCAGAAACATAACTTGGTATATGATGCATTAAATATGACAGTCAAGGGAAAACTTTTTTATCTTCAGAGTGTTCTATTTTTTTTTTTTTTTTACTAAAATCAGCTTTTCACTCACTTTATTTGATTTTATCATCAGTGATCATATGCAACAGAATTAGAGAGATGTAGAATACATATCTCCATGAAAGTCAACTTTTACAGGATCACTTTCAGCACAAAGCCTTAATTACTGGAGTAGACCATTTAAAATGTACTATATAATCTATTACTCACAGACATTTTCCTATTCACAGACACTAATGAAACATTCTGAACCTTTAGAAAATGGTGTATAATTCCCCAGTTTTACTATAATTTTACAATACATCTATAATTCATAATAAAGCCACAAGTTGTAAGACATTTTTCTTTTTTAATCCAAATTAATGGAATACATTTACCATTTCTTATAACCAGATTATTGTAATCTTGTTAAAGATAATCCCTAACCCTGGTCTTCAAGTATTATATCTGAACATTACAGCGAGGCAGCTGGCACTAAAAGCAACCGTAATCTTTGCTACAGCATCATGGCTAATGAAAAATATAAATGGGGAGCTGCAAAACATCTCATTACAGAAATACTCAATTTTCCCCTCAAATGATTTGTTCACATTTAATTAAAAAAGCCGCAACACAGAAACACACACATTCATGTACACACGTTGTGATGGTAAATAATGCCTCCCAATTTTTACCTCCCAGCACTTTCCTCATGAAAGCCTTCAGTGTTGCAGGGACTGATGATTAGCATGACAGTGCACTTTGTGCTCAGAGAGGCCTCCCCACCTCTGCCTGTCTGTGGCTCAATCTCTGCAGTGTGTGATCCATTAAATGGCCTCTGAAGCCCTGGCCATTGATTAATGGGTGTCAGTACTCTGTTGGGTTTGAAGGACGGGATGCTGTGTGACAATTGGCTGTTGGCTGTTAGCTTAGCACAAAGACTGGAAACGGGGACGCAGCCTGATTCTAATTGTTTTTATACTTGCATACAAAAACAGAAGTGTAAAAATTACAATTTGCCCTTTTTACGGTGGGTTATGTGCCAGACTATTTTTGGCCTGGACCAGTTGCCAGGCAACCAGTAACTCCAGGAAGTTACTGGCCCCGGCCAAGAAACTGAGAGCCAAAATGAAACCAGAACTTCCGGATTATTTTCCCAAAGTAACAAAACCTCATTCAAAATCCCACTGAAACAGAGTCAACAGTATGTTGAGTGGTTCACTCCATATATCGAGATGAGGACAGCCAGTTTTAAAAAGAAATGTAATATTGTTTGTTTATATTTTTAGCAGCCTTTAACAACACCATTTCCCATAAGCCCTATCCATTGCAGATTAAACGTCATAGCTCGATAAGAGACATATCCGTGGCAAATTCAGACATATTTGTAGTAACAGCAGGACAGTGAGGAGCAAACACTGTAGACATTGTTAGACAGCAGATATTTCAGCTAGAAATTAATTTTAGAAGTGAGTGATTATTACAGATGTGGACGAAACTGAGTTACGATGACGTAAGTAAAAAAGCAATTATTTTAAATAGGTTTCAATTTCTACAGTGAACCCCAGAAACATTCCATGTTCAAAAAGAACGGAATCATTCACTGCATTGACTTACAGAGGCTTGGACATCCAAACATCAGCCCTGTGTAGTTTAGCATTAAATGTCAATTATTTTTACCCGAGGTGGAAGAGGTACTCAGATCTTTTTCTAAATAAATGAAACAATACCACAGCGTTACAAAAACTGTTACAATAAAAAGTCCTGCATTAAAATATACTTAAAGTACTAAAAGTAAAAATACTCATTATGCACAATGGCCAATTTGGCCAATTTTTTTATGTGTAAATCACTTTATTGTTGCAGCTGGTAAAAGTGAGGTTGATTTACTTACTTATGTACCGCTCCATAGATTAATCTATAATAATACACAAATAATTTGCTGATTATATTTTCTATTAATAATCTGGATCTGTGAAGTAACTGATAACTAAAGCTGTCAAATAAATGTAACAATTTACAATGTTTCTCTATCTAACAGTGAAATATAAGTATAAAGTAGCAGAAAATTACTTAAGTAAAGTACAAGTACCTCAAGATCTAGTGTGTAGGATTTAGTGGCATTGTCAGCGGTTTAATTGCAGATTGCAACCTACTTGCTTCACCTTCTACCTTTTCTACTCCTGTGGAAACATGGTGGCTCAACATGGAAGATGACCCACGGTGTAAAAAAAAACATCTTGTTTGAAGGTAACAAAAACAATTCCTATTTTCAGGTGATTATACACAAAAGAAAACACAGCTATTATTATATTAAATTTTTCCCTACAGATCCTCCTAAATGTTACACACTGGACCTTTAAGTACAGTACTTGAGTAAATGTACTTAGTCACTTTCCACCACAGATATAACGTGTCCATTTGTGAGCTTTAGAGCTGCTAATAGACACATTGTGTTACGATTGGACAGAGCCAGGCTAGCTGTTTTGCCACTGTTTCTGCGATAAGATGAGCTAACCTGCTGCTGGCTATAGCTTCGTATGTATCATACAGACACGAGAGTGGTATTAATCTCCTCATCTAACTCTTGGCAAGAGAGAAAAATAAGCTTACTTAATAAAATCTCAAACTGTTCTTCTAATTAGGATCTACTAATCATGACTCTGAGAGGGTTTGGATGTGACATTTTAAAGCCGGGTTGTGTGTGTTTTCAACTAGGAGGCTTTGAAGTGAAAAACTGAGAAACACTGTGACATTCTCCATTGTAAAAATATAACAAAATACAGCCTGATGCAGCATCTAAGAGACCACATCTGACTGCCAGGATGTGTTTCAAAGCACCAAAGCAGTGAGCTCTTGGTGAAAAGAGGGGCCAACAGAGATCATTAGCATGCATGTGAATGGCTTTGAAAGAATGAACAGATTATGCATTTGTATGTTTGCTGATGGGATAGAGGGGTTTAGGTCCCTCAACTCAGTTTGAATCACAAATCCCCACCAGGGGAGGGGAAAGGCCACGGACAGAGAAGAGCAGGTAGAGACAGACTTTAGGCTTTTGAGTAAACGTGGTGGGGGTGTGTGATGCCGTGGTCTCAGAGCAGATGTCCCAAATTGGCAAAGAAAAGAATAGAAGACCAAAGGGATTGTGGATCCTGAGCTTAACTCCTATCTCTCTAAATCTGCAAAGTATCTGTGTGGAGCATCGGGGCGGATCGCACCGCTGGGCTGCCAGTCAAAGTTTTGAGAGGTTGTTTTCAGAGCCCCTTTTGTTGTGGCCTGTGGAGCGTGTTAGCAACAAGGCCGTGAGTGAGAAGGCTGGCTGGCTGGCTTCAGGGACTCTCCTCTACATGTGGAGGGCTTTACAGTTCGCTGGAAGGATGAGGACAGACAAGGAACAAAAACACTTCCTCGCCGTCCGAGCTCAGAGCAGCGACGAGCTGGTACGTCGCACTGTCTCATCCTGTTACCGGGGTCAACGGCGCTGAGGTTGACAGTGATATGTGTCACCGCAGGTTTGTAATTAAATGTGAAAAGGATGTTTGACTGAAATGCAGCGTGATCTCTTTTTGTCTATATCACAAAGAGACACAAACACACACTCACACGCACAGGCAGATTCTTATCGCCTGAAACTACCTGTATACTCGAAATAAATGGCCTGCCAAGCATTTGATGGGTTGGCTAGAAATCCCAAATGCTTATACTGCCTTGCCTGCTTTCAAGTAATCATCCCCATGGTAACACCTGACACTAGCTATTCATCATGCAGCCCATATAAACTCCGGCATATTCACAACAACAAGTCACACAGTCAACTTTTTATACTCGCTGCTGACAAATAACCACACAAAACATGTCGTGCATGATGATACATTCAAAATGAAAATCCCCTTATTAAAGCTTAGCTGTATGTCTGCTGTGTGTGTGTGTGTGTGTGTGTGCGTGCTCGCGTTGCATCATGCACTTCCCTCAACATTAATTGTCAGTCGTTAGCAGTAATGTGACAGGTGAAAGTGAATTTGTTAAGATGGCATTGACTCTAATGTGTTGCTATAGTTTATATCAGCCAGTCGGGCGTGCAGCGGAAGTGGATGAATATTCAGGAATCAGAGTCTTATTTAGCATTAACACAAGCAGAAATGAAAATTCTTTGGCCTTAAATTAAACTAGATGGGGATGCACGCATAGCACAAATAGTCTTACTGTATGTAGCTGTTATTTTCTGCTTCTCACTCTCGCTGTGTTTCAACTATCTGTCAGTGATATTGATGTTTCTCAGAGAGGGCTACAGGGTGCAGGATGAAGGAAAGGAGCGAGAGTGAGGAAATATTTGTGGGATGTAGTCATACACATCTTCTCATCACTCCATCACACCGAGTCTGGGGGCTGATATAGAGACCTGGGGTTTTATTTTGATACTGGACAGCAATCAGTTTCAGTCAGTGGTGAAAAGTGTTTAGATCTTTTACTGAAGTAGAAATAGGAATACATAATACAAATTATTTTCACTAATTTTACAAATTACTGTAAAGTAAATATAGTCATATTTTCTCCTGAAATGAAGTGTAATACAAATATAAGAAAATGGAAACAAGTTACATTCCACAGTTTGTTAGCCATGCTAGCAAACTGGCTCTAGGGACGGTAATGACAGTCCGTCCACCATTTTGATCCCGACTGAAATATCTCAACCACTATTTAATGGATTACCACGAAATTTTGCACAGACATCATGAGTCCAAGCTACTAACTTTGGTGACTTTTCCTCGAGTGCCACCATGAGGTTGGCATATTTGGTTTTGAGTAAAATATCTCAACAAATAATGGATTTCCATGAGAAACCAACGTCTCGACTCTGTGACCTGCTACATAACCATACTGACATTCCCCAACAGACAGAGTTAGCCTCTCTGAGCCGATAGCTTAGCTAACATTACAACATAGGTACCACACAGAAACTTTTAGAAACACAGTAAATGTGCTTCTAGTGACTCTCAAAGCTCCAGTGGACTCTCTGAGTTCGACAGGTTATCTTGGTTAGCTCTGACTACCGGCAGCAGTGGGTCTCTCTGGCTGGTGTTACCTCCACACTGTGTAGCCCCAGGGTCACGCCCTCTATATGATTCTCTCTGCTGCACATTTAAAAGAGCTGTGAGTTAAGCTATTGTTAACCACAGACCTCATTTCAGGCATCTAACCAAAAACTCATTAATAAAAACCCACTGACTTTGAGACGACTAACTTATTTCCTGGTTTTAGGACTGACAGGCATAGTGTCACTTGACTGTTAATTTTGTTAAATCTGTAAAATGTGCAGCATTGCATTGTGGGATTGTTAGCAGAAAGAAGTTTACATGTCATGGACATTTCTTTTTTCTTTGTTGTTTAAGTGGACAAATTTACACTATTGCACAAATTCGGTAAACTTTAAACCTGCATGTTTGCATCATCAGCTCAAAGCACCGCTGTGCCTAAACTCAGCCTCTCAGAGCTGCTAGCATGGCTGTAGACTCTTAGTCTTGTTTAAATCTAGATGTCAGACTTTTTTACCCAAAGCCTTCAAAGTATTTTAAAGTCCTAATTTGGCACAAAGAGTTCTGCTTTTTAAAGTGTCCGTCAAGCTGGAATTTTGCAGTTCTTTGTTTTTGAGCTCAAAGAGCGGAGTAGAAGAAAGCCACGCTCCCGACTGCTGGAGGTTCCCTATCTGTGGACTGCAGATAATGAGGTGGTATCTGTTAGCTAGAAGAGAGCAGCCCAGCCGGACCAGAGCATCAGTCCGCGGAGAATCGGCGTCTCATCCAGTCAAACAGTAGCATAAGGTTTTGTAAGGTACATCCTGAATTCCTCCAGGTTTAATGTCTCCATCAAAAGAAGATCAAAAGGAAGGGATTAGAGCAACATAACAGAGGTAAGTGTGGAGAGGAGTCTTCGCTAAACTCCAGAGCGCTTTTGATACCACTCATCCCTGCCAAACCGTAACCATGGCAACAGTGGAGAGGGAAGTGTGCAGCATTGATAAGAGTGCGACAGGGGATGAAGGGGTTGACAGATCATTTTGGAGAAGTCTGACCCTTCTGCAGAAGGACCGTCGTCTTGTCTGGGAAATTAATACCATACGCAGATGGTGTGTAGAGATTGACAGTCTCGGACCCAATTTTCTCTGTGGTAGCAATTTAACACAAATCATACTACAAAGTGTTAACTTCAGACACCAGTGAGGGTATTTTCACACTGTAAATGTCTGTGACTGTGGGTCTCTTCTTCAAGTCCTTTAGGATTTATCTGCAATGCCAAGCCCACTCTGCTTCACATTGTTAGGAAAATATGCACAAAACTCCACCACCATGCCTTTAGCTGGGCTTTAGCACGGTGCTACAGTAACGGATGTCATGCAGAAATAGACATTCAACATCAAGGGCTCCAGTTCAAAAAGGACAGGATCACACAAGGCGACAAATTAAATATCGACACTCTTCCCTAATTTGTTAAAAACACACTTCTTGCAAGTCGGATTCTGTGTAAACAAGAGGACTTACTAGCTATGGAAAACCACTGGGAATGCTTCATTTGCTCTCTTCGTGTCTGCACACATGATGAGAGAGAAAAAGAGGAAGAGGAAGAGCAATGTACAGTAGAAGGGCCTCCAGCCTGCCTCAGGGGCAGCAAGCCGGATACAGCGTATGATTTCACAAACAACGTTAGTTTTTGCACCACTGATTCAGGCAGAGTGTACTTAATTAGTAAAAATGGACACTAATTGAGCCCCAGCTGTATGTAGGGGGAAAAAAAGATGTGAATCTCTAAGCACACACCAACCCAAGAGCTCCAAGTCTCTCTGATCCTCTTCTCCCCCCTGAGCTCCGTCTGTTCACTCACTGAGCGTAGCGGCTTGTTAGCACACTGGGAGATTTGTAAGGATAATGAAAAGTCGAGACATGATGGGAGATTCAGCTTGAAGAAGAAGGACTTCAGGACTTGTTCTTGGCTGAACAACATGTTGTCCTGCAAGTGTTGTAGTAGCACTAACAAATCTGCTATTTCCAGGACCAGTAATATATGATTTACTGTTAAAATCAAGATATGGCCTTGCACTGTGCATTTCATAATACACAGAGACTGTTTTGCAGCATCATTTGCACATTTTGTTAGGTGAAAGAGTGTCGAACAGTAAATATGATTTCAGGATCTCCGCCAGACTGACTCAGCGGCTGCAGCTAAATGAACGAACACAACAAACTTGAAAGCTGACTTCACTAAAACATGTAAATGGGCTTTTCACTATGCTAATGAAAATGTAAATTTCCACAAAAATAAACTATACAGCCAGAAGCCAAAGTAGAAACAGTTAAATACAATGAATTTGTCTTTTTACGTGCACTGGGAGGCTTCGTGTTATTTTTTTTTTACAAATCTGTGGAAATGTCTTAAATCAGTCAGTCTGCATTGTTATAACAGGTTTCATTTAGTATGTTTATTTCCACATGATGATTGCCTTTTATTGTGTTATAGATGGTAAACTGACAGATGTTTTCATGTTGTTGTTACACACAGATGCTCTCACATGTCACACAGAATGATCATGATAATTACAATCATTACATTTGTGTCACAGTTGTTATTTTCCAGTCCTCTGTCTGGCAGGATCATGCAGTGTTTAGCGTCATGTGTCCCATCAGACTCACTTAGTGATTTATCAGTTAGAACACAACTATTTCTTGACAAACAGAAATATCTGTTTGGCAACGCCCTTCATGTTCAGAACAGAAGTTATTATAATGAAAAGAATCACCTGTTTAATATTCATCCTCATTTTGCACATGCACACGTCACACAGCTGCTGACATCTTAAGTAAGGTCAAATGGCTAATCCAATCAGCTGTCTGATATTTTAGAAAACATTATAATGCACGACATGTTCACAGTTACTAATCTATTTTACTCTTATAAGAAGTAATTTCAATTAGCAATATGCCAGAAAACCTCTTTAATCTGTCGTGATGAACATAATTAAGTGTTAAGTGTTTAGGATTTTTTATTTACATGTTACACTGACTGATGCTTCTCTTTGGTAGCAAAGCTTGTTCTTTATTCTTTATGCTTACTTTATGCTTACTGTACCAGATGTATGGGTGATGGTCAGTCTGAAGGACATCTGCACGTTCTCCTGATGTTGATTGTTGATAACCTGCAAGCTTTTCTTGGCAAGGAAGCAGAAATTGACTTTTCTTTCAAAGTTTTGTGGAGTTGAATGGCTTTTCTGTTTCCATAAGGTTGTAAGAAAACAAATATTTTCCTGTAAGTTTTCGTGTCTTCATTGTATCTTGGTCATCAAAGGGCTGGTGGGAATTCAGACTCTCTGTAATATGATTTTAGGAGGAATGTAGAAGACTTTCCTGCTGGTTTTGATTTTTTGGTGTAAACTATCAGACAGGCAAACAGCAATTGAGAGAATGATGATTTGTGTGTTAAGAGGAAGAATAACATGTTTGTCACACAGGAAATCATCAACATTTTGACCTCCACAGTCACACACTGTGTATTTAATAATAATGCAGTGTTATATTGATCCCTGTAAGTCCGCTTAAAGGGCAAATCCAATATTTTACACATCAAAATCAATATAGTCATGGAAAGCACGACTCAGCCTTGAATAAAGTTGTATAATGTCTTCTGTAGCTGGAGGAGTTTTATCTAGTCGGAAAAAATAACCCTGATGATGTCATAGTGATGTCACCAGGGTTATCTCAGCTTGGGCTTGGAGAGTACAATTTTTCACCAAAAACCTGCTCTATAAACTGGGGGTGTAGAGTTTGAGAGACATATATCAGTATTTGTCAGACAGGGAGGGTCTAACGACGAAAAAAAAGACACAATGGGAAATGTAGTAGTTTGACCAATACGACTAATAAGACTAAAGTCAGGATGTCTCTGCTTCTGCTGTTTCAGTTTCAGTCTTTTTAAGTCATTTATAGAAGATTATACATTACTAAATCCCTGGATGCAGCTCAATGACTGGCACAATTTAGCAAGGTCGAACCTGAGTCAGCATCACTTGAATCTGGATTTTGAATTGATCAATATTTTTATATATATCCAAAGCATTTTCCCCATAAACCTACATTGGGAGCAATTTGGGATTCAGTGTCTTTCTCAAGGACACTTCTAGTGGACAGGTGAAACAAAACTACCAGCCTTACAAAGACCTTGCAGCAGCCATTTTGACATGTGGTAGCCAACACAGGTGTTACCAATGATACTGGTAACAAGGAAACAATGCTAGGCAGAACTTAAGTTTCATTTTCATTTTACAGCGAGTTATACATCAGCGCACAGCTGAAGAGAGGATAACAAACTGGTTGAAAGCTATTGGCTCATTAAGTAAATGATGATTGTTCAGAATTAATCATTAACAAAGAGCAAAGACAACATTCCTCCACCAAAGTCAAACTCACAGCATTTTGTAAAGAAGCTTGTTTAAAAAAAACGTTAAATGAACGTGAACTTGTTTATGTGTAAACTGAACTTTGAGTTAGCCCGGGTGAAGTGTGAATTTGTGGGACACTGACAGCCGCCCACCAACCCTCAAACATTCAGGTTCCACTGACTCTTTATAAAGGATTTATAAGTTGCAATAATTACTTTAATAATGGTTAATAAATATTAACAAATGTTTTACATTGAATAAGTATTTATTCATAAACAGTTGAACAGTTTGCAGTTATAACTGGATTATTAACAAAGAGTTATTATTCACAGTCTGTCGACCCAACAGTTGTTCTTATTAATGGCTAATAACTGATCTATAAAGCATTAGAAATCTGCTGTAGTCTTTCCTTCAATTTCAAATCTATTTCTCTTTAATATTTTGCGCTGAGATCCTGAATAAGAACGAATATGTTCTTTTTCTGCATTCAGTGTGTATGCTTCAATGTGCACACACTCCTTGTAGGCAGACCACCTGGTAAAAGACAGAACTTTTATTAAATATCCTTAATAATCCTTAATATTTTAACACTGATGTTTAATGTTATTTTATACTGTGATGCATTTTATACATACCGTAGCATGTACAGCAATCTAGTATTTACTTCTGTGAATACAAGAGTGAAAACGAGATTAATGAAGTTGTTTTGAAGCCTATTTGAAATGTGGTGGTTAAGCTTGTGTTTGAAGTCTCTCTTATAGCTGAGTTGCCAGTTAGAGGTCCAAGATGAGTCAACCTCCTGTCTGCATGAAACACACACCTTTTTCTTGAGTGATTTCCATTTAAGGGTGCCGATGAATCCGGCAAGGACCAGAGTTTAATCTAATTCTGGGAGCTTAAATTCAGGACTTTATTTTTCAAAATAAATGCATGCAGGTTACCAGCAGCCACTGCGCGATCAAAACAAGATATGGAAGTTTAGTGAAGTGAAGGGCACACTTGATTTAATTAGGAGGGAGATTTTTCCCGGTGCTGACTCATAATCGCCTTGTTTTTCCTCTGCTGCGCCTTCCCATTACTTTCTAACATACAGTAATGAAAGTCTGTGCTGATTGCAACCACACTGGTGGATCCTCTGCTCATTTTAACACATTAACATAGTTTGCAACAACTAGATGAGCTCTTGATGAAAGCGATTTGATTAGAAAATGGTGGATGGTTATGAATTGAAGGCCAGAACACCTCAGTTAATTCAAATCAAAGTGTTTTATATGGTCGTCACTGATTGCACTTGTCCTAAAAAAGGCCCTTTAACACTGACACCAACACATTTTATGTAATTATTCACATTACTAGAAACTTCAAAATCCTGAAAACATTTTAGTAAAAAAAAATACAGTACATATTATTAACAGTCAATGAACTTGAGTGCGGATTCTGAGGAATCATTTCTCTTGGGGTTTTTTTTATCAATATTACATCGACTTACATCAGACTGATGACACAATGGGGGGAGTGAGTGAGATCATTTCACATTAAAACCCCTGGGTGAGTTTTGATGCCAATAACATCAACCTTAAACATAAATCAACTGAGGAGTGCCGAAGCTACCAGCTTGTCCCTGTCAATTAAAATGAATTTGCTGATGAGATTTTATTGCAGCCATTTGAATCAATAATTTAGTTATCAAAGTGGAGGATTCATATCAAACGACTGCTCACACAGAGATAAATGATCATCTTGAGGATCCAAGGCTTGAGCACATGAAAGATGTACCAAGAATTTCTTCAGTTTTATCTGCAGGATTTGTAATTGCGAGAATACATTTAACGATAAATGTAATAGTGTTATTATAAAGAATAAGTCTGGTGAGATTCTATATTTTATTGTTATTGTGAACAAATACAATAAAAAGACCAAAATGTACAGTTTATTATTCCGTCTCTTTCCAACTTCCCAGCAAAAGGTGCAAGTATACTGGCCCCTTTAGTCTTGTTACAAAAGGTTCACAAATGTCCTAAAACAGCTGGGCACTGTAGTTTAGATACTTAAGCAGGACTTGTTCAGGATTATTTTCCGCAGTGGATTAACACACATTTGCTGCTCTGGTGAGTATTTAGGCTACAGCAGCTGTACAGTATGTTAGATTAATTCAAAATAAACTAAACTGCCTATGTTCATCATAATGAAGGAACAGGTCACACAGTAAAGTGTTTTTTCATAGTTTTTGAACAACAATAGAGATCTATGGCACAGAGGAATAAGCTGTACTGTATCAGGCTTTATCTACACAGACTTGTTTGTAGGATCAATTTTCTTTTGCTTTTGGCCTTTTCTCTGGATTTGTTGACAACAAAAATATCAGCAGGTTTATCCTTAAAGCTTGTTGACTTTCTTATGCATAAATCATTTTAATGATCAATATATCTTTTTGTTCTTCTTGGGCAAAAGCCAACCTATTTCTTTTCTCAGACTGAATTTATGTTTAACCATTACTTTTCTATGAATCACAACCAGAGACTAAAAACGCCCTCAGGGCCACAAATATAGAAACAGCAAGGTCAGTATTTACTCTGGCATTGGTAATATAAAGCTCATCTCAGCACTAGTGTCTCCAATTACAACAGACCACTGGGCTCGCTGCTCTTCCTTAATAGCTTCCCCCATATCTGACACTCTTCATTTCACCTAATGAGAGTCTTCAAGATGTGAATAAAGGTATGCATATGATTTGGTACAAGGGCTGAAAATGAGATATGCCTCGGGGCTCACTTCAAACACGACAAAAATTACAGCTCAAGAGAAACTGTGTGGCTCTAAACCAGACATCTGTTCTTCGTCCCTCATTGGGGCTGAAAGGAAGCAGCCTGGGCCTTGGTGCCAAGGAGCCTCTTGTCTAAATCTTTGCCAACTTATTTGTCACCGTGGCCTCATTGACCAGAGAAACAGCCAGCCACTCAGCCTAATGGTACGGTCATCTGTCGGTTCATCTCACAACTCGCAGCTAAAACCTTACGACACACATCAGACAGAAGTGGAGGAAGGAGAATGAGGAGGACGGGAAGAGGAGAGTGAAACTAAATCCTCCACTGGATTCACTCCTTGCTGTTAACACCGTAAAGTCACCTAAAGTTTATTGCCTGTCCATTTGCAAGCCATCCAAAGAGGGGCTTTACTCTCCCAGGAACCCCCAGAAAGCTCTTTAACTGTCGGACCTTCCTGTGTTTTTATGGAGCCAGGGAGCAATTTAACATGTTTTAGTTTCTCTGCTACACCAGCGAAGATGCAAGGAAGTGATATGAAGCAGGAAATCACCATCAGCTATCTGACCACGAAGAAGGTTGCCATGCCTTCCATGCAGAGGCAGAGACTCATATCTGCCTGCAACATCTCGGCCTCATTCGTCAGTGCTCAGCCCAGCTGGCCCTCTTGTGCATGGAAGTCTGTCCAGCTAGAGTTTATCATAAAACTGGCTTTAAAGTGCATTATGCAATTACGTTTAAATCTAAGGGCCTGTAATAGAGATGTTTAAGTACACAATGAAGCCGAGGCTGGAGGAGACATCTGACTGCATCAACAATAGACAAGAAGACAGGGTCAGAGAATAGAAATCTCTGGAAGCCCGCTGACTCCCAGATAAAGAAACTGTCATACAGCCACAGCTCCAGTTTATCTTTTAATTAACATCTCATACACCAAGACAAACACGCCATCAATAATGCAACAGTAACATGCTACAATATTAATGTCAGATGAAATGAGGTAATTAGACGGGGAAACTATTTTAAGCACATGTCCGCCCCGGCTAGCAATGTGGAGACGAATTATTCAGTGAAAAGAAAGGGTTCCTGATAAAATAGAGCCATGAGAGGAGGAGAGCAGCTGATCCCATGTGTGACTGTGGCCAAACGAGAGGGGGCCGAGGGCCAACATTTTGTTTGTCAGGATGAACAAATGGTGACAAACGATGGCAAATTGGAGTGAAGGCCCCCTGCAGAGCTATGGTCTGCCCACTGGGGTCCCAATAGAGCAGAGGTGCTAGCTTGGGAGAATAAAGACACATACACACATAAAGTTATCTAAATGTAATAAAGTTCAAGGCGTGCCATGCATACAGACGCACCCTCGCACATAATAATAATAACAATAAGATAGCAGAGAAAGGAGCCGTTGGAAGACTGGAGACGACACACACACAAAGGCTCCCTGACTATCTAATCCAGTGTTTCACATGAAAGAGTTGAGCCTCTTCTGAGGACTAAAACAGCATTCGTCCTAATCCTATAAATCTATATGATCGAGACAGATGGAAAGTAAGTTCTCTGCGTCTCTGCCTCTGGGGAAACAAAAAAAAAGATCCTGAGAAAACCTTTCACCCCATACCCCTGATTTCCAGCCTCAACCTGAGGGGTGAAGTGAAGTGGAGCTCCTCTGTGGCGAGCAGCATAGTAGAACCACAACACGGTCATAAATAGATTCCAGGGGCTAGCTCCAGCCATGTACAAAAAGGTGTATTTCATTTAATTGGCTGGATAAGACAAAGATTTTTAATTTCCCCAGAGATCAGGCTTGCCAACTTTTGTTTTTACACTGCAGAGAAGAAGAGCTGCACTCAGTGCAGTGCCAAGAATTTACAATGTTCTCTTTTCCACGGGCGATGCAGTGTTTTTTTTTCCCTCCTCAGATATTGGGTTAATTATGCAGATGTTTAAATATCAACCCCAGTAAAAGACTCTCAGTAGTGTGTGAACCTTAGTGTGTCTGTGCTCTGTCTCCTAAGACCTATCATGGCATATGCTCTGGCACGGAGGACACACACTTACAGCTTTTCCTCTTCTCTCTCTGCTTCCCCTTCCCTGCCTCCCTCCTTCACACAGACAGGCCATTGTGTGCGGGCACAGATGAGATTTGCATGCATGTTAGACTGGATTACACATGCAGGCTCTGGGAACCTGGACCCCTGTGGTCTCCCTTCACTGTTTGGGCCTAAAACCGGCAAGCTCTCCTTTCAATCTACAACTTCAAAACAAATCTCACAGCTTAATTGGCTCAGGAACACACAAAATCAGAGGTTAAATTCCTAGATTTTTTTGGGGAGAGTGGGAGAAAAAGTTTGGTGAAAGTTCTTCACAGCTGCCTGCTGGAATTTGTTTCAAAAATCAATTTCATGAAAGCCCCCTCATCGAATTCTACACCCATCAGTGGTCAGATTCATAACTTGGGGAGATAAGAGTGTGCGAAAGGGTTAATCCTCTGAGTGATATGTATGATGAGAAGCTTTAATCCTTGATCTGAAGACGCTGTGTCTAAGAGGGTGGAGATAACAGATAAGAGCAGCCGAATCTCCTTAAAAATAGCCGAGGACACAGCATCAATCTGCCAGGAGATGTAACAAACATTTGATGAATTGATTTTAATTTTAATATTGCTTCTATGTCAATACTTTCCTTGATCATGTTTTTGTGTGTGTGTGTGTGTGAGAGCGCTTTTTGGTCAAGCCTCTCCATCATCCATCAGTGTATTTATAGTGCGTTTGCTGACAACCAAACAGTACTAAAGTGGCTGTAAACAGACAATAAAAAAAATAAAATCATCTGAAAGCACTTGCGTGTCATTACATTTATTCATACGAGCATTAAAGTAAATTGTCAAATGCTGTCTTCTTTAAGCAGCTAAGCCCCGCGGAGCCTCTCTGCTCAGCAGGATTATAAATGAGATAGGATTTAATATTGATCCTCGGCTGACCTCCTATGAAGTTCTCATCATTTTATGATATTCTTCACACACACTGTTAATGAGATCAATGTGCTCCCACATGTCCGCGTGCAGATAAACCTTGACCTTAACTCTGTCAGACAACAAGCACGACCGGGCTTTTATACCGCCACAGGAGGATAAAGCAGGGTGAAATGAATCGTGAGGATTGGTTGTTTACTTGATGTGTTTACTGCGGTCGGTCACATACAACAGTGTGCAAGAAGAGCTTATTTCTCATCATTTCTTCATGCAGCAGGTTGAACGGGCCTGCATCTACCCATGAAAATATCCTGTGAGTTTGAACACTGTTACATTTTGTCTCCATAGAACATTGAGCTTTGCTGAGTAACGCCACCTTCAAAGGGCCAGACCGTGAAATATTGGATAATTTTACCTCACACTGGAACGAAACTGGTTGATGAGCAAATTTACTGTCAGCTCTGAGGCTCTCTGGTGCTGCAGGAGAAGAAGAAGAAAAAAACCTCTCTCTCTCTCTCTTCAAAACACCAGGCTCATAAGCAAGCCACATACCTAAATGAGCCTGATAATTATCTGAATATATTTCCATTGCTATTACAATGGGCTCCAATCAATGAGCGAGGCTGCCTTAAACTCAGTTCTTGCGTATGTCCCAGAGGCATTAATTTCACCAAGGCTCTCATATGAGTATGGGGGTGGATGGTTGGTGTGGGTGGAGGCAATTGATTCAATGTATCTGAGGCTATGCCAGCAGTGCAGAATACAAACACACAGCAATGGGAGCTATATGAAATGCAGAAGGGGCTACCTGAGTGACTGTAGCCTCTACACATATACATACCCCCGAGCACTGCCGTCACATGTAATAAATCAAACCATTTGCCTTCCCGCCAGCTAGTCCTGTTTTTGAATCTAAAGCTGCTTATGAGGAAGGGGACATGAAAAATTGTATTCGTCGATACTGAGGCATGAGAACACTGTCGCCTCTTTTCTCTTTTCCCACTGTCCTGTCAGCTCATTAGTTGCCCGTCTCGCTAACGCAATAAGGTGTAGATTCAAACTCTCAGTATTATGCTCACACACATAATACTGCAAATTATATGAAGAAAACTTCCACATAATTGGAAGCAAATTCCCTCCCTTTGTCTCTCTGTGCGTGTGTGTGTGTAGCAGCTTCTCTAAATCTCTCCTACACACACAATTTTGGACTTGAGCCACACCCTGGCAATGACATCTAAAAGTCAGGTTCTCAAGTCAGCAACAATAATAGTGAAACAGTAAATCTCTGACCAAGCTGGCAGGAGACCAACTGCTGACATCTATTTTAAAAGATTTTTTAATGAATAGCCTCCACCGAGGAAACAAAATTACATCCTGAATAAATATATTCCTGTAAAATTAAATCTCTTAATAAATGTAGGGAAAGAAATCTTTCTGCACAAAATATGGATGGCAGCGGTGAGGGAAAAAAGTGAATCATGGAATGAATATTGCTGGCCTGATTTCATCCCCCCTTCCTATTTTTCACCAGACGATAACTCATCTATCATCTACGACCCATTAACAACCATCCCCAGTCCAGTTAATACCATCAGGAAGGGAAGAGCCACTCTCTGCCCCTCTGCTGCTGCTAACATAATTGTTATACTTTGGCTCCAGTCAAATGCTGTTTTCCTCTTTGTGACCAATTACCTTTATCTTTGTTAGATGACAGCGTCAATTTGCCTTCAAAGCTGGTCGATGCAAAAAGTGAAAACAGGACTGGCAAAATATGCCTTTGATAAAAAAAAAAAAACATATTGCAGATATGGTTGTTGTTTTTTTCATCTTGTGATGATGTGTCAATCAAAAAATGGATCACTCCCATCTCCTGCCCGGATATTGTGTCAAATGGGTTACGTACTGCAAATTATAATATTAGCAATACATACTGTTCTTTATGTAATCTTTTAGTATTCTTTTCATTTTTCAAGTATATTTTATATCTTTATTGTCTGGTTTCACTTTACCTCAGGAACCAGTTACTTTTGGTCAGGAAACAGAGATTGTGAGCACTTTTTCTTAGCTCTTCCTTTGCATAGGAAATACAGTATATTGGTTCTTGGTTACGTGTTATTCTCTCCTGTTCATTACCTCCGCTCTACTCCACCTTACACTAAATATGCACATAAATGGATCATTTGCTGTCTGAGGAATATATGTGTGTGTAGTTTGTCTACACACTCTGTCTATTATTGACTGTTGTTGAATCCTGAATGCAACCAGTTCAGGAACCAGAACTCCTGGTGCATACTTCTCTTTACAATAGTCCCCATTTGGAGCCACGATTGCAGTGTTTCTGAACCACTTCATTTGACTTCCACCACTCACATCCTGGATGCATTCATGGATACGTGCATGAATGCGAGTAGAGTACCACCAGGGGTAAATGTACCATAGTTTAAGAACCAGCGTCTTATAATAGCAATGACCTGGTTCATCATCATAGTACCTCACCATCATTGAGCATAATATTGTCCTAACAAGTATCCTAATGAGATAACAAATAGACAACCCAGGTTTAGAAGTATATATTAAATATATTAAAAATATATTAAAAATACAATATGTATATGTATTTAAACTATAAATGATTTGTCTCAAGAGATTCATGCACACTTTGATCCCCCTATGGCAGATAAAATAAAAATTATAAAGGGCTGAGGCGCAGAGTAGCTCAGCTGGTAGAGAGCGCAGCAGTCCAGGTTTGATTCCAACCTGCGGCCATTTGCTGCATGTCTTTCCCCCCATTAAAAAAAGCCCCAAAAATATATTTTTTAAAACAAACAAACATAATAAAGTGCCCTCTAGGTTGCCTGTCCAGTGAGGAAAACACATTGCAGAGCCCTATACTTCAAATCTTTCTATTTAAATCTAAGGCACATACTAATAAAACAATTTTAATCTTAACCAGGATTTCGAAGTGTTTCACTAGAAATGCATCACAACGCCCGGCGTGTTAGTGCCCCACCGCATGCAGCTGGTGCCCTTCTTATTTTTGTTCGCCCCTGGTCCTGAGACAGCCACTGAGTCCACCACTGTGTGGGAGGGTCTTAGGGACAAAAAAGACTTTGTGTTG
>NW_023339796.1:17103742-17120414 GCF_004916995.1 Morone saxatilis | reverse complement strand
CAACACAAAGTCTTTTTTGTTGTTCAGTGTTCACACAATAAAAATCACTGCACGCTGAATAATAGTTACAGCTACCAAGATATTTATACACTTTACTGAATACCTAAAATAACTGCACATAGTTGAGTTCTTCTTCCTAGACATGGCATGAAAACAGTTAGCATGTAGAAAGCAGACAGCCATTTATAGTCACATAGTAGTACAACGTGTAGATGCTTCCACTAAAGCTCTACTACACCTTCATCTGTTCCACAACCAGCTCCTCCAGAGTACCCAGGATTTCCACTCTCCAATTACGTAATATTATTTTATCTTTGGCTTTTTACTTTCCCTCCTCGCAAAACTCTCTCTCATCTCCATAGCGACAAACTCTCGTCCATGCTTCACAGAAATAATTGTTGGCTCCTGCATCAAATGGTTGTTCTGTGTATCTTTAAAATTTCATAACCTGTGCGTCTGTGCCTACCTTTGGTATACTTAACATAAAAGCCCAAGGCCTCTGACTTTTCTATTTATGTCCTTGGGGGGTTGTGTGCCGCCTATAAGCCGAGTTGGAAGAGGGTTGACTGCACCGTCTAAGACAATCTTTTGTATGAGAGCAGGATCATCACAGTGTAGAGCAGAAGGGGTTAGCCTCATATTCTGGTACCACATAGAAAAATCCTTTATCAGTTTTTTTAAAATATATAATGATACATAGTTAATGCAATCTCTTTAAAGGCACTAAAAACATATTTTTTCAATTGGCTTTTTATGAGCGATGGGGTCCTATATGAACACACTGTTTACTGCCACAGTTGGAACAGTTTTGTTTATTTCACATCAGAGATTTCTGTATTTTTGGTTTTCTCCATGCTCTTCTCATTGGTTTACAGTGGGTGGGATTGATAGGAAAAAGGTGATGTCACTTCCTTCTGTGGACTAATCATAATTTTGTTACGTTTGAATCAGAAAAGTTTGTAACTGTTAAATTCCTGCCTAAATAAATTATAATTATAAATTATAAATACTACCTAAATATGAGATCATGCTGGTTTCTTCTTATTTAGTCATGGATATTTAATGTTATATAGAAATACATTAGATTTAAGCTTTTAAGATTAAGAAGTTTTCAGGGGCTTTAAGTCACCATCCAGGGACCTGTGCTGCATTGCTTTTCTCCCTCGTTTTCTGTCGGCTCTTTCCTGTTTGCTATTGGCAAAAAAAACAAAAATTAACCCTAAAATATAAAAAAGACATCATGATTAGGGCATATTTATTGTCTGTGCTCATTGTCCCACAAGCAGGAAATAACATGTGTTACCTGGTTAGACACAATGTGTTAACTTCTTGTTTTATTTTTGTAATAAAATCATTGAAATTGATCTACATGCTAAAATGTAGTGTGACGCAAAAGTCATACAGTCAGCAGACAGTTATAGTAATGGCATTCACACAGCAGCAGTCCACATTTAGCAAACTAAAAGCTAACACTGGCCACCACATTGGTAATACCAGACCAAGTGAGGTTGTAGCAGCAGTGTATTTATTTATGAATTCAACTTTTCATTTGTAAGAGGAGGAATGTGTTATTTCTTCTTTAAAAAGTTACATACTTACTTTTCTTTTAGACTCAAACTTTGATTAATGCTTCTTCAGCAGTTGATATTTATTGATATAAATGAGGACTGAAGATTCAAATGTAGGTCCTTGGGGGCTTTAATGATTGTGGATATTTTGGTTGTTGTATAGAAATTTCTTTAAGAACACAAGACGGAAATTCATCAAATCATCCTAAAAAAGCTAGATTGTTCAAAGAGAGTAAAACTCAGGCTTGACCTGATTCAATGCACCCTGTTATCTCCCTTAAAATGTCAAGTACCTGAATACGCTGATCAGGGCATGAAAGTACTTATATATATTACGTCCTTGAATCCCAGAGATTAGAATTTCCATTTTAGGCGAAAAGCCTCTGGAAAGCCAAACATCACATGCTGAGTGTAGAAAACTGGAAAGGTTACTGAGCCTTATCTGCAATTATGCAAAAACACAGAGATTGGCCAAACCCATGTTCATTGGTACAAAGGGAATCTACAATGCCTTGATGTTGCTTACAGCATTCTCTTCTCATGTGTAGCATACAGCACATCCTAGAGGAGAATATAGGAAAGAACAGCTGACTATACACAAGTCTCACCGTGTCATGTTTTGAATTATGAACACAGGCAATTAAACTTTAAATCCCCCCTATAGTAAAATGATAGAGAAGGCTAATTAACAAGCATTTTTTAAATTGGTTTTAATTCAGGAGCTTCTCATTTGCACGCAAAAAGAGGAATGGTTTTAGACATCTATCTGGTTCAGTTACACCCAGGCTTTGTATTTAATTTTAACACTAAAAACACAGCTTTACTCCAGCACTACAAATAAATATCAAGAAAACTGTAAAGCTTCCCTCTCTGTGACCCTTTTCTTCTATCAGCTACATTGACATGCTGCTAAGATGTTGACAACTCTTCTGCACCCATTGTGTCAACTGTTTCATTCTCAGAGGAAGAAAGACTCAGGAAATAAAATTTGGTACATGGGTCACATGGAAAAACCTGCTCTCTTATCCTTTCATCAACACCTGGGAATATAAATAGTTCAGTTTAAAAATAATGGCTTTCATCTTCAATTATGCCTCTGAATATTCAATATGAGAGCAATGGTGCCCCCTTGTGTAAAATATAATTAATAGTCAGATTTTGACATGCAGGTAAGGTAGACTCTAATAGAATCTGATGACAGAGAGTGTATGCAAAGCTTAAAGACATACAGGATTTGTTTTACCTGTTATCACCTCCATAGCACGTTCTGAGTTACAGTGTGTTTTGAACATTTTTATTCCACACTCATACAGTTTCCTCTGCAGTAAACTTGTATTGATTCTCTCAGAAGTGCAGGGCACTCCCTCTGTCCGTCTTTAGCCTGCTCTTTAGACCGACTGCAGCTCTATCCTCCGCTGTCAGAGCTCTGGGCACACTGCACTGGCGTGGGCTCAATCAGGCGGCCGTATGACAGCACTGTCATAACCTGCAAAAATGTACCGTGTGATGTGTATTTAGAGAATAGAAGACAAAATGTTTTCTTAAGCTGCAGTTTTGAATAGTTTCTAATGGAGTAGGTACATACAGGGGTCAAAGCATTAACCATGTGAATTCTTGCACATAGTTGATGAGAAGATTGATTGACCAATCTTACGTCTGTACTGTAAATAAGAAGCTACAGCTAGTAGTTAGTTATCTTAGCAGGAAGTGACGCACATGTCATGCAGTGTGCACGCATTTCACAAATCAGTCATCTTTACACCATTTTTAGCATTTGCATAAACAAATTCTAACATGTTAATTAGTGAGCTTTAGAGGTATTGGTAGGCAGACTAGAAACTGAGGGAAACCGCTAGCCTGGCTGTCAGAAGCTAAAACATCCATCTACAGAACCCTAAAGCTAATTAATTAACACATTATGTCTTTTTGAGTAATTCTGTAAAAAAAACTGTGCGTGTTGTTTTTGCACTTCGGGTTGTGTGTAGTTTATACAATTAAGATATAACATGTTTATTAGTGAGCTTTATAGGCGCTGGTAGGTGAATTTTGTTACCTTTGCAGTTTGCTCAGAGCCAGACTGGCTGTTTCACCATCTTTATGCTAAGCTACACTAACCAGCTGTAACTTCATGTTTAGTGGACCGATATGAGAGAGGTATTGGGAAGAATCGTCTTTCTTTGCAAGAAAGCGATATTTAGGTTGTTGTATATGAGTTTCTGAACACAAGACAGCTTGCCATTTCCCTTTTGCCAGTCTTTGTGCTGAACTAAGCTGACTAGACGCTGGCTCCCGCTTCATAGTTACTGTACAGATGTGACAGTTGTATTGATCTTCTCATGTCACCCTTCCCTAAAACATTGAACTCCTTCTTTGATTAATCATGTTACCAATTTTCTATCAGTCTGATGCTATTAAATACTCAAACGAGCTGTGCTCTACTTACTGTGATCATTATGAGGAGAGCTAGCATCATGCCCAGCATTATGTACAGGTTATTGGTCAATCCTCCTGCCCACAAGGGACCCAAGATGGTGGCCAGGCCCCCAACTGAGCGCCTGACACCTTGGCTGAATCCTTTTTGTGACACAAAGATTTAAAGGTTATTCCTTGCTGCTAAAGCATTCAAATATGGCTAGAAAATACAGGATTTATAACTGTTTCTTTGCATCACATATGCTGAGGTAAAATGGTAATATTCCTTGCCAACCTTGTGTTTTCTCTGCAGTGACTTTGGAGAAGAGAGACACCTGAGACACAGCCACGAAGGGAAGCCCCAGCAGCTGCAGAAACACTCCGATGATGAAGGCAGACAGCTCCCATCCATAACCACCTGGCGGGGATGGAAAGATGATACCCTGGATTACTGAATTACAGCTTTTTGCCCCCAAATTATATAAAACATATCATTCAACAATTGCATTTACAGACTGTTATCTAACACCAACTCTCACATACAGGAAATTCATTTATTTATAGATCCTTTAGGGATTGTGTTATAATATTTTGTTATTCTTATGCAGTGATAATGATTCAAAGTGTGTGACAGTTGTCCATCCCTTCTTCTCTTGGTTTTTAAGTTCCTTTCACAAATGGGTTGGCACCACCAGAGATAGCTCTATCTGAAAACAAAACCACTGCCAATCTGGCAGCCACTAAATTTTTGTTCTCTGCTGCTTTGCATCATGCACATGTTTGTGTGAATTTGTGCCCACTCAAACTGTTGGATGTTCCTGCATAAGCTGAAAGTCTATAATCTTATAATCAAGATGCAACAATCAGACGTGTTCCTTAGAGGTTAAACTTATTTTTCTTCAGGTATCTGTCTGTAAGGCTCCATGTCTTTGTTTTGTTGTTTAAACTGTAACAAATAGCAAACAAATGTAGGATATGCCTTAACAAATAGTATTTTTGTCTAATTAGATTACTGTAATCCTTTTATATGTACTCAGGCACTCCCCAGCTCCAGCACCTGTCACTTGTAATCAGAGCGATAAACGTGACAAGCTGCAACGGACGCAGGCCAACATGAACATACAGGATCCAGTTTGCCTGTATGATCTCCTGCTGGCCTGCCAGAGCCTGAGTGATATCATTTACAGAGCACATTCAATTCAGCCAGTGTGTAACCCAATATGGCTCCCCTGCACTCTACACACCAACGCCAGTCGCACAGAAAGGATTTGGCATAGAACATGAGGCTTTTTTTTTTTTTTAAGTCTGTGTGTGCCTTCGCATTGCATGTGTGTTTGTGTGTTTTCCCGGACAGGTTAGCACCTCGGGGGTTGCAGAGGAAGATCAGGCACCAGATACAGGCGGCGCAGCAAATGACCAGGCCCACGGCCAGCACTACGCGGTCCTCCACCTTCCTGCTCAGCCAGCGTACAAAGAAGAAGCCCAGGATGACCTCCACCCCGCACAGACTGTACATCAGGCTGTTGGCCAGCTCACCAAAGCTAAAGTAGCGCTGCGTCAGAGGAGTCACCATGGTCTGGGGATTTTTTAGAAAGATGTTCGCAAGGTCAGTTAGTTAGACAAGGTGATTTAGTCAGAGGCAGAGGTGGAGATTCTTATTAGAGCTGAAACGCGCACCTTTTAAGTCCTTCATTCTGTCCCGATCAAAAGAATTGTTCTGTTTTGATATTAAAATGATTATATAATCCAGGTCAGCATTGTGCGACTATTCAGCCTCTACAGTTTAATGAGAAGAGAAAAGGCCTCTTCATTTTTAATGTCCAGTACATAGAGACTGATTATGTGCACTTGTTACATCAGTTTTACTTTGAGCGATAAGCGATATTTGATTATTTTCTTAGAGTATCAGCGCAGGTCTTTCCAGGTAAGGCTCAGATTGATGCAGTTTGGATGAAACTCGGGGTAAAATAGTGTGACATTGTGTGAAATGCTTGGAAACTCCGGCTGATGGATCTCAACGGTAGCTGCTCTCACCTCCAGCGCTGTCTGATTGAAGAGAGTGATGAACTGAGCCGTGAGGAGAACAACCACCTCCTCTCTCAGGAACTCTGCAGAGTGAAAGACAGAGAGATATACACTCAGAACCGGAGAAACCAAAGAGAAAATCATAAAACAAGCTCAAGTGGTGGCATTAAATTCAAAGTTTCAACTGGCAAGTTAGATTGAGATAAGGAAGTTTAAAGAGAAAAGAAAACTTGGACTATCTGAAGGTAATCTTAAAATTGAAAGAAGCAGGCGTGACGAATCCTGGCCGGTTGGTCATGTTGATCCTCCAGCCCAACAAACTGCCTATTTCTTTCTCTACAGATAAGTGCAAGCTCTGTTTTTTTCTTATGTCCAAAACATGATAACACAAGAAAAAAAAAAGTTTTTCCACAAAATCCGAATTTTGACACCAGCTTTTCCTGGAACAAAAACTCCCTTATGGACTTGGAAAGGAGGAAAAATGAGCTGGGCTTGCTGCTAAATTTGGAAGTATGTGCCAGATGGCTGGAGGAATGGCTTGATAGTACAGTGTGTGATCTGCTTTGGTTCAGTTCTCTCTGTACAGTGTTTTTACGATTATTTGTATGATTTAATTTTTGCACTACTACCGAGTATGTACGGTATGTGTATTTTAATATGTGCGTGTATGTGTGTATTCACAAGATCTACTTAGGTATAGGTAGGTTGATATGAGTTTAACATATATCATATGCATATAAAGGGGCTATTAAGTGACTTATCATTACACTTACACAATGTTGGGAGACTTGGAAGAGAGAGATTTTAAAAAATCAATACAGCAGAGGCCGAGATATCCTGATCTTTGCTCCCTTGTGTGAATCAGGTTCTTAAAACACCGAACCCTACAACTTCATACTTTTTGAATCCCCGGATTGACACAGGTTAGCTGTTTCCCCATGCATCGAGCCTTTATGCTAAGCTAAGCTAACCAGCTGCTAACTTAATATTTAAAATAAGATAAGATACACTTTGGCGCACAAACATGACAGTAGCATCCATTATTAAGCCATTATTCATTGTTCATATATATATAACTTATTAATGCTAAATATTTTCCTTGTTCCAAAAACAAAAAACATCACACAGGTTCTTCTTGTGTTGTCTCGGTTGCATGACTCCAACCACAAATGAAAAGACTTGATGAAAGAAAGTGAAAGATCTGCCGGAGTTTCAAGGATTCCTCACTCATACACAAAAAGTTGAGGAAGATCAATAATTCAGGAGAGCGAATACCAGACACACTGCAACGGCTAACAGACACTCCTACAGTGTGTGCTAGAGCCGCAGACTTCCTCCAGTTTTGCTCCTGAGTTTCTGGTGTTGTAGATTTTCTTCAAAACAAAAAGGAATCAATAAGAAGAATGTTGGCCACATTACCAATTCTGTCTCCATTTCATCCACAAGTCAACCACAGCAAGCCAGTCAATAAAAAAGGAAGTCTGCTATCCATCCCTTTGCCACATCTTCAAAGAGTGAGAGAATCAATACAGAGGTTTGACACACACACACACACACAGACTAACAAAGTACAGAAAAAGTTAATCAATAACGGCACGCAATCACTGCTTGCATCCCATGTAAAGTTACTATGACACTAATCCAATAAGACACCTGACATCATATATATATACATACACACTCTGACATAAACCAGACACATACACACAAGTCCAATCAATACACAGGGAATCTGATCTGACATACCACACAGAATTCCTCAGAGAGACCTGGAGAATGAAAAGTGTGTGTAAGCATGAGTGTGTGTGCGTGTGTGTGGGTGTGTGCTTGTATGTGCATGCAAGAAAATCAATAGAGCAGATACAAAACATGTGCATTGGCAGTGACACCTCTTCCTACCTGAACCCCGTGAATAGAGCAGAACAGAGCTGACAATCATTGCTTCAGACAGCCAGTCAAACCTGCTCGCTCACCTCTGCTGGCGCTGAAGTTCTTGAAGGGGTCTGAGACCGCTGAGGCACCGTGGACGGGCTGCATCTCAGATGAGGTGGAGGTCTCCAACTGGTCGGAGTTGACAGCTCTGTAGGTGTGCACTGGCTCCTCGTCGGACCCCACCAGCGGCACCTCCTCCTCATTATTCTCCTCTTGTTTCATCTCCACCATCACGGCTCCCCCCTCTGAGCTGATGGGTGGTACATCCCAGTACATGGCCAGGACAACAAACTGGACCAGCACCCACAGCAGACACATGAAGATCTGAGAGAAAGGAGGAAGAAAAAAATGACTCAATTCATTCCTCTTCATTCATGTCCTCTAATATTTGAAAATAATTCTTTTTACACCATCAAAATCCTTGAAAACTATCAGGAGAGATAGAGTATTTGATATATGGAGAGTGTTCAAAAAATGAAGCAAACCTGGCACAGTGAAATAAAAAGAGACATGCAGTGTCAAATTATGTGGAAAAATGGAAGTAGGCGTATGGAGCTTTGTTATATCTCATTTAAGCTACATCCGTTCTACAGGTGTTTTATTCAGAGAGACTCATGAGATGGAAAGAGATCGATACGGGTTGTTATGGGCCTGAGTATCACTGCAGGCGTTTTGTATTCTTCTTACTCAAAGCAGAACAAAGGGGGGAAAAAATACATGTGAACCAGGAGGAGTGCAGAATTTAGAGTGACTTTCTGAAGATTGTTTCCGTATTCATGAGGCTTTCCAAGAACCTTAGATTACTGATTATCTGGATGCTGTTACCCCAGGAGATGTATATTTGTTCACAACAAAGGGCCCCAGTTTGAAATCACACAGCCGCAGGAACAAGTTGAACGCCGGCCCTGGAGAGACAGGAGAAAGAACTTTAAAGAGGAGATGGAATAAAAACAGAGGATGTGTGGAGACAGGAGCCTCCACCTCAGTGATTTTATTGAATGTCTCCTTCTCACACTTGAAGCTGAACATCAAAGACGACATCACAAAATCTTTCCCGGTGTCTGATATTTGTCAGAAGACAGAGGAGGTGGAAAGAGGTGAAATGACACCCCTCTCTGTGGTAAGATGAAGGGGCGAAAACTGACCGACAAGGAGGCCAGCTTGTCGGCAGGCCATGATGGCTGCAAAGATACCAGCACGTTCCTCTGGCCGGGTGCTCCGAGTCAGGAAACCAAAGATGGAGGAGCCTGCTCCTGCACCAACACCTGAGAGGAAAACAGCATCATTCTGTTACACCTTTGACAACGTATACGCATACTGATACAGCACATGCTTAGGGTGTTTCATGACATGCATGCACGTGTGCGTGCGTCACCTGCTACAAGCCGACTGCATAACAACAGCCACTTTGAATATCCAATAAAATACATGAAGTTCCCTGAGGACAGATGAAAAACAAAAATCATTCTTGGAAACCAAAATGCATATCCAGTGTGAAACAAATGTTGTGTCCAAAATTGTTATAAAAATTCTAGAAGCATGGTCCAGACCGAAATATTTCCACAACAATTGAATGGATTGCCATGATATTTTGTACAGACATTCATGGTTTCAAACGAAGCCTACCGACTCTGGTGATGCCCCGACTTTACCTCTAGTGCCTCCAGCAGCTGAATAATTACTTTTACTATTAACCCCCAAGGGGGAAATTAATTTTTTTCACTACATTATGCAAAAGGTTTGTGATTTTGAGTTAAATTAGATGCATTAAACGTGTCTAGCGTCGTCATCAGGTCATAAGTTAAATCTATCCAACACTGTAATGTAATATACCTGTGAACCTGACATTTCCATAAGTCTCAGCTGTACACATGCTGCTACACATTTTAGCTTGTATATAGTATTAGTAGCTAGTATGGCGGAAGATCCTTAGTCTAACTTTAATCCACTAGTGTGCAAATTATTTATTATTATTTATTTATTACACATTTAAATTTAAAAAGCTGCTGACTGAATGACCTACAATTTTCTATTTTCTTTTTTAGTTTACCATCAAAGACACTTTCTGACAAAGCCCAACTATGAACACACAGTCTGGCCAGTGGCTTCTAAAATCATGTGTCATGTGACTTGTCTTGTGGTCTGATTACTCACCGGCAATCTCAAAAAGATTGGAGAACAGGATGATGGACTTTGTACTTTTGCTCCGGTCTGACCAGAACCCAAAAAGCGGGCCTGTGAGCAGCCCGGTCAGACTGAAGGCAGACAGACCCAGACCCAGGAAGTAAGGAGGGGCCTCCAAAATCTGGAGATACCTCCATATCGTAGGCAGAATGACGGCTGAGACACCCAGAGAAGGATGAAGGAGGATGAGTGTGAAAGAAAATGAGGGAGATGTGTAAATGACAGGCCTCACTTACCCACAGCAAAATATATTTCAGTTAAATCAGATGCTGTATCCTCTGTGATGTGTGCTTACAGCCAAAATGCCAGGCAGAAAGTGCTCTAATGAGATCATTATCTCATGTCTTCAAGTCTGTAAAACCATCATAATGAACTTACCATACTCAATGCCGCTCAGCATAAATATCAGTCCAATGGTAAGAAAAGTTAGATTCCTCTTTAGGTGATTATCCATTGTGCTCAGTGACCAGTTGCCTTTTATACACCGACCTCTGTCTGCGTATGTTGTTCAGAAATGTTGTTCAGTGGCATGATCAGATAACAGGAGACACTGTGAGTCCAATTACAACTGCCGGCCTGGATAATCAGAGGAATTTGTTGCACCATTGTACAAGGTCATTTCAGAACTTCTCAGATAAAAAAAAGAAGATCACACGAGGCTTTTCCTATAGAAGAGGCTCAGCATGGGTGAGACCTGAAATGCAGTACGGAATACATCAAATCAACAATAAACCCAATAGAGTCCAGTTTAAAATGATTGCAGTAGTCCTTTCCCATTAGGCATTTATGTTAAAGATGAAATTCTGTTTGAGTCACGTCCGCAGTGCGGCACCACACTGTGAGCCTCACGGTCAAGGCAATGCCTCAGGTTACCAGGTGAGGTAAAGTACACAGAGCTTTATACATTTTTAATCTTGTTTTCTTCAGTTTCGTCAAAAGCACTTGATTCTCCCACAACCCTATGAAGAAAGTGTGCCATGTCCGTCGGCCCCCTTGTAGGTTATAGATATGAATAACTCTGCTGTTTTATAAAAAGAGACTCCATTTGCCAGTTCACAAACACAATACATCACACACAGTAATAAAAACACACAGGTAATAAAATATATCAGATAAACCAATATTACATTTACTCGAATATAAAGCCTCACACCAGAATGCTTGATAAAAGGTTGAGAAAAATATAAAAAAAAAACACTCTTTTGTATTCAATACTGAATAAATTAGGTATGACATCGCTGTCTGTTTTATTGAATCGTTGGCTCCGTTTTCAAGCTGCTGTGGTGTTCCTAGCCTTGGGCTTGTTATATTAAACAGAACTGTCACCAAGTTAATACCTCCATATGTTTTTCCAGCAAGGCATGAATAATACAAAGACTTTCGATTGTTTGAATAACATATATAAACTCCTCGCTCAGCATCCTGCACTCATATCACACAGTGTCGGGACACTCTGACAGGTTTGGAGCTCAACAGGCCAACAGGATTATGAAATGTCGCAGGACACATGTGTTTGGGTCAGTATCTATTTTTACGTGTGTAAAGGTGGTTGATCTGGCATACAATTTCAACTTTACACTTTCTCTTCTGCTCTTTTTTCCAACTGACTCAATAGAGAACGTGTACTCACCTGTGCAGTGTCATCGTGCTGTTTCGTTCTGTGTAGAAAGTGAATAATCAAGAAGAGATTTATTCTGCTTCTCCATGACAAATTGATGCATGCAGCTGAGCGTCACGGGCCCACTGAGAGGCCATTAGCATCCTACCTGCCTTACCTGTGGTGGTTTCTATAGAAACACACATGAGGCTGGAAGGTGTTGTTGCACTCACCTTTGAGCCTTGGTAAACAACAGGGAGTTCCCCCGGTGAATAAACTGCAATCTAGTCCACTCAGTCAGTCGCCGCTTTGCACTGGAGCCTGTTGGAGATACAAGATGATCAGCTACTGAGGAGCATTTGACTTTCAGATAGAGGGGAGATTGTTAGGTGGATACACATACTTGGGGGCTGGGAGGTGGCTGAGATAGGAGTGGGCATGTTCTTGAGTACAGCTTCTCCCCGGAGATCGTTCACCATCCCCATTAACATCAACCTGCAGGGTGCTCGGAGGCGGCAGACACGGTAAGAGAGGACGATGGACAAGGCCAGACAGCAAGGCTTTGAAAACACTGTTGGGAGGTCATTATGAAGCAAAAACACAGGTGAAGCTGAACAAAGCTTCACATTCAGATTTCCAATTCTTAGGCACATATGAGAATGCATGATTATACACACTGCATCTGTCTGTTGTGGGTGTAAAAAACAGATGACACCCAATAGACTAATATTGCATTAAAGGGGGACTCCACCGATTTTGCACATCAAGTTCAGTTTACCTGTCCCAAGGAGTAACACTCAGCCTGTGAAGTTGTATAATGACTTCTGTGACTCTGGAGGAACTATCCAAAAATAAATAACATCTGATGAGGTCATCAGGGTCTGCCATTGGGCTTGAAATCTTACATTTTTTACCAGAAAGCCTGTGTTATGGGCTGGGAGTGTGGAGTTTGAAAGAAGGATTTTTACAGGCTTAGAAGAAAAATGCTATTATATTGCATTATAGGATATGTATCCACATTTTTGAGAGCTTGACTGATAAGATGGACTTGAAGTAAAATCTCAATCTTCAAATTTTAAAGGTTCAGTGTATAGGATTTAGTGGCATCTAGCGGTGTAGATGCAGATTGAAACTCACTTGCTTCAAGTGCAAGGGAGAAACTACAGTGACTGTGAAACGCACAAAAACACGAATGGCCCTATCTGGAGCCAGTTTTTGGTTTGTCTGTTCTGGGCTACTGTAGAAACAAGAAGGATCAACACGGCGGACTCCATCGAAGGCGACCCACAGTGTTTGCAGATAAAAACAGCTCATTCTAAGGGAATGAAATACCAGATACCTGCAAAACTAAATGTCTCAGCAGCCTCAGCATGTGTTAACTAAATAAAAAGAGGAGATCCTGGAGGAAGACAGTAAATCGGGGGTCTTAGACGTATATTGGTTTGGGGCCACTGCTGGTATTGTCATCTGATAGGAGAGCCACTTCAACAGTCAAGTACAACAAGAAAACGCAATATTCAGAAAATATTTCCCAACATCATGCTTAACAAAAAACTTCAAAAAGCAGTTTCTATACATTTGTATATCATTTATATCATTATTATATCATTTTATCATCTTTCATCTGAAATAAAGCTCCTGAAAACCTGCTCTTTTCCTTTGCATGCATTTGTGGCCACCTTTGACTGTTGCCATTATTTCGCACTAAATTAAATACATTTATTAAAATAAAATTGTGTTTTTATTTTATTATATAGATATGAAACAACAATATAAAAATTGTTAAAAATAATAATAATTTTGCAGGCTTGATTATATTATATTTTTCATATCTTTCATTATCATGTCACAGTCCAGAGGGAGACCCCTGCAGTAAAAGAAATTATATAGACACAAGCTGCTTCCATTTGAACCTGAAAATAAAATCTATTCAGAAACTTTTTGTATTTTAGCCCTGAAGAGGAATCATGTAGTTTGAAAGAATGGAAAATTAATCAAATAAACCAAATCAATGTATGAGTCAAACATGAAATTTGCTGATGCATCAAATCAAAAATCTAATTTGTATCACTGTTGGATTAAATCATTACGTGTGTGTGTGTGTGTGTGTGTGTGTGTCTGTGTGTGTGTGTGTGTGCGTGTGCGTGAGAGACACAGAGAGTTCTCCCACACAGCGACATTTCAAGAGCAGGACTGGAGTAGAGGGGTGGATGGGCGTGGAGGGCAGCGAGCTCGGAGCCAGATGCCAGTGTCAAGCGTCGGGGAGGACAGAGCCATCCTGCTGGGCTTCACCATGATGGCCTTCTCTGTGCTCATGTTCTTTGTGGTCGGGATCACTACAGTCAAACCCTATATTAACAGGTACACTGTAGTCAGCTGATGCTACAAAGGATGTCATATGATAGACAGTACTGTGACAACAACAGTAGAAATTTTATTACACATTTGTTTATGCAAATTACGTCTGTGATTCAGCTCACAGAGAAAATGGCAGTTTATTTAGGACTGCAGCTTACTTACCTATTTTCATTACTGATTTAACTGGTGATTAGATTTTTTTATTAAATGATGAATGAAATTGCTTAGTTAAATCCATCATCACATTTGTGAAACTGGAGCCAGCAAATATCTATAGAGATGAAAAGTCACAAGGATTCATCCTCTGGGTACAATGAATGTCTGGACCAAAAGCTGCAGATTGACAGACCATCATTGGCCTAGCATGGTTAAATCAATATAAAGTTAAATCTTATGAATAAAAATACTAAAAAATACTAAAAGTCAAATTTCAGATAGTATTCATCCCATCATTTTCATCTATTTTTTTCTTTTCCTGGCAGAGATGGGCTTCCCTAAGATGTGCTACATCATGAATAAAAAAGTAAAACAAGCCCTCACATCAGAGATCTAATAAGAAACAATTATTGCCTTTCTGGTGTGAAAGCGTTTGTGAGTGCTGAAGATACAGGGGTTGGAAGCCCTGGCTTGGTTACACCAAACATTTCCTCTTGTTTTCTAGTAACTGGGTGGAGGCCAGCTGTGTTCTGCTAAAGACCGAAATCCTGGAAGAGTGGGTGGACTGCAGAGATGTGAGCACTGTGCCTTGCCTCAGGGTAAAGGTTAACCTCACAGGTTCCAATCACACGGCTTTTCTCCACTTTGACGAGGAATTGGTCCTCCTTGCTCTTGAGGTAGGGATTTAAGGCAGTAAATTCCAGGTTTTAGGTCTTACCTTAAAGCTTCATGAGCCTCTGGTTTGGATATGCTTCACAGGCATGTCTTGTCGACTGTAAGGAAGGAACACCTGCAGGATACTGGCCTGCGAGGAATGGATTTGAGCATTAAAGCTTTATGTCTATGTACTACAACTGACATGAAGGACCGCTCTGTGTATTAGATCTTAGTTTTGCTTCTCAGGACTCAGAGTCATTCTAGTTTATATATAAGCCATCTAAGCAGGGACTTGATAAAAGCACCTGAGAAAGCAGTGGAGGCAAAAAACTGCACTGAACTAGCTGACAGGATGGAAAACTAGCAGTCCTCTGATTACTGTACCCTTGTGAATAAGCCAGCAGACATTATTAGGGGATGCCCTAATGCTGCACTTCGGCTCCAAATGAAACATTTTTCAATACCAGTGCAGCACATGGAGGCTAGAAAGAGTTTTTTAACAGACAAAAAAAAGTGTCAAAAAAGAACCTTGCAACTCGTCGCACTGATTGCAATCAGCACTGCCAACTGTAACAAGCAGGTCACTTGATAAAAATGACACTTGAATCATATCTTTTCTTTCCCAGTGTTTCTATATACCCAAATGTCGAATGGACAGAGCAGAACTTCAAAAGGAAGTTGAGAAAGTGAAGAACAGCTTGGACGCTCAGCTGGAGAGGACCTCATTGTGCTTCACTGACCACACGAGGCACCCCGGGGACACAATCTTGAACAGGAAGTACACCCGTGAGAAGGCCCTGTTTGCATTGCTGTGGCCCTGTCTGATGCTGGGTGGCGGAGCTCTGTTGGTGGGCCTTGTGAAGCTGACTCAGTTCTTAGCCCATCTCTCCTCTGAGGTGTGCAGTGAGACTGCAGGGGGCAGGCTGACATCAAGACACACTCAGGGCAAACTGTACAGACTCCTCCGGAGGTCCAGCACGCAGTCTCCTTCATGACATATTCAGTGTTTGTTATGCATCAGGCCAAAAATACCTATTTTAATAATATAATGGGTACATAATGTCAACCGGGGCCAGTGGGTATAAAACATATATAAAGAATAAATGCCTACGTGGAGAGAATAGGTCGGATTATTTAAAATAAATCTTAAATCTTTAATAACAAAAATCTTAAAAACCAGCTGTGGTACATGCACAGAGGCCACACACACCTTTGCAATGAAAACGTAGTAATGGCAAATTCAAAATAAATTCATTAATCAAATTAATAACATGATTCAGTATAAATACAGTACATTTCCAACATGTTAATGTGAGTCCTCCTATAGTAAGCGCATTTATATATATTCTGAAAACAAAATGGCAGAAATTAAAAATGAAGCTTTCCCCCTTATATAAACTTGGAGGTGAACTTCTTGTTTGTTAAATCAACCTCTAAGTTCTCTTTCAGAAAACCAGAAACAACTGAGCTTGTCTATGGTTAAAATACAAAACTTTTAAAGGGCCTCAGGAGATGGTTCTCTTTAAATGGCTCCTTCTTCGACTTCTAGAGAAAGTCTTGTTTTGCTGGCCCCCAGTGCTTTAAGCAATGTGGAGTTCACTCCAGGGTGTCAGTAGCCAACACTGTGACATCACTGTTGGCTGTTGTTAGAGATACAACAGAGCACATTTCTGACTACTTTCAACCAGAGAGGGCAGTTAAGTGACTCTTTTAAGGTCCAGTGTATACTGTTTCAGAGGATCTATTAGCAGAAATATACTACTATATATATATATATATAATA
>NW_023339796.1:17094349-17103642 GCF_004916995.1 Morone saxatilis | reverse complement strand
ATACACACATATACACACAAATGAATAGATAACTAACATATGAGTCTGGTTCTTTTTAAAACATGCAGCGTAGCCTCTTCCACCTTATTGTGCTTACAGACTTCCACACAGGGCAAGAGATCCTCACTTAACTAAAGACCGTACTCTGACAACAGCAGCAAGTCCTTGTCCTTCATTCAACAATTCTCTTCTGCTTTGTCATTCATATCGTTTCAACAACTAGAAGCTGTCTACTGGGTTTTGTATGAGGATGGTGCATGTTATACATGATTCCTCCTTTTTTTTTTTGGTTAGCAGTTACATATATGAGTTTGCTTATGTTTAAAAATACAAAAATATATTACCTCTGTAGTTATTCAAGGAAAGCATTTGCACATGTAGTAGCAGTTATCAGTATCTGTTACCTTCATTGTGACTTTGTTGTACCTCACACAAGTAACAAGGTCATTTCTATACATGAAATTCAAGTAAACAACATCAGGTCAAACAAAAAAAAGTAGATATTCAAGGACCTCATGCATAATGCAGTGTGAGAAACAGAAAACAACCAGAACAAGTACAAAGGGAAATAGCATCATTTAGATAGTTCTTCCATAAAGTAAATAGGGTCTAGTTCTCTCAGTTTGGGTCCGGCCCACCGCTCTGTAGCCTGTACAGAAGCATCTCAGTAGGATCGGTTTCCTGAGCATTTTTTAAGTCCTTACTCATTTACAGAAAACAAAAATTGGACTTTCAGAAAGACTTGGAAGTGTCCAGGAAACCGCCCCGTTGTGTATCATTTGGTAAAGCTAGAACATCTGCTGACCTCCTACGCATGTGTCTGTGCAGTGAGCGAACCTGCCAAGACTATTCTTCCACAGAAAAGGGTGACAATCAGAGGAAAGAGGAGGGAAGAAGACACTTTAAAGGTTTAAAAAAAAAAAAAAAGATTCACTTCGGCTACTTTTCTTTACCTGGATGTCACGATCTGGGACCATATGGCAAATGTGAGGAGAGAGAGAGGGCGTCTAAAATGATCTGTTGTACGTGTGACCGAGAACAAGAAGACTCCAAACATTTTACACATGGCTTAGATTGAAGCTCAAATATAAACCTGGTAAGGAGAAGCAAAAGGCAGGGTCCAAAGGCGTTTCTCAGTTCTTTTTGTTGGGAAGAAATAGACTACTCTGTTACAGTGCAGCACTTTTTTTCTTCCATGTGCTGTCTGTACAAAGTCCACTGACACACTGCTCTGTGTGAGCCTGTCGAGGGAGATGCATTTCTCTCTCTGCCTTACTCTGACATCAACTGTTTTTTTTTTTTTTTGTGGTATACAGTACATATTAGGATCACAACTTGCATAGTGTAACAGCACAGCACACAAAAGGAACACTGCACATCCTTTTCCCCTGCATTTTTTTGCCTTTATCAGCTGAATAACAAAAGACCAATTGATAACATATTATACAGCTGACCATCAGAACACTTCGCCGGGTCAACTGCATGGGGTGTACAACGGACATTTGTGCCTTAACATCTGATAGAATAATACTGATAAGACAAAACAAAACAACAAAAAAACAAAATACTGCAGAGATCAGTGCTATGAGTACACATGTGGCTTGGAATAGTAGTGACTTTTTTTTCTTTTTTTTTACATTAAGACTGCTGAATAATGGGGTTACACATCTAGTACTTTGGCTCAGTAGAAGATAGACTCAAAAAGGAATATGTGCACTGAATGCATACAAGTCTATGGATATACTGCTGTACAAAAGTCAGTTATCTGGCGTGACCTCTAAAGAGAGGACACGTTATCTGTCAGCTACAAATAAGTCGTTATTTCAGTTGCTCCAAAAGAATTAAATGCTAGGTATGTGTTTGACAACACGTTCTCTGTCAGTCCTCTAGTAAGAGTGTTGATGATTGTTTTTTTATGACTGTAAGGGGGAATTGTTATTTTGTGCGCACACCGCCAGGCTTCTCATTGTCGGTGGCTGCGTGCGCAGTTATCTCCCCCATCTTCATGAGTTCAAAATAGGTAGTGGAAATAATTGAGTTATGTTCTGTCAGTTCATCATTAGAAAAAAAAGCCAGCTGTGCTCATGGTATACCACTTCATGATGTTCCTTTCTTAATGCTGATGGATGTAGACGTACTGAAAGGAATACAAAACAAATAAGAAAATGTCCATAATTTGTTCACGTGAAGAAGGCTAACATAGTTGAGGTCCATTACACTTGTTTAGTTCCTATAAAGACTGATGAAATATAATTCTACCCTGCCTTCTTAAGTCCATAGTGCAGGGAGGAGAAATTCAGAAACCTGTAGAAACAGAGAATTTAGGCTTTATGTCCCTGAAACGGACCCTTCTGAGCACCCTTATTTAGTGGTGCGCTGGCAGATAATGTTTCAGAGTCACGTGCTGGCAGAAGTTTTAACCAGGTCTTAGTGTGTTTGGGAAAATACCTCGCTTGCTTCTCACTACTGTTTTGGTTCTTAGGGTGCTGTTGTTGCCACAGTCCTTTACTCCTCTTGTTTTAGTTGTCAGTTCTCAGTTCATGGCATGCTGGCGGATCGTGTGGAAGATCCAGTCCATTTTGGTAGTCCAGCCGCCGTGGTGAGCGTCGTTCATCTGCTTCATGAAGTAGTCCAGGGCCTCCTGCTCCGACTTGTCCAAGGCCAGGGTCTTTCTGATGTAAGCAATGTCGTCAAATGACTGCAGCTCGGGCATCCCTGAGCCCAGCATCATGGAGAAGAGGTTGATGAAGAGGTTGGCATGCTGCCGGATTGCCAGGTACGCCTTGTAACACATCTCCTGGAACCTAAAGGGAGGAGAAGGACAAAATGACTAGGGCTGCATGATATGGTAAAAACATCATATTGCGATACGATTAACAAATAGTGGGAATGATCATAAATTTCATTTTCATAGAACATGATGATGTGACATCTTTTGAGGTCTGTACCAAACACACACGTTTTATTACATCTGGAGAACAAGATATGTAGGCCAGGGCATCTTTATCGCAGTACTGCATTATAATGCTGTTTTCTAGCAGCTTCTGCAATTCACATATTGCACTTGGCCATTTTGATAATATATCTATTCATTGTGCAGCCCTAAAAATTACAAAAGGGGATACTTGCATGGAATTAAAGTGGATATTCTACAAGTCAGCCACATATTTAAAAGCTCCATCTCACAATGCCACAGAAATAGCTCTATCTTCCATTTTAATTTGGCTTTGGTATGTTTTATAACTCCCTTTTCTTTCATCCCAAGCCAACCAGCTCATGTGTATTGCTGGTGTTACCTTTCAAACTCCCTTGTTTTGGTGCACTCTTGAGTTCCTTTGCTAATAACAATCAGGAAGTCCTGTGTGAGCACAAAGGGCACACGTTCTCTCTTGTACCCAAACTTCTTCTTTTTGTGGTCGAGGAAATGGCCAAAGTCTATGTGGAACAGCTGTGAATACATAAGCAAAGTAAGTCATTAAATAATGATTTCAGAAAGTATGCATATGTAAAATATAAATTATGTCAAAATGTAATCTTTACCTGTCCATCATCTTTGACCATAATGTTGCTATTGTGTCTATCCCCTATGCCCAGGATAAATGTGGCTACACAGTAGCCCGCACACGACCGTGTGAACAGATCTATGGCCTGGTCATACCTAAGAAATCAAACAAATAAATACTTTATTCTCAGAGAGGATTCAGTGATGCAACTATTACTATAAAAGAAAAAGATGCTTAAATGTTAGTCTTCATATTAGTCTTTATATTTTCACTACCACTACGCCTCAGAAGACCAGAAAAGCTGTATGAATCACAGTTTTTGCTACTCACATCTCTCCCTTGTTCTTATCCTTGAGCCACTGATGCAGTGTGTGGCTGTTGAACTGCAGTGCCCCCTTTAGGCCTCCTTTACACTGGATCTGCATGATGGTGTGAGAGTTCCTCACCACTTCAATCAAACCCACACAGTCGCCGATTGACAGACAACCATACGGCAGCATCCTGGGAGAGGAAGGGCAAGAAACATACGAGAGGCAGAAATAATTAGGACAGTAGTGATGGACTTCATATTAAATGACTAGAGGTGGCTGGCAGGGGTTGCCACTAATCTGCATTCAGGTATGGAGTGCAGAACATGAAAGCATCCTGTGCTTGTTAATGTGCACCTGCATCCTCACTGTCATGGTGAAGTGAGGAGCCTACCTGAGATCAAGGCCTTGGTTCTGCCAGATGTTCTCCATTATCCTAATGATCTGCAGCGTCAGCATGTCCTGCCTCAGATCTGCGGAGGCAGAGAGAGACAAGGAGGTGGATGACAGTAAGGTGATCATCAGCTGCTTAGCTGCTCTTTGATCAACTCCATGATGCATTATGGAGCAGAGCTGTCAAAGTCAGTTTGGTCACAGATGTTGCAGCAAAATGCACAAGCAGCTGCGGTAAAGTGTGATTCAAGTAACGTGACTTGTTCTTACTGAAATCTGTGTAACGAGCATAGATGAGGTTGTGTTTGTGTGCCATGATATGCCCTACAGGCTTGAATGAAATATGCTGCATGCTCAGCAAGAGCAAGTCTGTGTGTGTGTGGACAAAGAGATACAGGCGGAAAGAAAGATACATGGGGGAAAAGACAGAGACAAACTCACCATCTCCATTTTTGAAGATGATTTCGTTGTTCTGAAAGAGCAGCTCTGACATCATATCTGGGTTTTCCCAGTTAAGCCATAGAGGTCGCTTGGCTGATGACATCATCCTGCATTCCTCCAGGCTGAAACAGAGACAGGGATATGTTTAGAGGGAAGAAAACGATAGGACACCAAGTTCCCAGTAAATGGCCAGTGCTTCAGAGTCCCGACTCAAAACAATATATACATTATTTCACCTCAACTGAGTCATGTGAACTGGAAATACATAATGTACATTATGTTTAGATGTACTTTATCTAGACACAAAACACTGCCATTTTAATACACCTAATTTTATCTTAAAGCAGGAAAGGCAAAAGCAACACCTGCAGAGGAAATAAACGTTAAATGCCAGCCATTTCAGAGGAGGGAGTCAGATAAGGGAGTGCTGATGTACCGCAGGTTTCCAAGCTGATGTGCTGGATTCAGTGGGGAGGTGAAGCTCTGCAGGGCGTCCATGTAATCAGGCCTTCTCATCTGCTCCACCAGAAACTTCATTTGCACCTTAAAGGAGAAAAACAGGTAGTCAGTTAGTAAAAAACTAGATTTAGATGACTGTCAAGTCATTGAGCCTGAGAAATGTACAGGAAGTATAGTCGACTGATTTACCCTTCATAATGAGGTAATGCTGCTTCATGGATAACGGCAATGATTTGATAATGCTATACTTAGATATTAAGTCAATTCATTAGTTAGCTGGCTAACCAAAGCCATTCATTAGACACCATCACCAGTAAGACTGGCCCATTAGCCAGTGGCCATAATGTGCTTTAACATAATGTTACTTGTGAGTAAATTAGAGGCAGTTAGGGTTACTACAAATAGGAGTGTTAGCGTTCGTGCTGTAAGGATCAATCAGTTTGTGGACATAACTTATATATGTCAGGTTGATATTTTAGCTGAAAGCCAACTGAAAAACCCACTTTTCAAACTCCACTATATTGTGGCATGTCTGTGGCCAGATTGGTCCAGATGTTGTCAAGATTAAACTCAACAATTCAGTGGATCAGAATTAACAGCTGTTGGCTGTCAGATTACCTTCTGTGCCTCATCTTTTTTCTCTTGTTTGAGAAGGTCGGTGAGATTGATGAGTTTCTCCATGGCCTCCACCTGTCTGCTCAGGTGCTTCAGATACATGCCACAGGCTCGACAGTACGACTCCAGCAGCAGGCCAAAACGCTGGCTCACTGTCTTGTTGTGCATCTCTGACCTGCACACATGTAGGCAAGAAAAAAGAAAACCTTCAGAGGTTGTCCTAATGGAAAATGTGTCCAGTCTCCGTACAAAAAAACAGCTCCAAAGTCAACTCACTTTAAATGCCAGAAGAAGAAATGTCCTATCCTCTGATTGGTTAATGCCTTTTTCAGCAGGAAACGTGCAAGTGGGTTATCAAGGTACTGCTCATACTTTAGAACCTGGGCACAACCAAAGAAAACATAGAAAATACCATTCAAACCTTATCATTTGCCTAAAAATGCTACTACAATATATCTATCTGAAGCATCCAACTTATAATCATTTCACTCATTTCATTCACAATTAAGCAATGCACCTGAACCAGTTGAATGAGGTACTGCGAGAGTTTGTCATCTGTTAGGTATTTCTCAAGGCACTTTACAGCAAACTCTCTGATCATGGGATCGGGGAAGTTGCAGTCCAGCAACTCCATGGCTTGTTCTGGCTTGATGGCAGGCCAGTCCTTTAGAAGGCAATACATCTGAAATGAAAAAAAGAAACATACACTGACTACATATATATTGTTTATAGTATTCTTGCAATTTTAATGACCCTACAATGCATGAGACAGTGTGTTAGGGTGCAATATCTGTGTAAACAACTTAGGTTAGGCACATCTATTTCCGCATGTGATGTCCTTCAAAATAAAGGCGTATCAGCAGTAGAAACCTGAGCTCACCTGTGCAATCTCATCTCTGGAGTTCCATTTCACAGCCAAGAGGATCTTGGGAAGGATCTCTGGCATATTAACACAGGCTTGTCTAAAATAATTTGGTGAGAGAATAAATTATTATCATTAATAAATGAATCACATTCATTATTAATTACTTTTATGACATCTACATCAGCCCCACATGACAAAACAATTACTTCTGTGCAAAAGTTATCTACCCCATACCCCCATATAATGGTGTACAGCCACACACACATTACCTGTGCCTCCATACGAAGTCTTTCTCCTGCTCAGTGATTTCAGACAGCGGGTCTCTGTTACAAACCTGGCGTAGCTGCTCATTGTCACTGTCAGTCAGGGGGTTGTCACGCGCTAGTCTGTTACTCTGTGATACCAAGATAACACAAACTTAAGTCAGCACAGCATGGGGTCTACAGGGACTTAAAGCTCAATATGTAAATGAAAAAGTGATATTAAGTTGAGTTATTAAGATATTAAGTCTGAGGTGTGACTAAACTACAATGTGAGAGCTGCTCAGAACGAAAGTCAGATCTCATGGTGAAACTTGTAAGCACAACAAAACACATTCAAATTAAAAACCAGGCTATCTTACCAAACCGGTGTGGCAGTAATTAAAGCCAAGCTCTCTGGATATATTCCAGTTTGCATGGTCTTCAATGATGGTCATATCAGGGTACTTGACAGGGCAACTGAAATGGTCAAACTCCAGCTCCAGACATGGGGTTTCCTGCATTGTTTAGAAAAGGAAAGGTCATTCAAGGTGATTACTGTCATCAAAGAAAGGTGCCTGTGTCAATGAGTAATTAATTAAGTGGGATAAGCGTCTTGGTTGATTTAATCGAGGCGGCTTAAATCCAGCTCTGAAACTCTACAGGTTGTCACCAGCACGATTAAAACTGGGTCAGGAGGCTTAGAGGTCAGTCGCAGACACAAGCATAATTCTGAAAAGCTTAAAATGTTTGGAAAAAAGATTATGTTTCGTGCCGTGTTATTCTATCTTCTTAGTGTTTCAAGGCGGCCCATTCTGGGCTATGTAACTGAAAGAAATCTGCTACAACAACCTTTGTATTCTATTAGAATATTTTTGATTTACATCGCTTTGTATTTTGTTTGCATAAACACATTTGCTAGTTCACTAACAAAAAACGCACCTAAAAACAAACATGTCTGTTTTTATTTTAATCTCTCCATCAAACCACTATTTACATACATTTACATGAGTGAGCACTATGTTAATAATGTTGACATTTGCTTTTTACCTTGTTGGGGTTGGAACCAGTTACGCCGATAGGATTGAGCAGGTCTTCCAGGCCATGTGGGACAGGCCATAGGTTGAGAGCCATCTTCCCTGCTACTAGTGTGTGGGTGTAGTCAAACAGGTTGATGTTGCCCCAGGCGAGGGGACAGTGCTCCTACAGGAAAATATCAGGAAGATGATGCATATGAAAATGATTAGAGAGGCAACCGCTCGGGGCTATGAAACAGACAGGTGCAGTGCAGAAAACATGAAAGTTGTTTCCCTTTATGCCTATCACTAACTGACTTTGTTAGCGGCTTTGATCCAAACAAAAATCAAATGACTACATTTGAATAAAAAGGGAAAAACTGATAAGAATTTCAGCATAACGTTTTATGTTATAATCCTTAAGCTTTTAATGAAATCAAACCCCATTCGTGATTTTATGGTCAGCATTTGTTTTAGCAATATCCATTCAATGCATTTACATTCTGTAAAATCCCTCTCTATAGTCGTTTTCATTGTTAGTGCTCATTCCAATGCTGGATTCATATTGCCTACCGACATGCAAGAAAACAAGGCACGTATGTAATCCAGCACTACTGTTTTGATATCAGTCTCCCTGTTTACTGTTCTCCCACAGCCGTGTCAGGGCTGCATTAGGTTAGTGCTAATGCAAACTCAACATTTACTACAGCTGCTGCTTCACATTAAAAGTGTCAAATTGGTGAAAGTCTGACTTGCTTTTATTGTGAAGCAGTCAAAAGAAACAAAATGTATTTATCACTGACTATAATTGTTCATGAAAATGTGTCTGCAAAACACGACACGGCCACTTTTGGCCCTTTTACACAACATATCAGTTTGATCTACACCAGAGAGTTATGAAACAAGGAGGAGTAGCCACAATGAGCTGTTAGATGAAGAGTTGCAGATGCAGACCTCCAACTCCTCAGCTAAGTAACGAACTCCTTCAAAACTCCTTCCACCATGCGCACCACAAAATAATAGATGTTAATCATAGTTACTCAGAGCATGATAGAAAGACTTGTTCATGATTGCCTTCTTCATTACAACAATGCTAGTTTGTTTGGCTCAATACTAGTGATGGGAATTGATAAGAATTTAACGATTCCGATTCCATTATCGATATTGCTTATCGATCTGATTCCTTATTGATTCTTATTGGGTGAGGGAATAAGTACAAATTTGTTTGTTTGTATTAACTCGCTTTAATATCTGATCAGAAGAGACAGCCCAGAGTATACACAAATTATTTGTAGCAACCTCAGAACAAACAAACCTAAAAGTAGGTGAGCTACTTGTCAAAGTAAAGTCCAGGACCTATAGCCTAGGGCAGTGTTTCTCAACCAGTATGCCATGGCACGCTAGTGTGTGTCTTGACAGGGCCTGTCCTGCCTGGAGAGTTTAAAGTTACCTTC
>NW_023339796.1:17073530-17094249 GCF_004916995.1 Morone saxatilis | reverse complement strand
AAGTGACCGTATTGTCGTCTTTTCACGTGAAATATAACCAAACTTTAGAGCGCTTCTGCCTCGACGCCATGTTTGCTGCGTTCTGAACCAAAACAACGGAGTGCGTGTGTGACATCATGACGCATTTGCAACGAGCGGAACCGATAAGCGGAATCATTAAGCAGGCATGCTAACAGTTCCAAGGAATCGATTCACTGGGCACCGGTTCTGAAGAAGAACCCATCCCTACTCAAAACACTAGTTCCTCTTTTGATATATTGTATTTCTGACAAAGTAGCTGCTCTTACTCCCAGTAACCATGGATGTCATCAAATCAACCAGGACTAACATCTTAAATATAACTTTAATGTGGCATTTCACTGCTAACCTCTTTGGCGCCCTTCCTCCCTTTCACAGAACAGATGGAGAGGCAGAGACGGGCAGCACGGGGGATATCTGGAATGTACATGTCGTAGTTCAGCCACTCATTCCACCTGGAATAAACAGGGACAGGACCATTAGCATAATCAATTGCAGTACTGTCACAAAGCTGAGTGAAATCCCAGAGCATGGCATGCGAATCTTCATCGTGTACTACCTGGGGTTTGAACAGGGCACACGCTGGGTGTTGACATTGTCACACAACTGCTCTCCACCATGGTATATCCCAGTCCTGACATAGATCTAGAGCAGCCACAAAAACAAAAAATGCATATAATAATCCATCTAGTGATAAATATATATTTCCTTTCTGACTGCATGAAGGGAAGGACACGGTGCACCACATTTTAATAACCTCCAAGGTACAGGAGAAGTGAGATTACAGTCAAAGCAGAACAGAGACTCTTTAAATAAAACAAGATGAAGCAGTCACAGCATCACACCGATGTACTGCATGTGTACCTTGTCAATGTCTCTGATGTTGACATTGACGTAAGTGGCGCACAGTATCCTGATCCTCAGTGTTCCATTGATAGTCCATAGAGACTTGGTGGCTGTTTCCCCATTCATGTAGGGCGTTGCTGTGGATATTCGCCTTGCATATGACGGCATGGTGAAGTTGTCTATGGGCAGCTGGGAATACAGGCTGTCTTTTGCCATTAGCATCAAGTTGGGCATCCGTCCCAACATGATACAGCTGCGCACGTACTGTCGAGGACAAACAAAGTGACATTTTGAAGCTATTCATGCCACTTGACATTTTGAAGCCATTTATACAATTTCAGGTTGTCAACATGTAAATTATCGGATTTTACATTTACAACTGAAGCATTCTGCGCGTTGTACTTATACACCATGATGTACAGAGTCTATTCTCGAACCAGCACATGTTACAGGCAGCACATTTTCTCATAAATTTCATTTCATGTTATGAATGCCAAGCACATTTTTGTTAGATGATAATTTGATGTGAAGTGGATCTCTTCCCCTCTAAGCGCAAGAGCATCCGATGCAGCTATCCTAAGATTAAATTAGATTACCTTGTACTGGCTCAGAGGGTATTTCTCCAGTAAGTACTCGTCACAGCCGCATACTTTGAGGATGTACTTTCCCTGATACTCCTGCACACACATCTTTAACTGCTCCTGGGAGAGCAGCATGCTACGCGTCTTCTTACGGATGGCTTCGGCAATCACCTGCTCTGGCACATAGTCATGGTTGATCTTCAGGGTATACTTCTGCTTGTCATTGCTGGGTGACACAATGACCCATATGACAACAATGATTTGACCTGAGGGAAAGAGAATAAACGATCCAATTGAAGACATATGCTAACATTTTTTTCATACTTGGAGCAGGTGCACACAGCAGAAATGTGAATCTTTGCATAATACAGTTTTATTACAACATTTGCTGCCCAGGGTGAAATGTCTTACCTTTATCTAGTTTGTTATAGATGTGCCTGGGAAGTTCTGCACAGGATTCTACATTGGGAGGATATACGTACAAAGCTCTACTGTGGGGTCCGTTACTGTCTCTGAGGTCCACAGCCTCTTTGCAAACATTTAAAATGTTCCTTCTGAAGTCCTGCACTTCTGGGTCTTTCACCAACTCAAACTCACATATAGGCATTCCAATAGCAAAACCTAAAAAGGAAAAACAAGAGCTGAATGAAATGTTGTTGTGTGTCCTTTAACCCCAAAATGTTTTAGCTGTCTGTTTTTTGTGTTTTTCGTGACGTGTGAAATGTGAGCCATAGCCTTATACAGTGACACCACATAACACAATATATGTGACCAGTTAAAGCCAACCGTATTATGTTAATCCTCCTCATTGTGGTTAATGACATTGCCAAGGCCAACAGCAGATACAGGACATTACCGTAATGGACAATAAGTTGTTTTGTAGCTGCATAATATTCATAATCCATACCTATCTCTCTGTTGAGAATTTTCTCCTCTCTGTTGCCTACTGGCTCAATGACTTTGAGGAAGGGTTGGAAGAGCCTAAGATCGCACAACCTCCTGGTCTCATCGTAAAACTCCTCCCGCTCTGCCTCCTGGGTGACACTGACAAAGATGTAGGAGCTCTCCTCCTGCAGCAGATGGTAAAGAGGGTACTTCCTGGCCTCTTTGAAAAGGTCATGCTTGACTGTGATCAGTGTGGCCTCCCGGAGGCACTCCAACGTGAGAATCATGCCATTTGGCAAAAGGCAGTCCACTAGGATGCTGGGGGGCATCAAGTGCATCCCCCATAGTTCTCCTGAGGAGGGCCTGGGAGGCATGGTTGTGCCAGCAAATCCGCTCTTTTCGGAGCCTGGTAATTATCAGATGAGGGATGTCAACCAACTGTGAGAAAGAAGGAAACCAGATTACATAAGGAGCACTGACATATGCGCAATAATGCAAAACACTAGTGGTAAACATTTCACTCAAGTAGCATAGTGACAGGTTATATAAATGAGAAATACACACAACTGGCCATATCTCAATTCAACATAAATGCCCAAAAACGTTATGAAAACGTGAGTAAATAAGAGGGGAATAACTACAGGGGAATACCTATGGGACCACTGTATACTGCTTCATTGTTTTGAAGCTCGCCATAATGCACATAGCCATTATGTTAACACATCTATGACAACATAGCAGGTTAACTTCAACGATGTAACTTGAAGTAATTAAATATCACTGCGTTTTAATATAATTGTAAGGTAAGCAACTAACCCAACGATGACATAAAGATATACCGCAAAAACGTTGGCTTTTTAAAGTTGGTGTTGAAGTAAATCGTGCTAACTCAAAGAGGGCAGCAGTGAAGTTATTCATGTCCAGTGATCTCGAATGAAAGCACTTCAAAAATGATGTACACACACAAGCATTACCAACACTTTCGTTTAGTGTGGCTTACGCTGCTAGGTTTAGCATTTAGCCTGGTCCCGACACTTGTTAACTACTAGTTCGCATTGTGCAGCTGCTGGTGGGTTAACGTAACGTTAGGTGTTGTTTCGTAGCTAACGTTAGCTACCCATGCTAGCCAAGTTCACTAAGCAGATCAATGTCATTTACAATATGAAAACCTCGACTGATACATAAACCAATGTTACTCTGACGTTAGTGCAATAAAGGGATGCGACCCCACAGTTTGTCGTGTGAGTAACTGGGTAGCCGTTTTGATCAACAATAAAGGCGAACACACAACAAAACACAAAAAAACAAATATAAAGCTACCTGTGTCAGATAGCTAACGCCAACCGGTTAGCCTCGGAGCTAGTCAGTCAGCACAATCATTAGCAGCAGCTAGCTGAGTCAATCCCATCCGTGCCTGCTCGGGAAGTCTCAGGCAGCGGGGCTAGCTCTAGTCCATCCAAACAATGAGACTGGAGGGTCGGGACAGACCCGCTATAGTGAAGAAAAGACTCCCCTAGCTCCCGGTGATGTTGTCAATATGCTGTGGTGGAATAAGTCTGTAATACTTCATGATGTTCTTCATCGTGCTGTCCCGAAAATAAACTGCACAGTTTGGTAGCACGCTAGCTCCACACAGCTAGCCTCCTGCTCGAGGGCTGCTAGCAGGCTCATCATCACGGACCGCCCTCCCACACAGAGCGAGTTACCGGGGGAGAAAGCAGCCTGTCATGAGATGGGACCGGGGAAGTTCAGGGGAAACCGCTTGTTCTCTGTTTTTCTTCGACAGGGCAGGAAATGCCACCAAAGAGCACATGAGAAATACTGTGGCCAAAGTTGTTGTTCAGTTGCTACAGAGCAAATTATTTCACCGTGTGTGTGATGAAGTAGTACAGATAGATGTATGATTCATTAATTCCATTGCATATTGTGCTTTATTACTGCCACCTATGACATTATGTTTCCCTGCTTGTTATTAAATATCTTTAAAACTACGTACCGTTTCAGTGGTGGAGTTACAGGCGAAGGGCAGAGGAAGAATTCATTAGTAACCTAATAAATGTTAATGCGCCCTGGTTATGGTCTGAACTTGAGAGTTTGCACATCCATCATTGTAAGTCATATATTCTAAGACAGGGCTATTCTCCAAAACTCAGGGCCACCATCAGCCAGTCAGTGCTATGTGATTGAATGCAGATGAAAACTTTATGCAAAATATGCAAACTAATTTCAGGAGATTGTGCAGCCCTGGCAGAGATATGTGCTCTCTGTGTGTGCTTTCTCTATCCTGGGGAGATGGTTATTCGTTTTAGCTGTAGAGCCACAGTGTGTGACCAGAAAGAATATTACAAAATCACCACAATGGGAGCATTATATATCTGTTTTAATTTATGAGATAACGTGGTGGTGGATACAGTAGATGTTGTGTCTAAGAGGGAGTTCATGACCCTGGAATCTGCAATCAGAATGATTATTTTTTACTTTAAGCTTTGTGTGGTAAGCCCGGGCAAGTCTCTCCTTTAAATCTGCAAATACACATCGTGTTATGACATCTATATATATGCAAAGCCCTTTAAATACTAGATCTTTATATGTTCATTGTTGTTGAATGAGATACATTTTACAGTATACAATAGTTTTTTCTAAAAAAAAAAATCATGTAATGTTTGGCATACCTTATGTTCATTCATGAAAGGCATTTCATTATGACATTATTTGGTCAGTAAGATGGCAGAGGTCAAATAGGAACATGTTATTGTTTCAGAAAACAATCACATATGATTATCAAAATCTTTTTGAAGTTTGAGAAAGTTCTCAAAATTGTAACATGCTTCAACAACATAGAGGAGATTTTTTGATGTGTTTTCCCCTGTCGAGAAAGGTTGGTATAGTCACATATATCACATGTGACATAGAAAGCACGTGCTCATAGTACACTATATTTAAGATTACAAGTGTGACAAACTCTTGTAAAACATTTTACAATGCTTTAACACCATGCAAAATCCATTCATAGTTTTCCCTGTTTTAACAGCCAGTTACATGTCTGACAGTTTCCGCCTGTGAACATTCAGTTCACTTTTATAAACAGTCACATCCTCGATCAGTCAGCTGTTCTCAACCAAAGAGGAAAGTTTGCAAGAGGTCACAGGAAGGTCGCTTCTGTTAAAACAATCCCTTTCATGTCATACTGTATGTCCATCACCGAACCACCATATGCTTGGCTTTTACAGCTGCTGTGTGGATTTCACCTCTTGATCTTCCCTATCTCCTCACACAGCCTGGAGAGGTACTGCGTGAGCTTCACCATCACGATGATGAGGGCCCCCCCTGTGAGCATGCAGGAGGGCCACAGCAGCGAGTGGAAGACGACGCTGTGGTCGTACAGCCTAGTCAGGAGAACGGACTCCTGCTGCTCGCTGGGGTCGTAGTAACAGGGGACCTGCTGGTTCACCTTCAGACGCTCAGAGATGTTCATGATCATGACGTGCATGGCCACGCTGTCCTTCTGGCACCTGGGCACATAGAAACACTGCAAGGACAGGATTGGAGGACACTGAGGTTATCAGTTGGTCATATGTTTGGTGTTGGTGACTGGGGATACATTTCTGTTGTTTCCCAGCATTGAATACATCACCCTTCATGTATCATCTTTCACCTTGACCAGGAAAAAAATTCAAATCCTATTGACTAACAGAATTGGGAACAGAGTAAGTCTATAATGAGGCCAACATCTGACAGCCATTGTCAACATTTGAAACGGTTCAGTAATTCTCAGTATTTTCCCTCTGGCACTGTACTCACTTCAGAGCTGGTGTCCTGGGTCTCCTCATTGTGAGATAAACGGCTGACACGGCCTGTGTTATTGACGCTCACGTAGACCTGCAGACAGGGGTATTTGGAGACTCTCCAGCACTCTGACCCACAGTTGTAGGAACAGTTCATGTCTGCTGTGACCGTGGAGTTGAGTACAACACACACACCCTCCTCTGTCCACACACTGTGTTGACATTTAAATGAAGATCCAATTTAATGCAAAAATAAATCAACTTGCTTGGGGTATAATAAGTAGGTTGAGAGAACACTGAAGCAGTTTCTCAACAAGCACATCTGATGAATAAAACATGTCAGTTAACTCCTTTTATAGGGTGTTATATGAAAAAATGACAATGGTAACAACAGGCCTGTACCTGTCTGCATATGAGCGTAATATAGTGATCCCCAGGACAAAGTACATCATGACTGAGGAGAGGATCATTCCAAGGCCCAGGAAAATGGCCCGATCTTCACCGGGCTTTAGAGCTGTCACTGTCTTCTTCTTGTCCAACAAATCTACCTCACGGAACTTCTGGTAGATTGACCTGATTGATGGGAAATGAGGAGGAGTCATTATTGTATGTTGCAAATATTAAGACATAAAAATCAAAGTGCGTGACAGGAAAGAGCCATGCATGGCCCATTTTCCCCTTTGTATTTTAAGACTATATTCCAAGCCAGAATTGGTATGAACCTGTTCCTTTCATTTCCTCCTCCCGATCTAGCTGTATTTTTGGCCCCTGCCACAAAGAACATCTTCCCCGATGATCCACGTCCTCCTTTGCTTGCTGAAGTGGAATGGAAAGATTGCTGAAAAGACCTGTGAATTATAGCCAGTTTTATGTTCTTTAACAAGAGTACATTTTTTGTTACACTAAATTACATCTTTACTACCAGGCTCATAAACATAACAGGAGTCCCAAGTCACTGGTTATAAAGCAAATTCGGAAGACAACAAATCATACTGTACCTTTGGTGCATATTTGCTGTCAAACTCACTACTTTTGTAAATATGTCCAGTTTTGTACCAAAGAAATATTAAGTATATGTCTCTACCAATAACCCTGCAAACAGCAGTTCCTGATTATCAGAGCATTATATAGTGCTGGGACAGGAAGCACTCCTGATATAGTGCACTCCACCAGGTAAACATCTCATTTTGAACACAAAGAAACGCTACAAAAGGTAAACAAGATGACAGATAGCCACAGATGAAAGGTGTTAATGCTGATGAGGCGCTTGTGAAAAACCTACCTGGTGTATCCTGAACACTTCTGCTGTCAACACAAAGTCATTGGTTCCTCTCTTGGTACAACAACAACACCTTGCATGTAACTCCTCTCGCTCTCTGCCGCTCCTACCATTGGCAGAAAACACAGCACTGGAGGCTACATGTGCAGCTTTGGTCCCATAAATAACATTAGCCTTGATTCAGATGCAAATGAATAGGCAAGTGAGACATTATGAGTTATTTGTTCTGGGTCACCCAAGGGTTGGGCTTAAGGTGAGGGTCGATGCAAACCCACTCTTGAGATTGCCCAGCATTTATTAAAAAACAAATGTATTTACGTGGCAAAGTTATTAGTTATGTGAGGTCATTTGCTCATATAAAGCAGTGATTTCACTGGCTTGTCAAACTCACAACCATGATTCAAAACTGAACAAGAAATACCAATCACTCAAGTAGGAATCAACATAAAAGAAATCATATTGTTTATTTAATCGCCTTCAGATGAATGATGAGTACAGAATGGATACACTGTTAGACATTCTGTAGCTATTATCCAGTCCTCTAGCATGTAACTACAATAAGCAGGCTGTTTTCATTTTGTGGAGGATAACAACCTTGCCAGAGTGCTAGGAGCAGAATATTTAGAAAACCAGCCAACAAGTTCCTCTTAGATGAGTAATTTCCTCATTGTATTACATTCACAGCTGCTTTGAGCAAACGTTGCTGAGAGAAAACCCCAGTGTGACAGAAGAAATCTGAAGGAAACCATTAAATGTTATCTAGATTTATGACTTCTTCAAAACATTCCACACAAGTTTGCATGCATACCCACAACAAAGAGTCACACTTACGTGAATTGTATGCTGTCTTACAACTTTTCTTCCTCCATAAAAGCTCGCTGACCATTGCCTCTGGAGTGCCTCAAGTTCCACACATAACTGTATTGATTTCAGCTAAACACTGAAACACACACACACTTTTAGAAAGACTGCCCTTACTCCTTATACCAACTTTACTTTTACAACTCTCTGCTTTTAAAGGGCTTTAAGAGCAGTGTATTTGTCAGTAGCTGTGCCTCCTGCTCCATGTAGGCTGGACTTGCAGTGGCAGGTGACTTCCTACCTAATAACTTACAAGGAATGGACAGTGACGCTGTCCTTTATGATATATGGGACAGGCAGTCTCACATTGTTGAGCCTGACCTTACGGAGCCTTCCAAGTTGGCTTCAAATGAACGAAACAAATTTAAAACATGTAAACAAAATGTTCAGAATGTAAAATACACATTTTCCACATTCCAGATGCTATTTTCTCAAACAATAACATTTTCTCAATTATCAGAATTGACAGTTGTGGAAATGTTATCCATTCAAAACAATAAAAAAGGGTTTTCATTCTGGTAAAGTTTCTAAGACCCCTGGAATTTGAAATAGTTGAAATGAAACACTTTTCTGAATCAGGAATGATGTCACAGTCAAAGGGTGAAGTGAAAGTGGTTCTGAATGAAAAATGGATTTCACATATATTGTGTCCTTCTTCATATCACTGCTTATTTAAAAAGCTACTGAGTCTGCAGTGTCACCACATGAAGCGCTGGAGTGGAGGGAAGCAGTCGCTGTGTGTCAGAGGAGGTGCTCCAACACCCCGCACTAGTGTGAAACTGCTTACCCCAGCAGGAACGTACTGTTCAGATTCTCCTATTATCAGTTTAATGAACTACATATTCTGAGCCAGAGGCAGATAGGACCAGTAGACCTCACTGTATATTCTTTATGGGTGTGTCCTTGGTTCTTATTTCTTCCAGCTGCCTCTCTCTCATCTTGAGAGACTCAGAAACGTGACTGAATGAGTAATAAACCAAATGGGCATGTGGTAGACACATAACTATAGAACAGGTGTTATCTTATACATGGATGGATTACTGAACGGGCCTTCTGGGTGCAGGCCCTGAGGCCCATGGGGGTAAGAAGGCCCCTGGGCAGACAGCATCTTTTCATCTACGGAGTAAACTAATTACTGGATCTCAGCTGCAGTTTTTCAACAAACATCTGCACCTGTGAATTCTGCCTCACCTGCAGTGTGTCACTGAAATAAATGTAAAACAACTACAAAAAGCCTTTAAACGACCACCAAGAGACGTAAAATGACAACAAAGAAACAACTGCAAAGAAATGTTACATGAAACAAAACAACTACTGAGAGACACAAAATGTGCAGAAAGCAATGCAAAACTATCACAAAGAGACACAAAATGACTGCATGGATACAAAACAACTACAAACAGATAGCAACACAAAACTACAAAGAGACACACAATGACTACATAGAGGTGCAAAAAGACATAAAAAAGAGCAAAGTGACCACAAACATAAAAAATAAGTACAAAGAAACGTAAAACGACCATGTTGTTTGTAGGCGTTTTGTGTCATTTTGCTACTCTTTCAGTCTGGGTATCTTTCTCCTATGTACACATAGCTTTGCCCAGGGGCCCATTGTCTCATAATCCATCTATAATCTTATATGACTATTTGTAACCTTTGGGTTTTATTGAGCTCATATTGTATGTTCACCATAAAAGTGAAATACAGGCGTGTGTGTAACATATGAGGGCTCTTGAGCTTTGATTCAGCAAATTTTGCTTTATTAGGTGTTTACTCACCTTGTGTGCTTAACAACACAGAGGAATTCAAAGCCCGGCCTGCTATCAACACGCTCTTTGATAAAGAATGTCTCAGGATGTATTTTTTGCCTTGTCCTTCCAGTGATTATTGCTTCCCTGTCAGGTGTCCTGTTTGGTGCCTTTAAAAAGTCACATGCTCCACTGCACAGTACCCCACAGAAGTCTAACAGAGCAGTCAACACTTACCTGGGGTGCACACACAGTGTAAACAGAGCAGGGCACTATAAGCTGCATGTTTCAAACTGTACATGCAGTTCTCATTATTGCACACAATGTCAAAACCCAGTCTTGTTGTTCAAACACAGAGGGGCGAAACAGCACGTTCCCATCATTACTATCCAGTTAAGACTCATTAAGACATCAATAAAAAACAGGCTGTAAGAAGTGCAATTTCCAAAGCTATCTTATACTGCAGATCAATCTAAAAAGCCCACATTGTATCTCAGTCTGAGCCTGTATGAATCCATTTCACATGTATGAGATTAAAAATCTTTTGTATTTCCAGCTATGTGCAGTGTGTTGACCTTCTATTGTTTGATGGATCCTTTTTTTGACACATGGTACATGTACTTGCTATCTGTGTTCACACTCACTGTTTCTTTGTGGTGCCTGTAATAATCTCTTGTCTTTGCACATCCAAATTACAATAAGCTGTCGCTTTTGTGTGTGACTGGTGTGTGCTGAGTTGAAATAGCAGTGGTAATACATACAATCTGTGAAGTCCTACCTCTTGTCGATGTGTTGTTATAATAATCCAGACTTTGGGCTGCAACTGTCAGCAGTGGCTTTCCAAAGTGGTTTGGGCTCCCAGGGACAGCAGCTGGCTACCTCTTATTTAAACTCTTAGCCCAAGTGAACAGAATGCCTGTCATACCTGTGTTAGTAATATGAGTTCCTTGTACAATGTTGTCATGCTTGAAATGAGTTGGTCCAGCACAATGAATCTCCACTGTGCCTCCAAATAACTGGCTCCGACCGGCTCGACTGTGGGTCTGTCGCTATGTTTGTTACAGGCACTGCTGCGCATCCACAGAGGAATTCAGCAGCAGTTATTTCAAACACTTCAAACGCCTTTCCATGTCACAAATGTACAGTATGTATAGGCAACTTGAAGGCCACTGTTTCAAACACTGTGAACAAATTCTGCCACGTCCTGCCACAAGGTGTCTCTGCAACCTCAGAAACTGGAGAAAGATAAATTGGGTGGGGGTTTCCTCTTTGACTGATCACAAACAAAAGATCACATTGAGTGCCAGGGACTTTTTGGAGTGATGCTTTTAATTTGTAAAATCACAAGTGTAAAAATGCACGTTAAAATATAGTCAGAATGAACACTGTAAACATGTGTTGGTAGTTTTAATGAGCCTCCTAAAGGGAACAAAATGGCTAAAAAATCTGGGGTCGGCATTGCATATGATATGCACAAATCTTTATTTTTTATTTCACATTTTTATAAACAAAAACTCTGCTTTGCATGTTTATTTAAAAAAAATGTAATATGTGGTATTACATATTTTCCCAGACAATTTAATCTGTAGATTTCTAATGCTATGACTTCTCTGTAGGCAGTGATTTCCATGACAGTACTGATCCGACCAGCTGGGGGATTTTCCTCTGCAGACCCCATTTAATGAGCCAGCTTGGCTGCAGTCTTCACTCATCCTCCTCAGCCCATGTGATTATGAAAGTCTGTCCCTTATAGCAGCAGCATCAGATCAGATTTTGCTAGAAGTGGCAACTGCTCACCACTTTGCATTTACTGCCTCCTCCAGGCCCCCGTCTGGTCAGAGAGTACAGTATAATATAAGACAATTTCCCTGAAGAACCCCAGAGCTCCTTCCAGCCTCATAGCTGAGATGCTTTTCCCTTTAATTATACCCTGACCTTAGATGTAGCTTTGCAAAACCAACAGCAAGGAAAACGTGCACAAGGATGAGGAAAAAAGACTCAAGGGCAGATGGAAAGGCGTTCGTATTTATTTGAGGTTAGGCCTAAACATAGCAACAAAGAAGTGCAGACTGTCTTCAAGTACCACATTTGGAGGTGAAACGGCATAGTTACAGTGGGGATGAAAGGCGATTCTGCTTCTTTGTTTCTCGGGATCTAAAAATAGCTCTTGCTGAGCAGGCAGTGGAGCTGAGCTGCAGTCCCTTCTCTTGCTCCGTTTCCCTCTCTTTCTGTCGCTCACTCTCTCACAGGAATAATGCATCATCCTCATAATGCTTGTGAGGTGACTTGTAGCTCTGATGTGTAACAGCTATTAGGGTCAGGTTGGTCTGATCCTATTTTTGAATTGCTGTTATTTAACATACAGCATAAGGAGTGTCACCTGTGCTGTTGTGCATCTGCTGAAAGAAATAACACAGTGGGCCCCAGTCTGAGGGTTGGGACTCTCCAGTGAACATGTTTTTCATCAAACTTTGGATCTTTGTGATGAATGCCTTAAACGTAGGAAATTACAAACATCTGTATCCGCAAAATAAAGACACAAATCAAACTTGTCAGATTTCCTAGTCTGTGTACACAAGCAACAGTTAATCACAAGTAAGAACTACTCATTTTGAGGGAGTTTACAAGCTTCTGATATCCAGTTATTATTCCTAGCTTGCAATCTTTTCTTCAAGAAAGATGGAAATCTTATTCCATGTGTCTTTATCTTAGATGTAGCCACTAATCTCCTGTTCTTCTTTACACACAAACATACACTCACAAAAATGAAAAGGCAGTACTGCTGTTGCTAAGGCTGTTGATAAAGCTTGCTGCCACTTGTGTGGCAGTATCTAGGCAATTACACAATGCCAACAGGTCCAGCACATATTCATCAGTGTTGCCGCTGTGCTCACATCCATAGCAACCTCGTGTTATTGTCCTGCAGATTAGTTCCCCGCCCCCACACAGAAACCATACTGCTGTATTCCTTCTAGTCTCACATTTATGGAGGGAAACTGTGCTCATCTCATTTTTAAGGAGGACCACATAAACATAATTTAGGATTGGGAGATTTTCATGAATGTTGACGTGTTTTGCTATTAATGTACAGTAAAGAGTATGTGCATGCACTGTATATAAAAAAAGGATGAGTAGGATTTACAGTCACAGAGAAGAGGTGAGTCAATTCACAGTATTTGCCCGTAGAGTGAATCATATATTGCGTAAAGCCTGGCATTGGAGATGAGGAATTTGCTTCACATTTCTTCACTGGCAGCCAAAACAACATCACAATGTGGGAGTGATGGAGCACATATTTCTGTTTCTCTTGGCTTGAGGAGAAACAAGCAAGAGGCAGAATGTGGGAAATCACCCGTACACAAACTAATAGAGATAAAAAAGAACTGAAACTGAAACCTGTTTTGCATATTTTTTAATTTTTGTGTCCGCCCCACATCACTAGGTTATTGACATTCAGACCATCTTTGGTAGCATCCTCCCTGCTTTGCTCTGTGTGAAGAAATTACAGTGTGTTGTAACATCCACCCCATCACCCCTCCATATTAGTGAGTGTGTGGCACAAGATATTAGACAGGGAGGTCTCTGGTGGACAAGTTGCAAGGATGGTGACAAAGGGCCAGATGAGCACTGAGATAATTGAGTGGGAGGATCAAACAGCTAAGAGGTTGAGAGGTAGCAAGGCAGAAAATCAGTGGACTGCAGTAGCATACAGCGTCTGCTAGAGCCAAATCCATCACTCAACACAACAACACAGTCAATCAGATAGGCTATACAAATTAATGACTTTTAAATTTGTAATATCTGATTGCATGCAAATGTTTTCCTTCTGCCATATTATCAGTTTTACCTTGGCTAAAGGTGATATGCCAAGCCATTTTGCAAAGATGAATTATATATCTTACAAAAACACATACACAGACATTTTATGATGACGTTGTGGTCGTTGTTTGGTTTTCTTGCGGTTGTGAGGATGCACAGAGCGTGAGAAATAAAGAGGGGATGTGTGTGCATCTGTGCTCCCAGCAGAGATTATTACATTTGTGGTAGCAGGAAGAAAAAGAAAAAAAAAAAACACTGAATATGCTGCACCCTTGCTGCAGCTGTACAACTAATTTAACGGTTCCTAATTCAGCATTTCATAATATGTCATCATCTCCCATTGTAAAAGGCTTAGGCAGTGCAGCCACTTAAATGGGGACAGCCAAACAAGGTACGTTGTGTTACAAGATACATTACAGAATTTTGAAGGTCAGCACCCATTTTTTTACTGTAGTGAATCTTAAATGAGGGTACAGCATGAATACTCTCAGACTATCTTCCTCGTTAAGGGACATTTGGGGAAATTAATATGATTATGGATTATGTATACAGCTTGAAAAAAAAAAAAAAAACAAAACAAAACAAACAAGAATCAGTGTAAAACAGAGATTGCAATGATGATGTAAGCTTGTTGTTGACTTTCCCAGTCTGAATGACTGAGCACAGGACTGGGGGTGGGGTGTCATTAATCCAGGGCTAGTGGTGACCACACAGGCAAAAAAGAGGTGTAGTGGGGGATGGGCGAGCACACTGTTGTTATGACTGGTGCTTGGCTGCGGGACAAACTTCCAGAGGCCTCGGCATTTTTCTCTGCTCCATCTCATTGGTCGGTTTCAAAGAGGAAATGTGGCTCCATTTTGCCGTGAACCTGTCAAACGAACCAGGAGCTAATATTTGATCAACGCCTGAGGACGGCTTTCAAGCTTCAGCAAACCACGAGGTGTTTTGTTTGTCTGGTGCTTTTTGGAAAAAAAAAAAAAATAGGTTAGTCACCGATATAGTTTTATATCCAAGTTCCGCTCGGTGGACATCTGAAATAACGCTGTTGATAAAAAATAGCTAGTAGTCTTACATAAGTTTCCCCCACTCCACTTTGTCGTATTCGACCGAGGAGACAGTGGATGTATTGAACACCGCCGTCGTCTGGAGTGAATCGTTATATTGAGCTTTACAGAGTGGCGGTTTGAAACAACAGTAGTTACAGGCAGCTCATTTTCGCATGTGAGGTCAGCGCTCTGTGTCGAGTGTCTGAAGCCGTTGCTGGCTCCTAACCGCCTGGCTTTACTTTAAATATTATTACCTCATGATAGTTACTCACATATATGTGCGAAAACGAGCTTTCAGGCGACCGATTAAAAGCGATAACATGGTCTGACTTGAACGCAAGAGCCGTGGAAGATATCGTCAATTGAAAGGTTTTATCCAAGTAGGTACGAGATCACAGCAACACTGTCATTAGCGTAGCATGCTAGTGTTAGCCACCTAGCTATCTTGTTAGCAGGTCGGAGTGATAGCGAGCGGACGATCTCGCGGTACTCGACAGAAATCCTGCTTCAAAATGAGCTAATGTAACGTTATTGTATTCGGTTATATACAACTATTAAAATCAACGGGAACTGCTATAATGTTAATCACATTACTTTGGTAGTTAACTGTTGTTTGATTTGCATCAAATTGGAGAAACCTCGGACTGTGTGACGGCGACGGTACGGCCGCCGCCGAGGCACAACTAATGTGAACTCGCATGTTAGCCAGCGAGCTAACCTCACCTAGCTCATAGCAGTGCAGAGTTGGCACCGCGTTAAAATGGGTGGTAAATAATAAACTGGTTATTACGGAGGCTAGTGAGGTGAAGAAGAAGAAGACGCAAGTGATGCTCGTTCACTTGACAACCATTACAATGCTAGTGCCGATGAAACCCTTTCCCTTCGTACATCTACTTATTGACCCATGACATGTGGACAGTTGTCAGCCTGCCGCTACATTACACCAGTGACTCGTTAAATCAGTATTACAGTAAATAGGAACGATGCATTGGCGGTTGAAGGGGCATTTGATTGAGGCTTTCCGTACAGTAGTAAAGTTATTATTATTATTATTTGGATCCATTCATGTGCACACTCTGGGGCTGCTGACTCTCCTGCTCGTACAGCGTGTCGGTAACGTACACACTGTAGTTTGTGCAGCCCATTCAGTCGCCACCGTGTGTGGGGGGATGGGCAATGTATTTCCGCAAGTAGCTTGCCATGCTATCTTGCCAACTTGGTTACCGGCAGATTAGCATGGTGACATAACTTAAATGCATTTAACTTACACGAAATCAGTGTGACCCGAGGAGTAGCAGCTGAACCAGGACCAGCAGTCACATACAAACAACACTAAGTCTGACTTGTGTGTGCGTGTGGCTACATGCTGAACGGACTGAAACGCCACAGTGTTGGTCCCAGTTGGTGAAACATTTTCCATAAGTGAGATGCTGGCTACTATTGCAGGCAACAAGCATCTACAATGATTTACAATCATGGCATGTCTCTTTCATTTCCTTACATAATACATAAGCATACTTCCCCTCAGGGATAGTTGCGGTGTGCTCAGCACAAAGATCCACTGGCTGTTTTTGGCTTTTTACATTTCTGACCCAGTTTCTCTTGTTTGGTGACACGCCCCTTTGTTCATTACACTTTCCTCACACTCACTGATATGCTGCTGCTAAAATGTCCAATCTAATTATAAGATAATTTGTCACAGCACTGATGGAGAATCCATATATTCTGTGAATATCTGGCAGGGCCGATATGGTTCTTGTTGTACTTGACCCACATTTAAACAGTACTATGTGTTTAAATGTGTTAAAAGTGTAAATGAAGCATTACTTTGGGGAGTCAGGGCAGATTATTGAAGAAGGTCTGAAGTCTAAAAAGCACGCCAAGGAGACTTGAATGGAATTAATTATTTTTATTTCTTGCTTGCTGAATTATTGATACTAATACGTTAATCATTTTGAGTGCAAGTGATTTCACACTGGAGGCACAGTCCATTCTTTATCACTTATATGATGTAGATGTTATGTCCACTCCTGGTGTTATTTAAGTATAATTCAGGAGTTGAAAGAGGTGCATTCAATTTCTTTCTTTTCCTCTCAGGGACTGAGAGTTCTTGCTGAGGACAACACAGATATGATGCGCATCTGAGGACATCTTGATCACATGGGTAGTGTATCTCACTGTTTAATGTTAGACTTGATAGTTTTTTCTCCACATGTATAGATTTTGTTTTGCCTCTTTCTATGGCTGCATGCTTATACTGCCGTCTGAAAAATCACATTGCTTTGGCAAAGTGTCAAGAGTCATAGAGAGAAGAGAGTGGCTGTAGTTTAGCTTTGTATCCAATCAGGTCGATGACGGCGTATTGGAATGACTCAGTCAAGGTCGACATTTAATACTAGGCATTTCCCAAAAAGGCTTGGAACATGGATAACTTGCTTAACAAATTACACTTACTCAAATTTTCACCCTGAAATAACCCAGTTGTTTACATAAGTGTTGCAGTAATGAAGAGCTTTAATGGGTTACCACTAGAATTTTTTGCTTGCTTGTAAATTTAAGGAATATCCTGCATGCCTTGTTGTTTCCAAAACAAGCTGAGGTTTTTAGCGTAGGAGACTTGGTTGTTGTGGCTTCAGTTCAGAGAGAGTGAGCTCTCGGTAAGAATATATCCGATGACAACAGGAAAGAAAGACAGACACGACACCAGTGGTATTTCATTGTTGTCTTGAGATCATAAGGTTGGTCTGAGTTACTTTATTAGTGTGGTGGTTCCACTGCTAAGTTGATATACAGTGCTAAAGGTTTGTGTGACACTGGTTCAGAACACTAACGTGCACCACCACAGTCTATTATTTCCCCTCGCTATAGTTTCATAACAAACTGAAAATATTTTCACACTTCTCTAACATTGTGTTTTGCGCTGTTGCTTCAGCAAAGCATCTCTCACTCACAGTACAAATATCTGCGATCGATGAACTAGTGGACAGTCTCCCCCTGCTCTGCTCCTCCTGTAGAGTCTTCAGACAGTCACACTGCTCTACAGAGACAGAGACAGTCACTCTTTAGTGCAGGGAACACATTAGCTGCTGCCGATGTCATTTGTTACCGTTGGTTTCGATCATTTTGATAGACTATGTCATTAGCAACGAGCCTCCTTTACACGCGGATCATCTGCGGTTGTTAAAACGTAATCGCGTGTGGCCGACTTCATATAACTGCTGAAGAAAGTGAACAGAGACACATACGTCGCCGTCCCTGCCATGCTAAAACTGTCATCCTGTGGGAAACACTGAGACGCTGTTTAGAAAACATACATGTGCAACTATGGGAACTGTGATTCTGAAACAACATCTTTGAACCGAATATATGTTGGTTAAGAGTGTGCAGTAAATAAACATATATATGACCCTCATAGCTTTCCAAGAACACATATATTTTATGTGCTTGCAGGTGCACAATGTGGGGGTGTTTTGGGTGAAATTCTTTGTAATGTTGACTCACTTGTTTATTGTTGTTGTTGTTGTTGTTCTAACAACTTAGAACAACACTTTGTGGGTGGTCACTGTAACTCAATGTCCGAAGCATGACTTGCTGAAATGGAGACAGGAGATACTGACAAAATATGGCATGGACACCAATCAATATATTTTAATTTAAAAGATTAACTAGTGCTTTTTTTCAATCACATTTTTTGAATCTCAATCTCAGTGATTATTTGCATTTTAAATCACACGTTGAAATACACTTGACACTCTGTTAAACATCGTTTAAATGTATTAATAATCATAAAGAATACACAGCTTGACACTAACACGAATCAGTGACAAGACAATCTTAGATTGGTTTTGTGACCAAAAATGTTGCCACTTAAACAAGATTGCACCGAGCACCCTTCTCTGACAGTTATCTGTACAAGAAATGCAGTGTGAGACCTACCTGGGCACAAGTACAGTCTGGACTCGTGGTAATGTGAGCCTAATGTCAATGAGTTTAATATCTTTAGGGCTCTCCATTCTAGCTGCTTGACAGTCAACTACTTCATAGGCCTGGGAGTGATTCTGAACTATTAACCGGATGAGGTTAAACTTTTCTACCTTTTAAAGTAAACTGAGCAATTCAGCTTAGGCTCAATTTCGACCTTCCTAGCTACTAATTAGGCTGTTTAATGCTTTATGACACCTACAACTGAAAATACTGTGATGCAACATGAGTGTAATGAATGTCAGCGCTCTTGACTGAGCTATTGATCAGTGCAGATGTTCATAAAACAATCATGTTGAACTTCATGTCAGCCAGATGAATCGGTCGACATATTCTTCTAAGCGAGCTCTGACCCTGTTTACTGCACCTGCGTCACTTGCATGGGGATGACATTTGCCGGCACCCTTTGAAAACAGGCTAGTGTAGTTGCAGATATGCAAGAGTGCTGCATCAACATACTTGCAGAGCACCATAACAACGCTGAACCTTAAACCAAATGTAATGGAAAAGCACAACGCATTGTAACAACGTGAGCACAGCACTGGTGCAATGGGAAAAAGTGCATATCTTGTTAGAATCGTGCTGGGTTTTATGTAGAAAGATTATTATCTCATCATAAACAGGAGTTTTCTGTGAGAGATTCTCATTTTGTCCAACTGAGTTCCAGCAGAAGTGCTTCAGTGTGAGAAACACTAACAGTCAGGACTTTCTGACCACCTTGTCGGGGATAGCTGAAGGGCTCGTACTAGATTCCAGGCTTCTTGGTTCAGTTGGTCTTGGATGTCAGCCTCTGGGATGTGGCAGGAGACATGTTGACTTTTTCAGCGGGCTGGCATTATGGAAACAGTGGAGGTTCTGTCCCCCATCCAGACCCCTTGTTTATTTCCATAGTCCCATTTTAAACAGTGCGGGTTCTGCATGAATAAATACGGGGCCCGGACACAAGCACTGCAGGATCTGTTATTGCTGAGGTTTAAGTCCCATCCCGGACATTTTAAGCCAAAATACCCAGCCTGCCTCATGAAGACGGCTGGTAATTATTTCCAGTTGTAGGTTAATGAATGGAAACTGGTGCCCTGCCTAGAGCCAGGAAGCTTCTGCAGCCTACAAAAGTAGTTAGAAACGAAACATCATTTATCAAATGGCAGATCACCGCTTGAGTTTGCCTACCTGTCTGTTTTGAACTTGCGAGATCTAGGTCAAGCAGGGTGATGTTTTTTTTTAACCTCTTCCTCTTCTCAGTTTTCACCATGTGTGCCAGTTTGATAGTGAGCTACACAGTTAGTTCGTAGTGTAACACCATCCTCAGTTAGCGTGTGTGACAGCTCTCATTTACACCTGGCTCAGTGCCCCTGCATGTCATCTGGGATGTTAATGCACCCGAGTAATGAAGATACTACTAAAAGCTCGTTTCAGCTCAGTTCTAAGGTGTGTAATGCCATCAATCCTAATTATGCAAGACTCTCTGCTTTGTTTTTTCTTACAGGCTCCTATCCTGTGCTGACCCAATGGTTTAATCACCAGGACTAAAAATGAGCATAAGCAGTGATGAGGTCAATTTCCTGGTTTACAGATACCTACAAGAGTCAGGTAAGTGTTGTTTTGGGGTAAATACCTGTGGTCTGAATTGCACTTGTTTTCCTACTTTAAAACATGTAATATGATACACTGCTGCTCTATTGAACTTTGACTCCATCTTTCCAAATGATCCATTCCTCCTCCAGGCTTCTCTCATTCAGCATTTACCTTTGGCATAGAGAGCCACATCAGCCAGTCCAACATCAATGGAGCCCTGGTGCCCCCTGCTGCCCTCATCTCCATCATCCAGAAGGGCCTGCAGTATGTGGAGGCTGAAGTCAGCATCAATGAG
>NW_023339796.1:17072553-17073519 GCF_004916995.1 Morone saxatilis | reverse complement strand
GCCCCCCCCCCCCATTAAACCGTCTACTACTAATTACTGTAACCTTACAAGAGGTGCACTTTTAGCTTTATGTTTTGGCTCAAGTTTGGTTAACGCATGAAGTCAATTTGGTAGATAGTGTAAAACATATACATTTGCATGTTGTCTCTGTAGGACGGGACCTTATTTGACGGGCGGCCCATCGAGTCGCTGTCTCTGATTGATGCTGTGATGCCAGATGTGGTCCAGACCAGGCAGCAGGCCTACAGGGACAAGTTGGCCCAGCAGCAGGCGGCAGGCAGTGGCAGCGGCACAGGGCCCCAGGGAAGCACCAAGAATGGAGAGGGCGCTGCCAACGGGGAGGAAAATGGATCCCACGCCTTGGCCAGTAAGCTAACTCATTGTTGTAAACAATACCTGAGTCAGCTCCTTAACAAACATATGTGTTTTCTTGAGCTTGTCTAAAAAAATCTTGACTAAATTCTAGACTTTTTTTAACGTACTTACTCCGGCGTTATATGACTTAACATAATCAGATGTTTATGCTGTGTAAGCTGTGATGTACACAGTGGGTGACCACTGGATGAGAAATGACCTTCATGCTGCAGACAGAAACTGAAAGATGTGATGTTAGATAATACCAAAGCAGAAAGAGGCTAAGTTGACACCTTTATATCAGTCCATATATATATTTTAGATAGATTTTTCCATTCATAATTTCCATAGAATATGCTTTGTATGTACTCCAAGACTGTAGGGCACTTCTTACCGCATCGAGTTAAAAGCTTACCACCTCTGTGTGTGTGTGGGTGTGGGTGTGGGTACATGTGCTTTCTTATGACAGCTGTGATTTTGTTTTGTAAACATCTGTGGCTTGCTTGGCATTACATAACGCAACTCCGGTGTTGTCTTTATATCCAGACATTTCCATGAGGTTTTGTCCCACCTGTGTCGCTCTGTTTTCACCTTTTCCTATCATACTTTTTT
>NW_023339796.1:17069289-17072538 GCF_004916995.1 Morone saxatilis | reverse complement strand
ATGTGGTCTGGTTGTTTTCCCAAAAAACTTCCTCCTCTTCCCAACGCATTTTATTCACTATAACACACTGGGCCCCAGAATCAAATTATAGAGTGCTACTGAGAGGCAGATTCAGGTTCTCACAAGCTCTCCAACATTAGCTTACTCACATACACTTAAATGGGGGTCGATCAGAGTTTGAGCTAGACTTTTTTTTTTTCATTCATTCTTTCTTTTTATTCCAGAATTCCAGAACAACTACTTGACATATGTTTGAAATAGCAATTAAATAGCCAACATTTGAACAGAAATAAAACAAACACTGTGGCCTAACTACTTAATGTGACAATGACCTAAACACATAACTATGTGAAACAGAGAGGAAAGAATAAGGGAGTGATAGTGATGGAAACAGAGAACAGAACGACACAGAGCGACTGTTTCTGACTCTGGCTCTCTCAGCTCCAGTGCTCCGGTGTTACAGTGGGTCGACTAAACTCCTGTTTAAACAGACGCGTAACAGCGAATACGCCTCATCCTCTGCCGTGCTGTGTGATAGTCACTCTTCAGCTGTCAGCTGCCAGCAGGAGAGATGCTCCGTGCTGCCCTGAAACCCTGCCCCGCTGCTGCACAGAGTGCTTTTCGCTTCATTCAAAGCTTTATTCAGTTCAGAGTTTCTGAATATTGAATGTGCCACGTGTCCAAATTGCGCCATATTCGATGCTGCGCTGCCTTGGGTCCCCAGAAATACTCCCACCAAGTGTGTAGCCAAGTCAATAGGAGGAACAGTTGTAGAGAAAAGAATACACATATATACACACACAGAAAAATACCACTCAGTGAATCTCTCTATGACAGTGGAGGCAAAACATATGGATCATATTTCTATTTAAGTTGTCTCAGCAACACATCCTATAGCTCATACAACATTAGGTTGTTTCATGAGTATATGTATTTGTTTGGCACGTTTCCCACCAGACATTCGACCGTTGATATTTTCTTCTGCTGGACAACTACACGTAATACCGGCCAAAAGCCTGGGCCTTCATAACTTTACCAGTGCCTACTTTAACAAGCTGGGGTTTGGTATAGACAGTCTTGGTCATTCAACAACAGCACAGCCTGCTCTTTAATTCCGCATGTGTCAGCTGTTCAGGCCGGTGTTCGCTCAGTGCAGCACTGTTTGCTAGAGTGTTGTTGAGAAACGGTGGCGTCGCCATTCTGCTTGAATTAACAAGATCGATGACATACATGTGCACTGCTGTGGGACTGGCCTGGTTCGTAGGAAATTAGGTAATGTCAGACCTCTGCCATTGCTAAAATGGATGCAGTTTGCTTGCCTGGTTGTTAATATACTTTGCTGGACCACGCAAAGAAAGCCTTTGTGAGGGGAAACGTTGGTAATTGATTTCAGAAGTGATATTTTACTAGAAGCAGTGATTCATTACATCTTGTTTATATTCCATTAGCCATGGAAATTTCAATTGCATCCCCTTTACCTTCAGAACGTTAAGACTCATAATATGAATATATGAATACTGTTATATAAATTTGAAGTTGAATGTCTTGTTTGTCATTTCCTCCTGTAGATCACCACTCAGACATGATGGAGGTGGACAGGGACGTGGAGATCCCCCAGAGTAAAGCCATGGTCTTGAGGGGCCACGAATCTGAAGTTTTTATCTGTGCCTGGAACCCAGTGAACGACCTCCTCGCCTCCGGGTCAGTATTTCTACATCATCCCTCTCTCCCCCATGGGTTTCACTGGTCACGCAGTGTTTAGCATGGAAGAGTGTCATTTTTACAGGACAGTTATGTATGTATGTGTATTAGTTTCTTTACTTAATCACATTATTAGCTAGTTTACATTTAATACAAATGCTTATTTAATGACAGCGTTCAACCATAATTGAAAAATACACAGCAGCAACTGTTGGAATGAGTCCCTCTGGTCCTGTTTGTGGCAAAGAGTAGGTTTAACTTGCATGAATGAGGAAAGTAAGCTTGTTAAGTAAGTCCTTCCTCATTTATCACCTTAAACACATTTTTGTTGACTGAAGTTGTTTTTGCTGTGTCATTATCTTTCCCCAGATGAATGCGAGCATGCAGATGACTCTCTTCCCATGTAGTGTTTATTTAAGAGCAAAGCATATTTCGCAATATTACTGTGATGCTGTAAATGTGATATATTTTCCAGTAAGAGCTAATGACTAAAGGCTTATCGTGCATACTGACTGACTAAGCAGTTATTTGTTAACCAAGACCCTGCTGATAGATCAGTTGACTATGAGGGGGCAGCCTTAGGATCATGTTGGTTGTTGAGTGTACGAGTGTATTCTTGTACAACAGTTTGGTTGGTTAATGGTGGACTTGTAGTTCCACTGAGACGTCTGTTACAGTTCTGACATCTTTAGCAGTCTGCACTACTTGTGTTTTTGGCTTCAGCAAAACCGAACAGTTGGTCTCAAGAGTAGGGTTGGGTTCTGTAAACACTATGCACCTCTCAGCTGATTGGGCCAAACCACAAATATTCTATTTCACTGTATTCAGTTATTATTTTAAAATTTAAATGCCCAGCTTTATTAGTCCCCAGTTCAAACAAATCCTCTCATTGAAAGAACTATCTTATCCAATGATGACGTGTGTTTACGCCCCCCCCCCCCTTTACTTCCCAGTGTGTTTGTCAACATGACTCAGGGGAGATTCCTAAATTTCTGAGCTGTGATACAAATAGAAAAGAAGCTAAATATATGTGATGCACAACCTGGTCTGCCCTTTACAGCTTTCGCATCCCTTCAGATCAAACAGTAGATGCTGTGGACTAAAAATAAGTTATTTTTATTTTTAGATTAGTGTGAATTTGTGCATTAAATTCATTGCCCCTTCAACACCCATCCAAGGATATACCGACTTTAAAATGACCCTTACCCCTAAACCAAAATTAACAGTTAAGTGTTAATCCATGGCGCTAATTTCCTTCGCAGCACATAGATCGAAGCCTTTGTCAGTAAGATAAACTGATGTAACTTCATCATCTTTCTAAACTGACTGTAAATTGCCTAAATCAACAATTTAGTGCTCATTTATAAAAGTAGTCAGCACGAAAGAGGGGAGTATTCAACTAAATATAAAACAGTCCTGCTCCTAAGCATGGGCACACCCCTCAAAATGAAATGAACATGAAGAGAAATGCAATTACTTGTGGCACAGTCCTGTAATTTAAGAGGGGCTGCATCAGGGGCAAATGTCCACAAAAACCACGTAAAAGTT
>NW_023339796.1:17068402-17069273 GCF_004916995.1 Morone saxatilis | reverse complement strand
ATGAGTTTTGTGCTTGTAAAATTTCTTTCTCCTTTTTCCTCAACAGATGATGTGAAAAGGTTTGATAGGGATTTAAAAAGATTTCGGATTTGATACTGGGTTCAGTTCGATAAAATGCTTTCAAACCCCAACCCTACTCAAGAGCAACGATGGTCAGTTTTATACCATTTTCAGTACTGATTCTAAGAACCAAAGCTGTGTTACGTGTCTAATGTTAGTGTGCATGTGTCTCTGTGTGTGTATATCCCGGTTGTTTTGTAAAAAATGAGGGGCTTTCAAAACTTTAAGAACAATCGTCAAAAATGACAACATTTAAAATAATGAGCTGATTTAGCTCTTGCTGCCAACTGTACTTGTACTTACTCAAGACAAAAAATGAGTTGCCAGCTTGAGCAAAAACATTTAAAGGGCCTTTTCCTCGTGCAAGAAAGTGACTCGCCTCCCAAATCTATCTCGTTGAAAAGGGAATTGCCTTTAAAACAGAAAGGTTAAGCGGTCATTTTAAGGCGCCGCGCACACGCACACACCACCAAAACAACTTTATTAGATTACTTAAAATGTGCAACTCAAGGAAACAGAAACCAACCAACCAACTCACTGTTCAAACTACACAACACCACAACTTTTTTTCAACATTTTCCCAGTCTAAGTGAGGGTGATCTTTTTTGTTTGCTGGGTTTTAAGCGTCCTGCCCTTCCGTATTTTTTGCAAGCTGGCTTCAGAACAGGCTGGGTGGAATCGCTGTTTTTTGCTGTTCTCACTCAGGGTTTTCCAGATCCTTGGCAAGTTGAGTCCCGAACCTTTGCCCGGAACCAACAAACCCGACACCACAACCACCACCACAGATTACAGAAAAAGAACAAACACACAC
>NW_023339796.1:17061499-17068302 GCF_004916995.1 Morone saxatilis | reverse complement strand
GTCTGTGTGTCTCTGTCTGTGTGTCTGTGTGTGTGTGTGTTACTGTGTGTGTGTGTGTGTGTCTCTGTGTGTGTGTGTGTGTGTGTGTGTGTGTGTGTGTGTCTTTGTCTGTATCTGTGTGTGTTTGTGTGTGTGTGCGTGTGTTGGTTCGGGCAGGTCCGGGGACTCAACTGCAAGGATCTGGAACCTGAGTGAGAACAGCACAGGCGGATCCACCCAGCTGGTTCTGAGGCACTGCATACGGGAAGGGGGCCAGGACGTACCCAGCAACAAAGACGTCACCTCACTAGACTGGAATGTGAGTGTGTGTGTGTAGTTGAACAGTGAGTGTGTGTGTCTGTTCCATTGAGTGCACATTTTAGTAATCTAATCAAGTGTGTGTGTGTGTGCGTGTGCGCGCGCCTATGACCGCTACTTCTGTTAAAGGCATTCCTTCAAACCAGATATATGGGGGCGAGTCACTCTCACAGAGGAAAAGGCCTTTATGTTGCTCAGCTGCAAACTATTTTTTGTCTGAGTAGTACAAGTCAGTGCACAACGCTAAATCAGCTAATATTTTATCTGTCATTAACGACTTGCTTCTAAATGTGAGCCTCATTAACAAACAACGCGGATATACCTGTAAAATAAGGCACAGTCCTACTTGGATCAGAATCTGCAAATAAAACTGAGAAAGCGTGAATGCAAGTAAATCATCTCTCTCTTTCTCGCAGAGTGAGGGAACCTTGCTAGCAACAGGCTCATATGATGGCTTTGCTAGAATATGGACAAAAGATGGTAAGACTCTTCTCTTTCGCTTCATCGTAGCTTTGCAAAGATGCATGGATGGTTAAATGTTTCTGCTCTCTTTCCAAGTTGTGTTGCATTTTTATATTTTTAGGAAACCTGGCCAGTACTTTGGGTCAGCATAAAGGTCCTATATTTGCACTCAAGTGGAATAAAAAAGGAAACTTCATCCTCAGTGCTGGTGTAGACAAGGTAAGTCCCATTGAGTTTTAGCTTTTAACTTTAGAGTTGAATAAGTTTGATAAATGCATCTGGGCTGCTCTTGGGGGCATTGCCGCTTATTCCGTATTCAGAGTTACCACTTTAAATCTGCTTTCAAATTAGAATTTGACATATTCTCCATGGAGACAGGATGTTGAGGTGGGATGTAACAAAGTGAGGGATGATGCTAAATGTGATATCAGTTTGGCAGTCTGATGGGAGCTGTGGGATTGTCGGAAAATATGTGATGTTTCTTTTGTTCTGTAAACTGTTTTCCAGGAAGCAACAGTTTTCTAGGATGATAAAGCCGAAATAATCAACGCCTTGAGGCATGAATGCAGATATATTTTTTTTTTAAAAGCTGATAAAAAGCAAAATTGTCATCAGATCATAGCCAATGGGTTCAATCTAATCTGTGCAGTACTTATTACTTTTATTTGCAACCAAAACCCACTCAAATACTAACAATCAAAGCTACTCAAAATACAAACGGAAACCAGGATCTTGTCCCTTGCCTACTGTGAATTCATATGCTGACATCTGTTAGCATGCGGGTGGACCACAGACAGGTCTGGGCAGATATTGTGTGCTGTCCTCAGTGTAGACCTACATGTCAGAGACTGCTTACACCAACACAAAATGTTAAGGACTGACAGAAAGTCAGATAGACACGCTGACGTCCTGTCACAAAATTACAACAATTTGTGGACATTGTTCAACATTGCCATCTAGTGACCTAAAGTATAATGACATACAGTGTCGCCTTGATATCTTGCAAGTATGTAAAGGCCTTAGGTGTGTGTGTCATATATGAACTTTCGTGTCTCCTCCTCAACCTGTGCTCGGTATTAAGAACACTTTTGTGTTAATGTATGTGATGTATTTGTTGACTTTCTAACATGATCAATATTAATTTTAGCATAAATAATGAAAATCTCCTCCTTCACACAGACCACAATTATCTGGGACGCACACACAGGAGAGGCGAAGCAACAATTTCCTTTCCACTCGGGTGAGTGACAGGAGTTGCTCGATTGTTCCACATGCCCTTTCATGCAAGAGTGTTTTTTTTCCATTTATAAAATTATCAGATTAAATGTGGCAATGGAAAATCTACCTCACTGCTGCAGCGGCCCTAAACTCTGTCTCCGCCCCCCAACAGCACCGGCTCTGGACGTAGACTGGCAGAGCAACAACACGTTTGCCTCCTGCAGCACAGACATGTGCATCCATGTGTGTAAGCTGGGTCAGGACAGACCTGTCAAGACCTTCCAGGGACACACGGTAAGACAGGACTACTGTGTGTGGGTGTGTGAGCTTTCTGACAGGGAGGGAAAGGGAAACCTTCTGAATACACTCCTGTACTTGAAGCATTGTGGGATAGCTAATATGAATCCTGAATGTGACTCACTGTAGCATCTGATGGANNNNTAAGGTGCATATCTTCACAGCTCAATAATGTTTTTATTTTGTAGAATGAGGTGAATGCCATCAAGTGGGATCCCACTGGCAGCTTGCTGGCCTCCTGCTCGGATGACATGACATTGAAGGTCAGTCCACATAACATGCAGATGTAATACAGTGACTCAATGGCTAAGATAAGCACAGAAATGGACCTGAATCAGACAAACACCTGATTGGATGTGTTGAGGTCATCTGTAATAAAAGCCATAGTAACAGCTGGCTTCTTCCTCTCTGGCATAGATCTGGAGTATGAAGCAGGACTTGTGTGTCCATGACCTTCAGGCCCACAGTAAAGAAATCTACACCATCAAGTGGAGCCCCACAGGCCCCGGGACCAACAACCCTAGCGCCAACCTCATGTTGGCCAGGTAAGGCCTCAAAGCAGCAACTGAACCCCTCTCACTCTCCTTGTGTCATTTGACCTCATATGCTACAGAGTAGTTTTGTATTTATAGAGGAATGATGACACAAACACTATTTTTTTTAAAAATACTATAAATAAATTGGAATATTAAGAAAAAACCTACATTTTCTCATGAATATGTTTTCATAATTTTGAGGCGATATCAGAATAGTCTCAATGAATCTTTATTGCTGCATTTTTAATAAGTTGAACAAGTTCTGTATCCACTGTTCTTGGTAGCAGTGCCATTCCTTGATAGAACTTCATGAATAAAATATTTGACAGTGACCTCAGGGCTGCTGCTCATATAATATTCAGGTTTGACTTGGTCTATTCAACTCAGGCACCAGACTTTGCTCTGCAGATGTTAGTATCACTAAGTTACGTCTTAACCTATTGGCTGAATGACTATTGTAAGTCACCACACGGCCAGCTCGAATCTTTTCAGATGCACCCTTGAATGACCCTGAGGAAATAATGCAGGGTCGACAGATAAGAGTGGGCTTTCCTCCTGAACAACCCTAACATCCTGAGGTCCCTGAGGAGAATTGACAAACGGACATTGCCACCCACATATTTATAAGACAGTATCTCTGTGTCTCAGTAGAAGAAGAAAACACAATTGAATGAAAAGGCTGGGTCATGTTCACTTTAGTTAGCAGTTCATTTTAATGCGGCATGACTCTTGGCCACTTGACTCACTCCTCTTCTCGTCCCCTCTTTCCAGCGCATCATTTGACTCAACAGTGCGTCTGTGGGACGTGGAGCGTGGTGTGTGTATCCACACGCTGACCCGCCATCAGGAGCCTGTCTACAGCGTGGCCTTCAGCCCTGATGGCAGGCACCTGGCCAGCGGCTCCTTCGACAAGTGTGTCCACATCTGGAACACTCAGGTCTGGGATAATACTTTCAAATTATAACCACACACCAGGGTGCAAAGTTTACCTTTTCTTTTAAATGATAAAACATCTATTAGCTACTGCCAGATAAATGTTAAAACTCACCAGTTATTCTTTCTATCATGAATTTGTGTCTGAAATCTACCAACCACTTTCATATTTTACCAGCATTTGGCTGGTGCTCATCACACTGCCACTAATGAACAATAGCCATTATATTATAGCCATTATAACAGGTGGTATAAATACATAGGGTAAAGACGTTGCTGAGCATTACTAATGTGTATGTGTTTGTTTCCTCAGACGGGGGCTTTAGTCCACAGCTACCGGGGGACAGGAGGGATCTTCGAGGTGTGCTGGAACGCCACAGGGGACAAAGTAGGAGCTAGTGCGTCAGATGGATCGGTGAGTTGTGCTGCCTGAGCTCTTCGTCACACATCATTAACTAAAAGTAGTAGCCACCCACACACACTTTGGCCCCTATGTACAACTTCCACATCGGACTGCTGACCCAGGAAGATTGTGGGTCAGCTGTGTGTATTAAACGTTCGACCCAGGTAAGCTGGCACCATAAAGTGCCTCTGGTCTGAATCGTGGATGACACTGATATTAAACCTGGTTCTGCTGGGGATAAAAGTTAATGAGCTTGACTTATGACATGGGGCTTCTTTGTTTCATTTATCAAACATGTACATGTAGCTCAGTGGACATGTGCAACCAGTCACTTAAGATTGTTTATGGACTGACCAGCATTTATACACTGTTGTGCTGACTGTTGGATCTTAATCTGAGTTTACTGCTTGAAACGTAACCTCAAATTGAATGAAAATGTAACATAATAGTTGATGTTGCAGTGCCGTTAGTTAACACTAGATAGAGCCATTAGTGTCTGAAAAATCAGTCACGGTCGACTACTGCTCACTAGGAGTGTAGCGGTACACAAGATTTACAGTTGGGTTATCTACCTTGCTTTTGGGGTCATGTTTCAGTACGTTTTTGGTACCACAGGTTAAACAATTTTAATTTAAAATACCATTTAAGTTGAAAAATGTACAAATTCAGCAGTGGCTTATTTGCCATAATTCTTACTTTAACAATTAAGGAAGTTAAATACTGGAATATTGTAAATAAGAAAAAATAAATGACACAGATGTCAGTAATGGTCCATTGTAAAAAAGTATTCCTAAGTATCTGCTGCTTGTGCTTGTTTGTACAGGGCAGGCTCAGCAGACTCAGATGCACGTGAGGGCACATTCCAGTGGACCTCAATGAACTTTGTCCATATGTTAAAGTCCAGTACCCTCTAGCCTAGGCATAGTCCCATATCTGCATCTGAGATAAACACGTCAGTTATTACTTTGGTCTGAATCTGCAGCACAGCGTTCAGAGGCTGCCTGAACGCTGTGGGGAGAAGGACTTGCCTTCTGGTCTGTTTTTGTCCCTTCTGCTAATCGTCGAGAGATGCCGTTGTAAATGAGCACTTCTGAAGTATTTCCACAGATGTACCGGACTTCAGTTGAACAATATCGACATACAATCTTTGTCCTTTTTTTACTGTAACTAAGTGGGATACAACAATGCTCCCGTACAGTGGAGCAGCGGCACTATTACCTCTGTCCCCTAATAGTCGAGTAGAAGATGAGAGGAGTCTTAGTCGACACACTTTTCATTAGTCGGATAAGTTCAGAAAAACAAAAGCTCAGCAGCCTCCCAGTGACCAAGGCCCTGATTTACAGTGGCTCCAACCAGGACTAGACACAGCGGGTTCGGACAGGGACAGGAGAAGCATGAAGGGAGAGATGGAGAGGAGTGAGTTTCTCGCAAGTTGGTCGACTTGGAAAGTCTTTAGTCAGGGACTGCTGTAGTTCTAGCTGTAAGAAAAGTTTGTAAGCTGGTGTGAGCCAGATTCCCAAGAACGCTCCTTAAACCTTTGAGATGAAACTGGTTTAAAGCATTGACCCGAGGAGTGTTTGAATGTCCGGCCAAATACAGCAGACTGGTAAGAAGGGCCAAGATCAGGGACGTGATTGCAACACTCCATCAGTCAGGCGTTTATGGTTGAGTAGCTAGACAAAAGCTCTTGGAGAGTTAAAGGGATATTACAGCCATCTGGTTGTGTGCCAAGTAATATTTAAGATGAATCTGAGGAACATAATTTAAAAGTTTGACAAAAATGTTGCTTATTGACCTGAATGCAAAGTCCTACCTGGGGTCACCTGGTAATCGGATCCCTTTAAGAATATTTTTTGCTATGAGTATGCCTCTTAGAATCAGGGACTGGGAGACACGATGAGAGACTGATGCAGAGACCCTTGAAAGAAACCTGCTTCAGAGTGCACATTTCAGCACAACAGACAGCCAAGACACCCTGAGGTGGTTTGGGACCAAGTATCTGAAAGTCATTAAGTTCTCTGTTGAACCCCCACTGAAAGTCTGAAGAGACCTGAAGATCACTATTCACTGACGCTTCCCAGTAAACTGACAGAGCCTGAAAGGAGTTGATATGAAAAATGAGTGTGTGTGTAGACTTCACAGTTCAGTATGTACCTCGGTTTTGAGGTCATGGTGTGATATGTTTTCAGTACAGTGGGGAAAACAAAATGTTAACATTTAACAGTAGCTCATTAGTTCTGTTCAGTTCCTTCTGTAGCATATTGTCAACAGATTAACAAAATATTTTATCTTATGTTAAGACCTTGAGCCATTGATAATTCATGAATAACTGAGTGACCTGTCAATGACAAGGTAGCCGCGCCCAAAAGCATATGCAGCTTTATCATATATTTTACTCTAAATCTGACCATAATTTACTAAATGAACATTGTGTTGTGTGGAAGAATACTTGAAACTAGAGATTGAGAGCATACACTGATTAGAAACCTGTTTACTAAACTAATAAATCAGGTGAGAAGTTCGCTCCTTTCTCCCTAAGACTGTATGGTATCAGTGTTTTATTGCAGCGAATGGAGCTCCCTCTGCTGGCCTTTACATAGAATGCAGGTTTTAAGACACTTGGCACCAGCTTCACTTTAAGGCCTCCGCACACCAAC
>NW_023339796.1:17059504-17061399 GCF_004916995.1 Morone saxatilis | reverse complement strand
CCGACTCGAGGAGAAGGGAGCCGACTGATCAGTCCAACTGCTTTTCTGCCGACGGTCGGGTTGGTGTGCGGAGGCCTTTACACACCCAGAAGCTCTGTCCATTATATATACACTGTCAATGGTGTGGTCACACATCCGCAGTCATACACAATAGCATTAGTTATTACTTTGGCACAAATACTTTGAATACCTAAATCAGCCAATATTCGCTCAAAATAGTTTCATTTACAGTCTCTATAAACGCTGATAAGAGGATGCAAATGTACTTTGATGAGAAAGTCTAGTTCTGTCTAACAGTCTCGTCTCTCTTGTTTTTCCAGGTTTGTGTATTAGACCTGAGGAAATGACACTCGTCTGGGGGAGCCATGGACCGACTACGAATGTGTACATAGCCAAAATGACTGACTGTCCCTGCCTGTCCACCACACTGCTGTAGTCCCATCAGATGCCATGGCCCGCCATTACAGCCAGATGGAGCGCCTCCCGCCCGATATGTTCACACAAGGACCACACCTTTGCCACATACAGTTCTTATGCACATGCGTCAGACATACAACAGGTCTGTATGGACACTTGTGTTGCTCTCACAGACCTGCAGGAAGAAACATTACTCTGTTATCACGCAGTACAAACTTGTTGGAGCACAATACAACAAGACATAACACATACAAACCAAAACACCAGGATCCTTCTTGCTTTCCTCTTTTTATCCTTCGTACCAGAATTCAAAAGTTTTTTTTTTTTTTTTGTTCTCTGTTGGTGTGTGCATATTGCATATGTCAGCATTTGGTGTCCTGTGGACATTGTTGTTTTGAATTTGGATTTTACTGATCTCTGTGGGTTTTATATTACATGTGGGGTGGGAGAGAAGAGGGGGGAGGGGTTGAGAGTTGTTTGTCTTTTACAATGGGTGTTCAAAGCTGTTCATTGGGAGATCCATTCATCTACTTCTTGGCACTCTTTAAGATTCAAAACATGCAGCTGTATAGCTTAGAAGATGAAATGGTTTATAATTTTGTCGACTCTATTTTTATCCAGTAGGTTTGTTCCATTTTTGCCATTTTCTTAACAAAAAAATATAAAGCAGTTAATCAAAGGGTGAACTGTCATTTGTTTTTGCAACTTTTATCCTCAGAAATGGTTTTCAGGTGTTCACAATTCATCAGGTTAATATAGAACTCTAAAGAATTCAAAACCTCTAGGCTGAAAGATAATCTTTGTAGCTGTTAAAACACCTTGTCCATCTCCTGTTCTAACCATGTGCTCGGCAGTAAGACATCAACGCTGATGTGCAGTCAGCTTCAGGTTTCCGTCACTGATCTCGTCCTGGATCTGTGTCTCTTGAATAGACGGCTGTGCTTTAGTGTTTAGTAGTGAGGTAACGCGACGCAGGGATTGCTTGCTTTTTGGCATCAGTGCAGCTTCTGGGATCTGTGGGGAGAGAGAGAGAGAGAGATACGGGAAAACAGGCCCACAACTGCTCGCATCCATCTGATGTCAATAATTAATAACCATAATTGTGTTTGTTTCCTCCACTAATGGCTTTTTGCTAACCAACGCTGGATGATAATCAGACAGAGCCGTTCAAATAGTTTCCCCATGCTTGGTCCTTAAACATCGGGACATCATCTGGAGTGTCGCATCCTCTGCAGGCACAGGGTCTTTGAATCGCACCTTTTTAAACGTGGCTCAACATTAGCTCGCATCAAAGCTGAAACGGCTGATGAACGGAGCAAGAGGTCACACATCAGTCTGTCACGTTGATCAGGTTCACGTCCTGACTCACTCTGTTACATGTGTGGCTCTCATGTCCAGCGCTGACCTAAGTACACACTACAGTCCCTGCTTTGGTTTGCTGTTGTCTGGCAGTCCAGCATTAACACACACACACACAC
>NW_023339796.1:17055712-17059430 GCF_004916995.1 Morone saxatilis | reverse complement strand
CACACACACACACACACTGGAGACGGGCTGTGTTCAGGCCTATGCACCGATAGACGGCGCTTTTGTTTGTAGTGTTCAGAGTTGGCGTTTTGAGGCGAGTCTGTGCTTTTTGTTAAAAAGCAGACTTGCAGCTTATGACTTGATGTAACATGGTATCTGCATATAATATATATATATATAAATATAAATATATATCTGTGCTATCACAGGGGATTCTTTTGTATGCCACTCGTACGCTAAGGGTGGATTTTAAAGTTACTTTTTGAAGACCCTTGAAATATGTGATGGTCTTGTACATCACATGGGGTCGTGACCATGAGGAATGGTTTTCTATAAAATACCATTAAACAGTCATAGCGAAATAAAAAAAAAAGAGCAGCCCTTCGAAGGGTGTTTTTCTTCTGCACTTTAGACTAAAAATGGAGAAACAGGGAGGTGTGTTTGTTCAAGCCATCGTAGACACATCTAATGTTTAAAATGCTCTTAAAGATGAATCAGAATTGATGCAGAAAACGTGCAGTGTTCCGGAGGCTAAATAAGGGTGAATAGTGTCCTGTCTGACTCCTCGGGGTACGTCAAAGTTGAACCAAGCCAACTTCATGGCATTCCAGGTCTCATCTCGCTAATGGTTTGATACACACATGCGTCGTCGGACATTTCAGTGGTTTCGTTCCGAATGTTCCTTGTTTTAGAAAATTTTGTACTGAAGCTAAAGACTATTTTGAAGTTTGCTTTAATACAGTCAGCAGTGATTGGACTGTACCACAAAGACACTATTTCAAATGATGTCTATGACAGTGGAATGGTATTTTATAAGGTTTTGTTTTTAGATAAGCTTTTTACACTGCATTCAAGTGTGTTTGCTATTTTTTGTTCCTACCGAAAGTACTAACGTTAATTCTATCTTTGCTATGTTGGAGAGCCCTTGAAGGTTTTGTACTTCTCAAAACTTTTGTAATTCTGATTTATTTGTAGTTACGTACACGAAATGAACAAAAATATAAAATCTGGATTTAATTGTTGATGTATTATAACACAGAACATGTAAATACCAATTTGCAGATTTGTTTTTTTTGTGTCGTCTTTGCCCTCACCTATGTTGTACTCTCTCTCTCTCACTCACATGGTTGCAGTCCGCAGCCTCCTGATCTGACTGTTGATATCACTCAAGATTTCAAGGTCTAGAATAAAATCTATTTTGATAATACTATTGTGTTTGCTTTTAATTTCCACACTGCTGCACGGACATGGTTTCTTTTATTGAGGGAGTGTTTATGTATGGGAAGCACACATTGGTGTAAACTGTATCATATGTCATGCATACAAAGGACAAACCAAAGTAAATACAACAGGTCTAAATACATCAGTTTTGAGCCACGCTGGCACTGTGGCTCGAGGTGTCGCAGTGTTGGTTTATGCTCCCCAGACCTTTCCTCTACCGCCATCATAAGGTCAAAATGTTGTCCGATACTTTAATAATGATGGAAGGTAAGATAAGGTTTGCCGGTATTCAGCCATACTACCATGTGTTTTGTGGCAAATGCTAGCATGCTAACCTACTAAGATGGTGAACATGGTACACAATACATATGCACGAAGTTCAATGCACTGCTGTTCCTGTAAGTACAGCACCACAGAGCTGCTAGCTTAGATAGTCTTGTTCAAATGATGTGGTAACAGGCAACAACCACCTCTGCTGTTAGACACTGCGTTGTGAGCTTTGGAAAAAGTTCAATAGGCTAAATGTGCTTTTAGCAGCCTTTTTAAATGTCATTTAGATTATAAAGCACTTAGAAGAGACATTAGACAGGAGTTCGCCTAATACGTCTACTTCCTCTTTTTACTTTTCTTCTTATTTTCCCCAGGTTCTTCACTTCACCTCTGTCATTACAGCTGCTGTTGTTCCTGTCTAGAGATGATGATATTCTGCGTGGATCCAGCCCGGAGACTCGGATTATAACACTATGTGGTATTATGGTGTGTAATATTTACTGAGGGAAAAAAGGCGGCCCGTTTACAGAGAAAGTTCCCATCGAGTTTGCACAATCCTGTTTTGCATCCCAGCTCCTGGACTGCTACTTGTTGTTTGTTTTACTCTGTTCAAAAGCCAGCAGCCTCACATGCTCTAACTGTGGCAGCTATAACAACACAGGACAAAGACAAACCACTTGTTTAAAACCACTTGTTTAAAACCATGTGAAACAGTCATGTGTATCGCCAGTTTACACGATGATGATATGGGTGGCGTTACCAAAAGATTGCGCTCTGGAACCTGGTTTCAGAAGTTTGCATTTTCAACGTACCTGCTAACTAAGTGTTAGTTGTTGCCAGGGCATCAAATAGGTTAAATAGATTGTTTGCTTGTGGTTGCTGCTTGGTTGTTAAGGTGATTATAATGCACCATTCATATACTGTGGGACTCCATAATTACCTGATTCTAATCTGTTCCTGTCATCTTTTATATCATAGCTGCAGCTGAATAACACTACAACTGTCTCATAATGTAATTCAGTATTTAAATAACAGTGTTTGTAGAAGCCTGCAGAGATTTTCTATCTTTTACCATATGTTCGAGTTGCATAATTTTTACAGCCAGTATGGAAACAAGGGATCATAACACTTTCCACATGCACCATGTGAATGTTATTGATATTGACAAATACACAACTGTTCTGTTTTTGTAACAACCAAATATGTGTGTAGTTCTGTGTAGTGCGCACATACGCTTTGCATACCTCTTTACACTTTCCTTGGAACGTGATGCATTAGTCATGCACTCAGCAGAACCTGCCTGCTTTGTTCTGCGATCTTCCACATCTGTGACCTCCTGACGAGCATTTCTTCTAATCAGGTCATTCAGTATATTTTTAGGTATTTACTGTGTCAGTCAGCTGCCAAACTCCCAGGTGAAACTCTGGGCAGCTGCACTAAATGAGGTTTGACTATTTGGAGACTTATTTATTTTGTCTGCGCTGAATGGAGAGTAAGTGGAGATGAACCCCAAACAACCCAGATACGGGTAAATGTCAGTCTAAATATAAAGCCAGAAACATCCCACATTTTACAACTACTACTAACATACTTTAAATGGACTGGTTGCACAGCAGACATTTAGAAACGGCTCAGTTCCATTAAGTGTCCCAGTAGCAGTGAAAATGAACCAGCACGCAGAATAGCAGGACCTCCACTAAGTGGAATGCAGCTATTATTAATATAGCCTACCAGTGAAATTCCTGCTATGACATGTCTACATATCTGCTGTGCAACCAGTCCATAGCTACAGTAGTAATGACGAACTCAATTACTAAAACAAAAAAACACGTAAAAAAGGAAAGTGGCAGGTCATTCGACAGGTTGTTCCAGAGTCGTGGCGCCCTGACTCCAAAGGTTAGGCCTCCTCTGGTTTTTAGCCTTGACCTAGGAATTACTAATATACCTCTGCTGGAGGATCTCCAGCTGTATTCAGGCTGTAAGTGGTCAGTAAGTTAGTGAGGGTTAGTTAGTTAGTAGGTTATTTGGGCTAGTGGATTTTGTAAGTAGTCTTGCTGCAGCATTTTGAACTAATTGAAGTTTGGAAAGGTTATTGGAGTACAGCGAGTTGCAGTAGTCTTAGCGGGATGCAATGAAAGCGTGAATGACCTGCAGAGGCGGTAGTTACAAAGAACAAATACTTTGTTGCTATTCTTGAGTAGTTTTTTCACGTATCTGTACTTTACTT
>NW_023339796.1:17054228-17055694 GCF_004916995.1 Morone saxatilis | reverse complement strand
CTTGCAATAAACGCAATAAATATATTCTTAAAAAAAAAAAAAAAGACACTGATTTTACACAAATATTTGACCTAGAACATATAAATGGAGAATAATAAGTGGCTATGGACGGAGGAAGAATTATTTTTAGAAATGACATTGAGTATTGATTGACTTAAATGCTGAGAGTGTTTTACAGCAAAGGTCTGAGAAAGTTTGATTTATTGACTGAGGGCTCAGTAGAAAGTAGGGGAGGGTTTGTGGTTTGGCTGATAATATTATAATATGATATATGGAGTCTTGATTACTTTTGGCTATAAAATCAGAAAAACAGTTACAAGTTAGCATTTCCCATGACATCCTTTCCAGTGGAAAGTTTTGTAAGCCTCCGTTCTGAAGCCTTCCATCTGCTTAACGACAAGTTCATTATTATCTAAAATTTTTATGCAATAAGTGTAATGAGCTGAGGGTGGGGCTCGGAAGAATTTCCCTCAGGGTGAATTTTAAAAATATGTGCGAGTGACTATTGCCTCACAGCTGTCTTTATGGTCACAAACAAAGAGGGAAATAAAACATGGTCCAGGGTGTGGCTCTTTTTGTCTATAGCTTCAGTTTGAGCCCAAGCTAAATTTAAATAATTTATTTTAATTTTAAATAATTTATTGTAAATTTAAATAATCTAGAAGTTCAGAAAATTATTCTACAAACAGGCATGTAAATGCCATAAAATGGAGGCAGTGTTCAGTTGGTACATTTCCATTAATGGCTAGTATTTTGTGAGGTTACCTAGAGTCTATTGGTCAGAGACTACAGCCATGCCAGCACCTCTGCTGATTAGATGTTATAGGGTTGTTGTCGACAAATACAAATACATCTATTTCATTAGATAAAGGAAGACTTTGACCTGCTGGTGGTGACAGGGGAAAAGTAAGAGGATGATCAAAGGCGTTAGGAGTCATCCTCTAGGCACAGTGAACACCAAATTTCACAGAAATTCATTAGTGTTTCAAAGTCCAGACCAAAACGGTCGACCAACTGACAAATTGACATTATCATATAGTTTCTATTTTTTTCTCAAAAAGTAAAAAATAAATAGATGTTTTTCACAGTAGTCTGCTCATCCGCTATTGTACATGATAACACTCTGTATAAGTAGGTGACCTGTTGTGGTCTGTGTATTTGCATTGCTGCAGCCCCTTCGTCCCAATAAACATGAAATGAGGAGAGAGAGTAGCAGTGAAGAGGGGATTGTGGAAAGTAGGTACAGTATTTTCTGAATGTTATTATAGAGAATATATTGTATTCACACTTACAGCTTCTTTTTCCACAGACCAGGAAATTCCAAGTAGATAAATTGAGGGTGCTTTGAATATGCTTGTTTCCGTGTACATAGCACATATTCAAATCCCTAAATAGTATACCAAAAACCTGTACAAAAGAACTTTCACTTAAACAGGAAATGAAACCACACTCGAATGGGGGGGGGG
>NW_023339796.1:17046011-17054128 GCF_004916995.1 Morone saxatilis | reverse complement strand
GGGGGGGGGGGGGGGGGGGGTGCAAACATCAGGGTATTTGCATTTCTGCTGATTTTTCAATTTCTTTCAATAAATGAAATAATTAATTTGTGTTTAATCAGGTTGACTTGGTTTTATCAATCTTTCCAGACAGAGATTGAGTTGGATGTTGTCCTGCCTTTTAGATATCACTCAAAAAAGACAAGGGCAGGCCTTCCTTTTATCATTTCCTCCACCCTCTCTCTTTCACATCAACACACATTGGCCAGCCCCACGCTGAAATAGGGAAGGGAGGGGAGAGAAGAGAAAACTAAGACAACCGGCAACTTACTGTCTACACACTCAGAGAGCAGAAGAATCAGAAAAACCACACTCACTCACAGATATTCTCACACACACGGTTTCACTGTTAAACCAGGGATTGATGCCTGCTTCTGACAAAACGTTTCACCTCCTGTCATCTGAAGGAAAAGTAAACTTCAAGCAGAGAAGAGGATCTGTGCAGAAGAGAGGAAGACTCAGTGGGGAAAGGTTGCTGCCTCTGTTTCGGATTCACACAGAGATATATTCTTTTACTGGTGAGTGTTGGAGTGATCAGTTGAGTGATGGTGTGCTTTTCCTCCCTCCCTTCCTCTGTGTTTCAAATCTATTTATACAAATAGTGACTTTCGAAATATGCTATTTGGGTGGTTCACTTTCCCAGAGCTTGTTTTAGATGCAGCTGAGACAGAGTGAACACTTGTATATGTCCTGGTTCCAGTAAATGTTAGTACAGTATGGCACAAACAGAAGAACAACCTGTTTAAAGGAGGGACTGATAGTGGAAACACCTACAGTCAATAATTGTAACTAATCTAAGGCCATTATTAGACCACAGAAACACAATTAATTAAAAAACTGTTAATCTAAAGGGGGACTGTAGAGAAATGTTAAAAATAGGGAACGTCTCAAGGTATATATATAACTCTATGAACAGTGTATGCTGTGCACCTGTCACATGAGCTCTGTCTCTTTGGACTCACTGTTATAGTCTTGTATCACATGTATTTAGTAGTTTTACAGGAAGTTAGCGTCTCTTCCTCTAAAACCACCAACTTAATGCAAATCAGGTGTAACAGGGCGTAATATCATTGAAGAACTGATGGAAAATATTAGATTTTCTACTGAACCATAATCAGGTCTGTATGTATATATGCTCAAAAAGGCAGCAGGCATGTAATGGGCCTGGACATATCAACATTTAAGTGTATCTAGCCATGCACATAGTTTCGGTTTGGTTTGATTTCACCCTGATAAAATGGAGGCAAATGAAATTTCAAAAGTTACATGTAAAAAATGTTTTCATTGTAGCTGTTCTACCAAAGAAGTAGCCCCCCATGAAAGAGTAACATAGTGTTGTTTCTAGAAAAAGATGTTGCTGTTGATGTAATATTTTAGTTTTTTGAGCACCACTTTGTGTCGGGGTAAAGGCAGAAACCTCACAGGCAGATTTCCAATTTCCAAACCTGCGCATAAAAACTCCAAACTCCCTGCATGGGTAGATACCATGAGTATCTACAAGTAAATTAGGTATTTTTCTTATTTGGGTGAACCGACCCCTTTAAAGGTGAGGTATGACCAATTGTATTGCCCCTTTATTTCCCCCGTTATCAGCAACCCTCAATTATTCTTTCATATTCATTTGTTCATGTCACAATCCTGCAGGTGTGTGCGCTTATCTCCATACTGGCCAGTAAAAATCTGACTGCTTTTATGACAGCTAGGCTGTAAAGTAAGGTATTTTGCCCACCCTGGAAAAATGAACTTTATAACAAAGAACTGGTTGTAACAGTAAGTGTGTCTGTGTGAGAGATGATGTGAACCAGAGGTGAAGCAGAGTTTCTCATTATCAGGCAGAGAGAAAAGAGAGCCATTCTGAGCCAGTGACCCCATTAGGCACAGGCCATCCAGTGATGTTTAAAAAGCTCTCGGGGTGCGGTGGGAGTCCCAGGCCCCGGGCCCATCATGATCCCCCCCTTGGTTTCAGCCCAGCCCAGGCCGGAAGAAGGCTATTCTCGTCCCGCATTGTGCTGCCGAGCTATTCTGACGCTGTCCATTGTGTCCGAATGCTTTCCATGACTCTCAGCGATTTCAGTGGGTCTGCACCTTAAACCCCTCCATTATGGACTGGCTTGCATTGCCACATTTGCTGTGTTGGCTTTTGCTTTCAGTCCCCCCACCCTCCATTCATCCCAACCCTAACTTTTGAGTTTTCAGCTAACGTAACAACTCTTACACAGAAACACTGAATACAAGTGGGTGCATTCAAATGCCAAGTTCAGATCCAACCACAAAAAACGTTTTGCTTATAATAGTAGTTGCGTAGTTTCATTTGTAACTGAAAAACACATAAAAAACATGCTTGCAAAAACTATTTCCAAATACGGAACATGTTAGCAAAGCAGACATTGTAAGACAAGAATTTTAAAATTTCCTCTTCCTTCTTTTGAAATTATAGGAAGCAGAGCTTTCACATGTGTGTTTCAACAAAGCATTTGTTAAACTACAGTGTTCTCTTTTCTCAGTACAGACAGCTTCATGGGTGAAAGATGAGTCTCCAGCTGCTGGTTGACTGTGAGTGTGTGAGTTATTCTGCAATGGAGGACGTTTCCCAGCAGACTCAGTGACTCCCACCGCCACCTATGCCTCCTGCTGAATGTGGAAAGCCTAGGATGGAAGACCCACCAAGTGCTGGTCTGAGGCACTGGAATAACACTTGCAACCTCCACATCCTCAGCCATCTCACCTCCTCCTTTGCACACACAAGCTGCTCCACCATCATCACCAACCAGACGAGGACCACCGCCACTGGGTGACAAGATTCCAGGATGTTTGTGAATTTCCGCCGGATACGAAAATGCCAGTGTGTGCAGCTGATGACCACCTGCTTGGTGCTGTCACTGATGATGGTTTGCTGGGAACAGCTGGACAACAGCGTCGTCAGCCACGTCAAGTCCTACTCATACCGCTACCTGGTCAACCGCTTCACCTACATCAACAAGAGCCTCACCATCCCACGTGAGCAGGCCAGAAGCTTCAGCAACTTCCGCTACCTGCTGGACCACCCGAAGAAGTGTGTAGGCAAGGACGTCCTCCTCCTCCTCTTTGTCAAAACGTCCCCAGAGAACATTGAGAGGCGAAACGCCATCAGATCCACCTGGGGTAATGAGACCTACATCCAGAATGCACTGGGAGTGACAGTCAAGGTGGTGTTCGCTTTAGGAGTGCCTCAGACCAGGAAGGGGGAGCCCTCGTGGAGCAAGAAGAGCGGGATTGGTTTTCAGAAGCAGCTCATCCTCGAGGACAGTCTCCATGGTGATTTGGTCCAACAAGACTTTTTAGACTCCTTCCACAACCTAACCCTGAAGCTCATCATGCAATTCCACTGGATGCACAACCGCTGCACACACGCCCGGTTTCTCATGACCGCCGACGACGACATCTTCGTCCACATGCCCAACCTGGTGAGCTACCTGCAGGAGATGAGCAGCAGAGGCGTCACAGACTTCTGGATTGGTCGAGTGCACAGAGGAGCTCCGCCAATCCGCAGCAAAGACAGCAAATACTATGTGTCTTATGAGATGTACCAGTGGTTGTCGTACCCAGACTACACAGCTGGGGCCGGGTATGTTGTCTCCAGCGACGTAGCGGACAAAATCTACCATGCCACGCTGACCCTGAACGCCTCTCTTTACATAGACGATGTGTTTATGGGCATCTGTGCCAATGCCGTCGGTGTGTCACCACAGGAGCACGTCTATTTCTCAGGTGAGGGCAAAGCTCCCTACCACTTGTGTATCTATGACCAGATGATGACGTCACATGGTCATGTGGAGGATATCTATGACCTGTGGAAGGCAGCTACCCACCCGCAAGTGAAACAAACAACTTCTGGACTCATAGGGAGGCTGTACTGCACAGCTGTGAAAATGTCTTTCCTTTGTAAACCTTACTATTTTAACACCTATCCTTGCAAGGCAGCCTTTGTTTAGTCCGGGTTGGGTGTGTCAGTGTGCGACAGAGAGAGAGAGAGAGAGAGAGGGAGTGTGTCATAGGTCGTAATGAAAGGATGATCATCGCTGAATATTACCTCAGTCCTTTCAGTTGGACACCCATGTCAAAACACTGGAGCGCGTGTTCACTGTCGAGAGACCGGGCGGTTCAGGTTTGTCACTGTTACTGTGAGATCACCAACGTGTCAATGACCTCTAGTCTTGGTGGTTTAATAATGTGATAACACTGGCTTTGCATGGACAGCAGAATGTGTTAAAGAATGGGTCCTAGAAAGATGCTGTTGTCTAAACTCAAAACAAGATTTTAACTGATGAACTAGTTGATAAAAGAACATACTTGTCTTGGATTCTGCACCCTTCTGCTGCTAAAAACAAAATGTTTGTCGAAACTTTTTCCAAACTATAAAAACATAACAGGGCCACCTCTCTCACTGGCGTTTACCTCAAATAAATACACTTTTTAAAACTTGAGGGAGCTATAGGAGGTCTGTGTTTCTAAACTGATGATGCAAAGCAGAAGGAACACATTTGGTTCCTGGTGTGTGAGTGAAAGTGAAAACCATATCCTGTTGGTCAGTGATGTGTCAAATCTTAAAATGTCTCCATGTCATTAAAAGTGCAAAATTCTTCACATCAAAGTAGAGTAGATGTTTAACTGCAACGACTTTACAAACAATTCCTGTGCTGAAATAATTATGATGTGTGGTTGTTATAAGATCTTTTTTTGTAATTTGTAATTTGTGAAATATGTTTTTTAATTAAATAAAATCTCCAAAGTGAAAGTGTTTTATTAATGTTGCTAGTAGTAGTCGTCAATAATGTCCGTTTGTTGGCCAGGAAACACAAGCTTAGGAAATGTCTATTAGGAAACACTGGAACAGTTGAAGAGTTCACTGGTTTGACAGCACAACTCTTTTAACTGGTACAACTTTAATGGCTTTTAATAGATTTATAATAACGACATTCTCTAGAAAAAGTCAAACATATTAGCAAGGCCAAGAAATAGTCCGGCACATAACCTGTGAACAGTTCACACTTTTGACACTTCCGGCCCAAAAACTGAAGTGTTAAGTGTGAAGTGAACTCTGACCACATTGTGTTTAGGCGCGAATCACTGAACCACAATACAGCGTATGCAGCGCATGCATAAGGTGCAATGCTCTGAAACCATGTGCACAAGACACCAATTACTACACAGCCTCATATGTTTGCCCTCCCGCTCCTAGCAACAGTTTGCTGAGCAGCAGAGCAGGTTTAAGTGCAACACGAGCCTCATTAGAGTGGAAGTGCAAACATCTTACATGGAACAATATATTATTTTAAAGCTTTATAAGTGAAGGAATGGATGTTGCCTGAAGGTGTGCACTGGAATACTGCCCACTATGATTTTGATTCAGGCATTTTCCATCTGACATGTGATACGTGGAGCCAAAAATACCCCTGGCATCGGCCAGAAAGTCATCAGTGTCCTCAAAGTGATCCACGGAGGCATCTGGCACACTGCTAACAGCAATAACTCAGGCTGGTCCCATGTCAGCGCTCAACAGATGCAAGATAAATGTCATAAACCTGCACAGACAAAATGGTGGTGATTTTTCACTTGTTTGATTAAATCAGGCCAGAGGAAATACCAAACCTGAAAAACAATGTCAGAGTTTTTGACAGGAAGTCAAAGACAGAATTATGATTTCTACACTCACACATCACTGAAGGTATGGTTTTTGTTGTTGTATTATTCTCAATTCAGACGTTTGTTGGATTTTCTGAATGTATATACCTGCATTGTTCATTGGCTACAGTAGCCATTGTATGTCCTCTTTCTGGTGCAGCAACAGCACGGTTTCCTCTCTGAGAATATTACATTTTTCACAAATCTCACCTCAGTAAAATATCAATTTTTCTTTGAAAATTACTAAGTAAACGTCTCAATGTCTCCCAGTTTAAGGTCATGAAAATGTCGCCCTCTCCTCACTTCATTTCCACTCACTGTGAATTGTCAATATGTTTATTTATGGCACCTCATCCTGAAATGTGATGTTGCCTGGATTAGCTGTTCCCCAAACAGCTGCTCTGTTTCCAAGGCAACATAAAGAAGAATAATTCACACATAGGATTTAGACCGGCCTAACAACACAACCAGCTGCCTACATCTGTTTACTAAACAGCTGAAAAGGAATTTTTTTAAATGGCCTGGTACTTCGATATAAACTTATAGATGGTAAATATGCAATCATGTTCATTTAAATTAGAAAATGTGATAATGTCATGTACAATATGTGAGCTATTTTGTATAATTTCCCTGGGAGATAAAAACTGGTTAGTTATTTTTAGATTTAATCTAGTGAACATGACAGAGGATCGGCCCATGAGGAGTCAGCCACGGACTTTAGACAATGAAGCTCATCCTTAGCCGATTCCCAAAAGGTAGCTTTGCTAACTAATTGTGTTGACAAAGTTGACATGCTAAATATAGTTGCAGACAGTGCTGGTCAGTGCGCCAGCTGAGCCCAGTGTGCAAGCTATTACTATAGCTCATTAAAAAATACTTTCAGAAGCCTCTCTTTGGGCACTGGCAAAACGCAGCCATAAGTCAATTATAAGAAGCATCAAAGAGGATTTACCAATGCGCGGAAAGTAAGTTTACTCAAGATGAACAAACTTCCTCAATTGTAATACTCTTTACTGATGTTGCCAAATTTGTACCTTGTACCTAGCAGCACCTTTGTCAATTCTGGTAAAATGTCACAATTTATCTTACAAGAAACAGATTTCAAATGAAAATAGGGAAATTCCAATGACTTAAAGCTGTAGTAGCTATTATATATAGTAACGTTACCAATCGCAATTCATACTTTGCAGTGGTTGCCATGGATACCTGGCGGGCAGCCCAAGGAAACCCGCCCCGACTTCATCTGTCCCTATTAATAGGTAAAAAAGTAGACGTTACATTTTTTCGAGTGGAAGTAATTGACTTGAATAAGAAACATTTCAAAGTGATCCTTGAAATTTTGGAATTAATGGACGTTTTAATTTAGTTTGAACCAAATTCCAATACCAAGAAAACTTGAAAAAATTAACAGCCGTGTATATGGTCAAATTATCACAGAAGAAATGATTGCCTTGGGTTTTTTCCCGTTCCCAGTAAAACTAAAACTTAAGTAAACGACGGTTACGCACGTAACAAACAAAAAAAGCCATTTAATGTTTGAAATGGGTGGCCATGGGGTTTTTGCAAACCTCGGGGTGAATAAATTAAACAACAGCAAGAAACATTGGAAATTAAAAACAATTGCAAAGTTTTTAAAGTTCAGTTTTTAGCCGCAAAGCCTTTTCCCTCGCCTGCTTGAATGAAAAAAAAATGCCCCAGGACAAAAAACACCGACCGGTCTTCCAACCACCTTACCATTTAGTTTTTACTGGGTTTTCTGGCCCTGGGAGAACGATGTTTCTTTTTCATTAAAGTTTTAAACTGGGTTTTCCTGCCCTGGAGAACGATTGTTTGCCCGTTAAATGTAATATTTTTTATTTTTTTTGGGAAGGCAACCCACTTATTTGGTGTTCCGGGGTAAAAGGCAAGTAAACCCCCTCACAGGAAAGGATTCCCCAAATTTTTCCAAACCCCTGGCCGCCATAAACTCCAAAACTTCCCCTGCCATGGTAGAATACCCCATGAAAAAGTATCTACAAAGTAATAGGTTGTTTTTCTTTTATGGGGTGGAAGACCCGAACCTTTTTAAAAGTGAGGTTATGACAATTGTTTTGGCCCCCCTTTAAATTTCCCCCGTTTATCAAAACAAAACTAAAATTATTCTTTCCATATTCCAAATTTTGGGTTCAGGAGTCCATTTAAAAAAAAAAGCTTCACCAGGACGTGTCCTCTGGGTGGGGATTTGGGGGGAATCGGGGAAATGCCCCAAGGAATGTTCCCTCAACTGTTCTAGAGACCTCCCCTGTTTCCAACCTCGGTTTTGAAACCCACACCAGGCCCTTCAAACAAGTTCCCGAGGGGGAACTTCCATCTGGGAAAACCCTGCTTGCCCTTTGGCTGGGGGGTTTGAACATAAGATAACATTTTGTAAATTGTTT
>NW_023339796.1:17030367-17045986 GCF_004916995.1 Morone saxatilis | reverse complement strand
TCATTTAGCTCACCAGGATGTGGTCTCTTTGGGATTGGGATGATGCAGGATGTCTTCCACTGTCTAGGGACCCTCCCCTGTTCCAAGCTCAGGTTGAACACACAGGCCTTCACAAGTCGAGGGGAAACTCCATCTGGACCTGCTGCTTTGCTGGGGTTGACATAATAAACATTTGTATTGTTTCAAATATGTTGCATGGTCACAAGGAATAAGATTGTTTTGACCTAACACACACACATATATATATTACGTGTTTTTCACTCCTGACTCCTGTATGGACAGCCTAAAAGCATCTTTGAATCTCACTAATTTACTGAACAAATGCCAAATGGAACAGTGGACTGAATAGTGGATCATCTCCAGACAGTTTGTTAGTGTTATTACTATTGTTATTTTAATTTGTACCTTATTTGCTGTATTGTTTTGTCTATATGCATGTGAAAACTCAATACAAATTTAAGTTACAAAAAAAGGAATCTCACTAATTTACACTTTATAACTATTACTTTAAAACAAGTGGCATATTTCACAGATTAGGAGAAAGAGGGCGAAGATGTTTGTGCTACTACTGGTGTTTATGCATTGGAGGAAAAGCTTATTAAACTCTGAATGAGGAACAATACTGACCTTTTAGGGTCTGAAGAACAGATTCTTTACCACAATAAGATTTTTCCTCCTGCTACTTCCAAATACAGTTATTACCTTTCAATCATTGTCTTGACAGAAATTCTTCCGCAACAAACATATTAACATTTATGAGACCTTTTGCCCACAGATTACATTAGGAGACAATGGTAAACTGGGACAGGACATCATTTAGAAGATAATATGAGAATCAACTGTTTTTATTTGCAATACATAATTTAATATACATAGGCTGCGTTATAAATATTTTTGGAAATACCGAAGAATATGTAGACTTACAAGAAAGTGACAGAGGAAGTGCTCAACTTGTTTTGAAGTCATAATTTGTTAAACTAAAGCAAAAGAGTCAAAATGCAAAGATAACTGCAATATTATTCTATACAGTAGCTTCAATTTTGGTTTTATTCTTTAGGAGGAAAAGGTGGTTCTGTGTGTGTGTGTGTGTGTGTGTGTGTATGTTTGGATGGATATAGTTTAACTGTTAAAACACTGAACTGAAGAGAATAAAACCCTTTCAAGCACGGTGTGCGAGCGCAGACAAGGTGCAGTGTGCAAAGGAAATGACTGTGGCTTTTTTTCCGGGACAGTTATTTGCTCACAACAAACCACGGATGGAAATTTTAACCTCTAACTGAAAAAGAATTGGGATACTTACAGGTAACATTTATTAGGCCATGCCTTAGAAAGAGTTTCCACAAACCCACTGACTCATTCTTTTGTAGGTTACTTTCTTATACCCACAGTCTGAATAATAGGAGAAATACATCATTTCCTAGACAAGGAAATGTTTTAAGCATCAAATGGAAGAACATTTCAGAAGTTCCTGCACACATACAGTACTGTGCAGAAGTTTAAGGCAGGTGTGAAAAAAGGCTGTAAACTAAGAATGCTTTCAGAAAGGGAAGTGTTAATAGTTTTTTTTCACCAATTGACAAGATGCAGTGAATCATCAGAAGACACTCTTTGTACTCCCACACAGTTCCTGATGGTTGTGGAACAACGCCCTTGTCTCTTCGTAGTGTGAACTTAAGTCGACGGTGGGAACCTTTGGTGAGGTCAGCCATTGGTTTGTGGAGTGCCGCCTTAAAAACGGAGCGAATCAGCGGACGTGACGGACTGCGAGTTAGGCTGCGCTCATTGGCTGCGCAGTTTTGATTCGTCCGTGGCCGGAAACAATGGCGGCTCGCCTGGTTACACGTGATCTGGTATAACGGCTGAACAGTAAAATGAAGACCATCGGCTGTATGTTGGGGGTCGTTGTCCTGCTGCAGAGTAAATGGGGCCCAATCACACGCCCCCTGATGGTACTGCATGATGGTTAAGTGTCTGTCTGTATCAGTGCTGACTTACAGAGCCTCCACCCTGCTCCACTGCTGACTGCAGTTCCTGTTTTCGTTCATAGCTGAGTTGCATAATGTATCTCAATGCTCCCCACCCTGCCGTAGTCACACACCCAACCTATGCCATGTGTCCCCAGCACTCTCCTCAATAACACACGCACATTCAACCTACATGTAAAACTGATGATCATTATCACCTGTTTGGTAGAACTGGTTGATCACACACCTGACTAAGCCTACAAAACCCCTGACTCTGTGCAAGTGTACCTATAAGAACTGATGCTGGGCTGAAGGCAAAGGGTAGTAACACCAAATACTGATTTGATTTAGATTTTTCTTTTGTAAATTGCTTCTTTACATTCTTAGTTTACAGCATTTTCTCACACCTGCCTTAGACTTCTGCACAGTACTGTAGTACAACTTTTTAAAGATTTAATGATACTATTTGCTTTTAATTATAAAGTGTGCACATCATAATCTTACACATTCATTCAGCTGTGCAGCCTGCAATTTGCAGTCAAGACTTGGCACCTCGCAAAAAAAACACCAACATTTCCTGTTGCCAACAAAGCTCTGATAAATTTTTTTTTACATCTGCTGACTGTGTGTATAGATGCATCTACAGATGAGTGAACACCCTCAGGCCACGACAAATGTGGAGATAGAAATCTAATTAAACAAATTGTCATTGTCCAAAAATTAAAACGTGTAAGCTGAATGCTGATGAGAATATAACAATATGTTTTTCTGAGGCTGATAATTGTGGATGGTACTGAACCCTGTAGTGTGGAGTAGAGAGGATCGGGTTGACATTATCTTTCTGAATCATCTTTGGAAACACAGAAAATGAGTCCTTCCAAAAAGCAGCTGTTGCACAACTGATTGTTTTCAGACATTTACAAAAGGAACAAATAAATGTTCAGTAAGTGATTTTAAAAAAAAAGGTTTTGATACCGAGCGGTCTTAAATGAAAACTCCAATTTCACACATCCAGTCTACTTACAGGCGTTGGGGAAATATCTCTCTGCTTGATGCTAGCAACTCAAAGTATTTCACCAGTATGGATCTAAAATTGTTCAATGCCAGAACAAATGAAACAGCTTGTGCACCATGGGATACAGTGTAAAATGATCTTTGAGTAGTTATTAACAGGTACTGAGTTAACTGTATTGACTGTTATATGGCCTTATGCTGACTTCTATACTTTCAGAAAACTTTATAAATGGAGTCCTTCAAAAAAAAAAAAAAAAAAAAGCAGGAGACTGAAGTGTGCTTTTCACACATCTCAAAATAAGTGTCGTTTACTATTCAAGTGGGAATTACACGACTAACAAACTAAATGTACACGATTTTAAGAACTGCAGATCTTTACTTCTTCAAACACATTATCCAACTGCGTGAGAAAAGCATAAAAACATTAAAGTTCACGCTACCTTCAACTGCTTTTGTGAATACATGAGTACACTAGTGACACTTCCCTGCCAGTTTCTAGTCTGCTGATTTGCCAGTAGGTGGTGCTGCTGTGTCCCATCTTCCTGACCTGTGCCTACTCACTCCGCCTGCTTCTACAGCCATGTTGAGTTCTATGCAGATTGTGACCCTGTCATTAAGTACATACTCCAGTGAACACTAGTACACCACAACAGACAAAGCAAGTTTACTTACAGCAATTTAAGTTTATTAAGACATTCATACAATTCTGGAAGGAGGAAATCTGAAAAGTAGTCAAGGGGGTAAATAGCAATATACTCTGGTAAGGGTAAAACCACGTTAGCTAAATATGGCCAACCAGTGAGGAATTCTGATAAAGCAAGTGGGATTAAAAAAACAATATAAATGTATGGTACATTTAAATTAAAACATTCACAAAAGATAACAAAAAGCAAGTGAATCTACAGTAGAACATGACAAGTGCCTCTATTAAGCAGGCCCACAATACATCGTACATATGTTAGCATAACATAATTTGCAGACTTTATACAGCACTTATACCTTTTAGTCCACAAGTAAGTTACTAAATGGTGGAGAACATCGAATACACACATCTTAATTGAACATGGAAAGAAATACCTGATAAGGACCTTTATGTTTACAGACCCCATGGCTTTGTAGCTCCAACCAGCCGACTGTCAAGGTTAGAATCTACAACTGTCCGAGAGGGACCACCATAGAAGTCACCTCGCTTTTAACACATACCAAAATTCTGATCCAAGGTTTAGCATTGAGAAGTTTTTTCCCCCTCGAATAATATAAGCACAATGCAAGTGGACGATCGCTATCACTGCGTTTAAAATAAAAAGAAATATCTCAGGGCTCAAATCAGGTCAGCCACATTCATAGGCATCTCCTCCACTGTAGTATTGTAAAACGTCTCAATGTCCCGAAGAATCCTCTTGTCCTCCTCAGTGACGAAGTTGATAGCAACTCCTTTTCTGCCGAAACGGCCACCCCGACCAATTCTGCAGAGAGAGTAAATATGAGCCACGTTGACTCAGTTTGAGGTTCATATTCACGGGTGGAATACAGGACGCAACTTACCTATGAATGTAGTTCTCTCGGTTTGTAGGAAGGTCATAGTTGATGACCAGGGAAACCTGCTGGACATCGATCCCACGAGCCTGAGGGAAAAAGAAATCCAATTATATTGAAGTCTAAGAGACATGCGGTTAAAACACTGTGCACATGTTAATGTCGCTCGTATATAAAGTAACAGATTCCTACAGTAGAAGAACCCATTGTGGAGAACGAGCCCTGATCTCCCAAAAGTTTGACTGCTTGGTCATTTAAGGACTGTTGCAGGATTTAAAACATTTTGGGTTTTAACTTCAGTTGATATTGCCCATCAACCCCCCCACAACACGTAGCACCTCCTACTAACCAGAAGATCAGTAGTGATCAGCACTCTGCTGGAGCCAGATCTGAACTCCCTCATAATCACATCACGCTCCTTCTGGTCCATATCACCATGCTGTGAAGGGAGAATGATTTTAGAAAGGAAGATGTGCAGCATTAACGCAGATCAGCCTCGACACGTCTCGATCCAACAGTTGTAGAACCAGAGCGAACAGATCTTACCAGAGCAGAGACTGTGAAGTCTCTAGCGTGCATCTTCTCAGTCAACCAGTCAACTTTTCTCCTGGTATTGAGGAAGATGACAGCCTGGGTGATTGTCAGTGTTTCATACAGATCACACAGGGTGTCCAGCTTCCACTCCTACAGACATCCATGAAAAACAAGACGTTATGCAGAGTAACACACTGTCAACTGAACTAAGTTAACCTGACCAGTCATATTGCAAACCTGCTACGAGACCACTCATCGAGGGTCTATAAACTCCATATAAAAATAAAGTCTAATGTGTAACACAGGATCTTGAGACGAAGGACACTGGACATTTAGAAAGAGGTCCCTCCAAGCCTCATTTGCGATACTGTGCCTTTGATCTCCTTCCCTGGTGTACCCATGCTTACACGGCCACATGAGCTAAACCTGTGCGGTCTGGCTCCTGCAGTTCCAGCAGGGTGCTTTATTGAGAAGGGACTTCACACTTTCATAGCAGTGAAAAGCAGCTTGCTAAAAATGTTACCAGGTGTCGTGTAAACCCACCTCTCGCTCTACATTTATGTAGAACTGCTTGATACCCTCGAGGGTAAGCTCTTCTTTCTTCACCAAGATGCGAATGGGGTCTCGCATGAACTTCTTGGTCACCTCCAACACCTCTGCTGGCATGGTGGCTGAGAGCAGGACCACCTGTAGTAGACAGTCACGTCACATACGTAAGATTAAAGACACTAAAACACCAAACAAACAAAAACACAGCACAGTGTTTCAACTGTAAAACCCTTAAAGGCAAACCCAGGTGTGGCACTGCACCTTGAGACAGAGGCCAACGAACATTAAGAAAGAGGTTCGACAACATCTCATTTTCAGTACAGTGCTCGATGATATGCTTCCACGTAATAGTCTGCTAGCATTATTGCGTGGAACAGATCAAATCTGGATCACACAATTATAGCAGACTTCTGTTATTGCAGAAGGGCGGTACAGCCAACCTATCGACTGAGTGTGTGCCTGAAATCTAAATATACTTACTTGAATGTTTGTGCTCAGTTTCTGGAAGATCTCATAGATCTGATCTTTGAACCCTCGGCTCAACATTTCATCAGCTTCGTCCAGAACAAACATCTTGATCCATTTTGGGGCTGCAAAGAAACGTGGGGTAAAAGTCAAACTTCAAGTTGGGAATTGAACTGCAACCATGTGATAATGATTCTGTTAAAACTGATACTTACACAAGTGTCCTCTAGTCAGCATGTCAAACACACGTCCTGGTGTGCCCACCACTATGTGAGGGGCCTCAGCCTGGAGCTTCTGTATTTCGCTACGGAGGTTGGTTCCTCCGATGCAGGCATGGCAGGCGGCCCCCATGTAGTCACCCAGAGCCAGAATGACCTTCTGGATCTAATGAGGGGAGATGGGAGCAAAGAAAAAACAAAGAAGAAGAAAGTCAGGATGATGTGGTAGGGATGGCAAGAAAGAGTAGAACAACTGTTCAAAGTGATCAGTAAGATAAAAAGATCTCTCCACTTCAAGAGTCAGTCCCGAAAGATGGTATGCCATCATATCACTCAGTTTTCCACAGCAAAATATGAATATTTAAAGCACAAATCAATCCAATGAAGCCAGATCACCTTTTAGACCAATGCAGCCATGGACAGAGACTACACCAATCCTAAGAGGATACTTTGTGTTTCACAATTTCAGAATTTTGACAGGATTTAAAAAAATGGTACCTTAGTACTTGAATCAGTCCTCAATGTGCTGTTTAGGTCTGAGACACTGAGGTTATCGTGACCTCAGGAACAGCATACCTGCTGAGCCAGCTCTCTGGTGGGAGCCAACACCAGAGCCTGAGTCTCCTTCTGCTCAATGTCCAGCTGCTGCAAGATAGAGATGGCAAACGTGGCCGTCTTGCCAGTGCCTGACTGGGCCTGGGCAATGACATCATAGCCTGAAGGCAAGGGGACAAATGAGAAGTTAGAAGAGAAGAAAATCACCTACATAAAGAAGTTTCATAGGATCGTGTCAAGTTAAATTGCCTCAGTTAACAAGAGACATGTGATATTACAGCATTGAGTGATCAGTAGAAACAAAGTTATCCCCATTATTGGGTAAGTCCCGAAAGATGGTAAAGCATCACTTCACTCAGAACAAACAACCCACTTGTCAGTAAAGTATGGTTTCTATGGTTTCTGTACCTTTGATGCAAGGAATGATCGCCCTTTGTTGAATGGCAGACGGCTTTTCAAAACCATACGCATATATTCCCCTGAGGAGAGTCTCCTTCAGGTTCATATCATCAAAGTTGTCCGTAATCTCGCTCCAGTTGCTCTGAATTTAAGAAACAGTGTCTTGTGAGTCAACGTCATTACACAAACTCCATATTAAAACTAACTACTGCAGTTTATTCGTGTACGCACCTCGATGACACCATCAGGCTCCATTCCATCTGGTCCCCCATGGTCTCTATCTTTTGAGCTGTTAAAAGAGGAGTGATACAGGTCAAATTCACTTTCAGGAGTCCGCTCTGACATTATAATCACCGTCAGAGGGTGGAGGAAGGTCTCGAGGGTGGACGTCAGCTACAACCAGCAGTCTTAACCCACCACGTGTCCTGAAGCTCGTGGTGGGGGGAGTGAAAAAGCCGCCTTTTTCACGTCGACTCACGATTATAACGTAAAACTACGTCAGATGTGTAGTGAGCGGGTCCTCGGTTGTCCGGGTTACGCCCAGAGTGTCTCATTACAGGCCGGGGCTGCGCCGGACGCACGTGTCAAATTGCACGAGCAGGGCTCCGCTACCTGCCGCTCCACAAACGACCGCTTATATAACCTCGGTGCCGGTTCAGACCGGCTCACAGGCCCGCCGGCGGCCCGGTCACCGTCCGTCTCTAAACGCGGTGAAGTCCCGTCTGTACACGTCGGGCGCATCTCAACATGGAGCTCTGCTTCACCTACAGTTAGCCAATATGTCGGACAGTTGGGCCTGCGCTACCAACGGTGGCTTCAGCTTCCTGAGAACTAGGCCGAGCTGAAGCCAGGCCAGGCGGCTGCTCGGACTTTGTGACAACCACCGACCACGGCAGCAAGAAACTGCTTCAGAGATACAACTGGGTCCTGATGAGTTTTATATGAAGACAGTATGAAAACAGAGCCTTTAAATCAAACCGGCCACTAACGGCCATTTGGAACTGCGGTGGCGCAACGGTGTCACAAAGCTAACTGTTAGCCACCACATCGCCCTCACAGCAGTTGGGGCCTAGAAAGATAGCTTTAAATCATAAAAATCCGCCATCATACAGAGTAGACACCAGCGTGATAAGCTTGTGTACGCCTATTAAACGAATATTGTTTCAAAAATGTGGCCAAATAGACGATTTTACCTGTTGTAATCAGCAGAATCGCTAGACATGATCCGTTCCCAACTTCAGCATGCGAATGGAAAGATCGCTGATGGCGACGCCAACTGCCTTTATGCAGCCGGACTACTTTCACTGATGAACTTAATGCTCCGTTTGGTTGTCAGTGCCGTCTCAGTTGACTGACTTAATGTTTGGATTACACTACATTTTATTATGCATCTTCTATATACAAATGTATATTTAAATATCCGATAAAAATGTGAAAAATGTTCCAGACTACATTTATCAGCGGAAGGATATTGCAGTAATAAGTAGTGCTTGGGCTGCTACAGCGTCTCTGATGGGTCAAAACTCGTTTGACAAGGTTGTGCAACATTTTTGGGAAGTGTTCGCGTGAGGCTGAAACACAATTATTGAACTAAAGTAAGAAGACAAATTACAGACTGAAGAGACGATTTGCAGCCAGTTAGTTGGCAGCTCTCTCTCTGTTTAATACTACAAACGTTACACTGTTGTTTGTGTGTTTCCCCTTTATGTGAAATGTTGAATTTAGTCAAGTCAACTTTATTGTCAGATGTGCTATACATGCACGACATTTAGCTCACTGTGTGACTCTCCAAGTTACGTCTGTGTCTGGTGACTTCGCTGTCTGGTCTCTGTTGCCATCATTTAATCATTGTGTTATATAAAAGAGTTGGCTTCTGAATTACTCGTGATATTTGGAGGACCTGCTCCCTCTGCTGTTTCAGAACCTGTTTAACAGAGGGTGTGTGTGCAGATTGTCCCCTCTACTGTTTTTGCCCCTAGATGTGAATGTACTTGATGTACAAGTTTAACACTTTTTAAAACTGAACTTGAAACTGAACATTTGATCCTTCCGCCCACAGCAAAGACAGTTCTGAGCAGTACAATGATCTGTTTCCTGTAGAGCTAAGTTTCATTTCCTGGAAAGTACAATTATGGGGTTGTCTTGTACTTTACTTCCAGTTTATGCTCCTAGAGATACTTATTACTGAAAGATAAAGTTATCATCCATATGAGCACCACATAGATTGCACTACCCAGCAGTATTAGCTCCACCTCTATCACAGTGTGCTTCTTTTAGATATGAATACAAAGGTAATAACTATCCTGTACTATAAAATATAAGTTTTATTTAATAAATAACACTAAAAACATCTGTTCTGCATTATGTATATTTTTAAATTTTGGATACTTATACCACTTTTGTATTTTTACTTAAATAACATTTTGAATGCTGCATCTTTGTAATGGTGTACATTTGAATTTAGGTAACTACTACTTTTACTATGTGAAATATGTGGCCTGTTTCCACAGCCTAATTAATCCTCAATCTTTCTGTATATCCCTACACAACCCTTCAACAAGAGCAGTTTTGTTTTTTTTGCACATAACAATAAACAGTTCAAGACACATTTCACCTTTATTCAAGTGTACAAAGATAGATTTTAAATGTGGAAGACAGACAATGACAATATTGTTTGAATTTGAAAAACATTCTCAGTGGAGTGTACTTGGACTCTAATGCACAATGGTGAAGTAGTTGGAGAAGAGTTCCTCCCCTGCTGTAATGTCTCTGAGTGACACAAGGACCACACAGCGCAGAGGCCTGTGTGTGTCCGGGCTGTAGTTGACATTAGGCAGATACTGGCGCAGCTCGATGGGGAACTGCTCCGGCACATCATACTCCTGATAGCACACGTTAGCAGGCCACTCATTGGAGCAGTTGTTCACGTACTGACCCACAGCAAGAGGGTTTCCTGGACTATCTGTCAGCCAGCTGGTGTCACTCATCATGTAAGGTCCTATTCTGTCCCTGCCACTGCATGACCTGAACACCATTCTGGAGATACCTTTGTCATTCCCATCAAGCAAGACACCATCAATACACCTGAACACAAACGGGTTTCTGATGGACTGGAGGAGAATTGGCTCATAGGCTTGATAGACAGTGCCAGGGTACATGGCAACTGTAGCTCCTCTGGGCACAAATCCTCTGGTGACAAACACTCCGGTCCCTGCAGAGGGCAAAGTGCTGGGCCTCCGGTCTATGCAGAATCCCAGAGACTGTACCATGGCATCATGTCCACACACTGGGTGTCCTCCACCAGCCTGGTCTTCACTGAGAAAGTGAGTTTGAGCAGCCCCATGATGAGCCCGCTGACTCCTGAGCAGGAGCCTGAAGAGCTCCAGCAGCCTCTGAGAGACCTCCTCGTCCGGGACCAGTTTGTCTTTCGAGCTCTCCTTCACCTGCCGCAGAGTTTTCTCATTTTTAGACAAGTTGAGTACAACCCAAGGCACGAACCTGTGTCTGTACGACCTCCACTTGTCCTGAAACCTCGTTAGAGCAGTTCTGAACATTCAGAGCACCGTCTATAGGTCGGACCTGTCGGACACAGAGGAGTTTTAGCCTGTTTTCACGAATCTCGAGTCACTTCCGCAAAGATGCTCCAAAATAAAACAGGACACGTGCAATATGTCCAATTCTTGTTACAGACCTCAAACTTTAATCAAGTGTTTTTTCCACTTTACGATAGATTGGTATAATGTGTTAGGTAATTAATATAAAATCAAATAATTTAACACTTTAGGATATGGCATACTCTAGATGGGACTAATGGTGTGCTTTTATTTTTTAAAAGCGATGCTTCAACCGGAAGAGCTTTTATTTTTACTTGAACAAACTTTACGCGCATTAGCCAGCTGGATGGGAGGAAAGGTAGTCAGGCAGAGACAAACATGGTAAGAAATGGCTGTTTTTATTCTGGTGCCGTGATGCAAACACAAACAGTGAACGCACACATAAACTATTGCTCCTGAGTGGTTATTGTAGTTCAGAAGTTGCGCTGATGACCTTATATTACCTTTATATCATGAAAAGAAACGTAGTTCTCGACGTTAGCATGAGCTAACTAGCGCACGGTGAGACGAGCCAGCTTCCCTGGTTAGCAGCTAAACTTGCTAGCCTGTAAGCCAATTGACAAACAAAATGATCTACAGCTGCAGCAGTGTGAGCTCTGGGCTGTTGTCCCCGAGATTTTATGACCAGGTCGCCTTTTCAATGTTATTATAAACGTAAAGATACCTACAGCTGACAGTCAATACATTGCAAGTCGGTCACTGCTGTCAGGTTAGCATGTGATTGCTAGTTGTGTTATTGGTGTTATTTAGAGGTGTTTAACCATGGTTCACTGTTTATGTTGCTAACCACTAGTCCACCCTTCCTTCGTGGGTATTATGGGACATTTTGGATCGTTAGATTGTTAGTGATATGCAGATTGTTGTTTTTAGCCACTGATAAATATACTTATTGCATTAAAGTTATTAAAATAGTGTTGGTTTTGCTTTACATTAGTCCCATTGTGTATTATTGCAACAACAGGTGTTTTCTGTGTTTTTGTGTCTTTGTGCAGAACAAGCTGAAGTCCTCACAGAAGGATAAAGTTCGTCAGTTCATGATTTTCACACAATCCAATGAGAAGACTGCGCTGACTTGTCTGTCACAGAATGACTGGAAACTAGATGTTGCCACCGACAAGTTTTTCCAAAATCCAGAGCTCTATGTTCCAAATCTAAAGGGGGCCTTAGACAAGAAGAAGCTCGAGCAGCTGTACAACAGATACAGAGGTATGGGAAGTCTTTTAACTGTGTGGAATAAAGCACCACTAATGCAGATTTTCTGTACCGTACAGGAATAAACCAACACAGAAAACATTATTAATAGTATTATTCATTGAAAATATTTTTCATTTGGCTGTGAATTAAATGTTAATCAAATCACTCTTCACACTCACAGATCCTCACGATGACAACAAGATCGGCATTGACGGGATCCAGCAGTTCTGTGATGACCTGACTCTGGACCCAGCCAGCATAAGTGTTCTCCTCATAGCCTGGAAGTTCAGGGCAGCAACACAGTGCGAGTTCTCAAAACAGGAGTTCATGGATGGCATGGCAGAACAGGGGTGAGAATGTATTTTCAGATGGTAAAAACAATCCTGTAACTTCTCCTCTGTTCTCGTGAAGACGTTAACATTATAAACTCACAGAACTACTATGATTGAAATGTGGATTTAAACTTAAAGCTCCAGCGTGGAATATTAATGTTCATAGATATGTTTTCATTATTAGAAATGAAAGGGTTTTGTTTTTTTTGCACATTTCACAGCCACTGTAGTTTCTCCTTTGCACTTGAGAGGGGAGGTGGAGCTACTGAGTAGCAATCTGCAGCTACACCGTTAGATGCTACTAAATATTACACACTGGAAGCTTTAAAAAGGATTGCTAAAAATAGTCTGTCAAAGAGCCATAAAAGAACTGTGGTACATACCTTTCAGTTGTGTGTCTAAAGTTCAAAGACTTCTTCGGGCTGTCGAAAATATAACATTTTCATTATATGATAATCTTGGTCAAAGTTATTAACAATAACGATATTGTGGTGATCTCTATAGGAAATTGTGAAAAAAAATGAATGCAGTCAAATTCATCTTTAATCTTGTCTTGTTTTGTTTTTGGCAGATTATTTACACTCAACTGTAATGCTGGCAACCAGCGTTAAGGTGCATTACTGCCACCCACTATGTTGAGTGTGAACCACAAAGCGAGAACAGAAAGAAATGGAAATAATTTAAGAGCCGCTGATTATTTACATCATATCATTATATGTGTATCATTAACACAATGTCAATAATTCATTTTCAAATATCACAATTATTGTCAGTATCAGAATATCACATCACCCCTATTTCACGTGTTATAGAGTGTTGTTTTTAAGAGTATTGACTTAATTGTGTTAAATGGCATTAATGCAGCCTTTGTAAACATTGGTACTTTAAAATAAAAATTCATAAAATTTAGCAGATAAAACGAATGAATGAATGAATACGTCAGGCTTGTTAATGTAGCAGAATAAGACAACTTCAGAGTGGTAATATTCTCTTTTCTTGTGGTTTTACCAGCTGGGAATGCTGCACTGGTTGTGGCACCTGGTATTAACACTCTTATGTACAGAAACTGTCATTTAGCTAATTGGAACACGTGGTTTAGGATTTGTATGAGGTGACAAAATAAAGGCAGATTCACCTGTCCATTTTTCATTCTTCAGACATTTACTGACCTCGCTCATCTATGACAAGAGGCAGTCGCAGCAGCCCTGCGTAGGTCAGGTGTACGTGACTTTTCAGCAATCAAGTGTCACCACTTCGACGTACTGCACAGATTGCTGACAGGTTAACATGCAACTTCCCAAGTAATAGCCAAGGGACATTGTTGAACATTTACTAATTGTTAAAAGAGATTAGAGAAAGAGAAATTAGAAAAGGCACTGTATCTGGCCCAGCGAGTACCACTGCTGTAGAGGAACCACGTTTTGTTTGGGAGATGTCAAATGTAGGGCAATCAGTTACATTTCTGTTGGACAAAGTTACAGTTATACGGTTCTGTACCCATCATTTTACTAATTGTTTAGTTTTGCCACGTTTTGTCCTGCAAAAATCAGCAGTCTGCTCTATGTTTCCTCAGGTGTGACAGCATAGAGAAGCTAAAAGCTCAGCTGCCAAAGATGGAGCAAGAGTTAAAGGACCAAGGGAAATTTAAGGACTTTTACCAGTTTACATTTAATTTTGCAAAGAATCCTGGCCAGAAAGGTTTGGGTAAGAATCTTTTAATACTCGTCATGTTAAACGGTTTGATTGTTTGTTGAATGTATATCAACTTATTTCTGGTTTCCTTACAGATTTAGAAATGGCAATTGCGTATTGGAATTTAGTACTGGCTGGAAGATTCAAGTTCCTGGACTTGTGGAACAAATTTTTAGTTGTAAGTTTGATAATCCCACTCAAGGTTACTCTAAAAATGCAAATATGATTACTTCTCATTGTGTTGCTTCAACTTTGCCCTACATCTTTTACAGGAGCACCACAAAAGATCAATTCCTAAGGACACTTGGAACCTCTTACTAGACTTCAGCACAATGATCACAGATGACATGTCGAATTATGATGAGGAAGGTTTGTACAGTATTTACACTCAGCTGAAAGTGAACCCTGCACAGCACCTGGAATTGTTCCCATTAGATTAAGTGCCTCTGCCCTGCTTCACACAGGCTTAGTGTGGGCTTACAGTTGTAAAATAGCACTTATCCATAGTCACATCTTAACCCGTGGTGGAGTCAATTCATGTTGTTTGTTTGTTGGTTCAACAGGAGCATGGCCTGTCCTTATTGATGACTTTGTGGAGTTTGCACGGCCACACATCGGGACCAAAAGCACAGCAGTTTAAGAGCTGCTCTCACAGAAGGAACATCCATGAGAGATTTCTACAAAACAGAGAGCGCAGTGAGCGGAGAACAAGGGGACCGCACTGAGCTAAGAACTATGTTGCCTTTTCAACCCTCAGGACTGAAATATTTTACACAGCAGAGACTTTATATGTGTGTGTTTATTTACATATATAAAAAAGGCATATCTCTTTGTTGGTCAACTTGTGGTGGTTTGGAACTTTTATCTAAAGTATTGGGCTTTTTGTGTGCGCTCAAGCCAATTGGAGAGGAGTCACCATATTGGCCCACATGGTTCATTGATGTGTTTGGGTTTCACTCAAAAGCAGGTAGATAGACACACTTTTGAATTGTAATCTAAACACGAGGGTTCGCTAGGGGACGTTGTTCTTTAAATATTGAATTTTAATACTCTTGTGTGAATTCCTAATTTTTGTTTTGTTTTATGATGCATTTGTGCGACAAGTCAGTAAACAACGTTGATTGTAATTTTTTAAGCATAATGCTGTTTGTTTAAACACAAATGTATAAAGATAAAATAAATGTTTCAATTTGGTATCTTTAACACTGCCAGGCCTCTGTGCGTTTCTGTGTAAAAGAAATGAATAGCTCAATGTTAATATAAGTTATTCCTGAATACTAAAGGTTATAATTTATACTAATACTTTACAGCTGAAGTATGTTTTGAATTAAATTAGGTTAAATGTCATAAAAAATGTAATGAATGAAAAATGTAGCTCATGGTTTATGATAATTTGCCTGTTAGAATTTTGTGTCAACTTGGAGAAGTCTGTGTAACTGAATTTTAAGCTGAATGTAGACACAGGTCTTGCATACAGAACCAAAGAAGTACCTTAAATTGTATATCCATTGAAGGGTACACTACACTGAGTCCTTATTATAATTAATAAGTTA
>NW_023339796.1:17021072-17030352 GCF_004916995.1 Morone saxatilis | reverse complement strand
TAAGTCTGATAAGTATAATAGATGTCTGGTTTGGGGGTATTACAAATTAATTCACATGACAATTATATCCCAAAAGAAAAAGAATACCTAATTGATCAGTTTCTGCTTTTAGGGAGATACCTTACTCTTTCAGATACCATCTGAAAAGAGGTAGAGACTTTTGTATTATTTTCAACATACATATCCCTTTGTAAGCTGTATCTCTGTATGATCAATCTTAAGTTACCTCTTGATTATTGTCTATGCTGATGTGCCTTCTTCCCCGCTCTGATGAAGGTGATGCACCGTCTGGGGACGTGCTGATTCTTGCCCCGGGAAAACCTTAGCACTTGGTCATAGTGCCAGCGGTATTGCCCTTCCCCCAACGCAGGCAGCAACTGAGGATGTGTGTGATGAGAAATTAAGATAAGATATTCCTTTAATAGTCCCACAATGGGGAAATGCCCCTCTGCTAGCACAGTTGGCATGCTGGAGTGTTTACCAGGCCTCGGCAATGCAGATTGGCTGGGCTTGGGAGAACATCAGACTGACTGGATGAGAAACTTAAAGCATGTTTTAGCTCTCCGGAGCTCCATCCAGGTGATCTTGTGAGGTTTTGTATTCCCCCATCTAGTGGAGGCACATTGTTTGTACATGCCAACCATCTTACTGCAACGTTCTTCCTCCACCTCTGGTCATATCTCATCCTGAACCAGTTGTCACCTATCCTTTTCACAGGCTTTGTCATAGTGTGCTTTGTGAAAACTGTAAAACGGTCTTCTCTAGTGTCACTGACACCTACCTGAGATTAGAAGGGGCCAGGGTAGCCTTGGCAGGACTTCATGTTGGTACATCTAGACTTTAAGTTTTCCTGGTTGCTCTCTCTCTTTTTTCTGTCACCTTTGGTTTCTGGATCCCACTCAGGGTAAAGCTACATTCCAGCTCGGCTGACTTTACAATCTAGTTCATGGCCAAATAACCAGTGATTGTGCTCTTCTCCAGCCAATGCCTGGAGGATGTTCGTAACCCTGAAGAGACTGTCAACCTGAAGTTGCAGAGATAGTCCAGGATGAGGTCTTGGATCATCTCTGGTCCTTGGTTAGGTCTAGGTCTATGCTGAATTAGGGAATACCTAATATAAATTGCAGTGATATTCTCAAAGTCTTAATCCAATGCGTTCTCTTGCTTTTGTGACTTTGATGTGTGTATTCTGCTTCCAGGGGGATAACCCATCAACATCTTCCACCCTGACTTTCTTCTGGTGGAGGATAGGTGTTGAGCTCTAGCTTAGAAGGGACAGGCAGAGAAGGGGAAGGTGGAGGAGTTGGAGCGATCAGTGTGACGTCCACTATTTTGGTTATGGCTGCCTGGAGGGTGGAAACCACCTCTCCCGACCTCAACCTCTGCACTGTGCTCCATTTTGGTGGCAGAGATGATTTGGGTGCTGTATGATTTGTTGTCACAGAACTTTTCCAGAAGAAAGAGGTCACTGGACTTCTGTCACACATTGATAGGAAGCTGCTTTTGAAACTTCTACGGGAGTAACATCATGTATTATATTTTACTCCTTTAGGGATATACTGCATGCACTCGTTCACTACATGTACGAATGGCTGTGCTTGCAATATTGTTTTCAATGCCATTATCTCGAGATAACAAAGCTTGTTTTCTTGTGATAACAGGTTAATTAATTTCATTATCTCGAGGAAACAAATGCCAATTTTTCAAGATAATGAGATCGTTATACTAATGAAGTTACCAGTCTCAGCAGGATCACTGAAGTAGTCTCACATGATTTGTATATAATGAATTGTAAAACACTGTGAGGCTCTGCTGATCAATACATTTAATAACTGCAAATTAGTGATAATTCAATAAGTCAAGAGAGCTTAGTGTACTGTTACTGTTTGATGATCATTAGTTGCAGCCCCCAGTGATTACAGACCCAAATATCCTTCCTGTGAACAGAGACGTGAGTCATTTTCACATCGAACCAAACACAAGAGACAGCTGAATAAAAGCCTGGTCACCTGCTGCTGGAACTTTGTTCCGGCTCAACACTTAAGAAGAATGCAGTTATGGCACACATGGTTCCCATCCCCGTGATAATGAGGAAACTCCTCATTGTCATACAAGTGATGTGCTGAAATTTCAAAATACTCAAGGATACACACAAGTCTTTGAGCAGGCAAACAGAATCTCTACACTCGTGGTGCTCAATATGACTTCATTTATTTGAACCTCTATTTGACTTGTTTATCTTTTCTGTTAAAATAGGCTGCTTGGATTCATTTATAGGTATGCTTACCAACCACGGATGATGCCTGTTTGTTATAAAGAACTTTAATAAAGTTAAAAACAAAACCAGGGGGTCCGCACGGTCAGGGGCCAACATAAATATGCATTCACTCTTCACTAAGTGTTGCCTTTTTATCTGTATTATACGGAATTCTTTCACCTCTTCAGGGTCCAAAAAAAGCTTTTAAAAACAATCAAACTCACATCCACATAAAGACCATAATCTGTGCCCCCATAGTTTAGGAAGAAAGGCACCGTGGTTGATGAAACATGATCCACTTCCTGCCTCGCGCTGCCTCCTTGTGGCGACCACATTTTGCGGTTGCTAAGGGCGACTGACAACAAACGGACTGTTGCAACAGCAAACCGGATAGATAAACAACGGAGAGATAAACAACGAAAGATAAACAACGGACAGCCACAGAAACAGTGTCCACTTTAAAGGATCCTTTGTTCCGCTGAGAGAAGCAGTGCGGGGAAATGTCGAGCACTGTGAGTTCAGTTTTATCGCAGGTGGGCTGGGACGAGCACTTCGCTGTCCCTGAACTCAACGCTGAAAACAAGGCTTTGATAGAAGAGGTGAGTGTGGGACAGTTTTAATTATTTATTTACTTACTAATAAAGCAGTTTTACTAAGGCTCACTGAGTAACGTTAACTGAGAGCGATGTATTGGTTGGATGTTTGACACTTGCTGTCTGTGTGACTTTGCTCTGTGATTCCAGTGTTGCATAATGTTTACATATTTGTTTACATACTGAATGTATACATAATAATAATAATGTAATGATTGATAGTGGATTGTCATGTTTTTCCGTTGATTTGTGCTGAACATGATCAGTGGTGCCTGTTTGAACTTTTATATAAAGTTATTGTTTGTTTATTCATTTATAGATTCCAGGTCATGTATTAAACTATTAAAATCTGCCATGAGCTTTTACTACCATACAATGCTTTATTTAACAGGCATTTAACATTTGAATGGAAAAAACTACGCTGCCCTCACATTGTAATAATTACATTTAACCACCACGGCCCCAGTAGTTGTAAAGTTTTACATCGACACACAATGTGACAAAGTGTTCCAGGTGAATGGTAAATCTGTCCTTATATCACAAGATTTGTGTGCCATGTTATGCTTTTAATCTGATTATTCCTTCAACAATAGATCCGTAAAAATGAGACGAAGTTGCTGAAACTGACAAATAAACTTGAGAGACACAAGGATGAAAAGCAGTATAAGGCTGAATACCTCAAAAATGCTAAACAAGCGCTGGAAAACACTGAGGTAGGTGCACCACAACACAATGTTAATGTCACAGTATCTGAGTGAGTTGTTAATGTCTCACTTTGATCTTTCTGCACACAGGCTCTGTGCAAGGCCCGGGAGAGAGAAGAAGAGTTGGAGAAACACCTCACAGCCCTCACAGAGAGGGAGACAGGTCGCCTGGCGCAGGAGACTACCAAGATGGAGAACGACCATAGATCTTTAGCAGAGAGGACGAACATGCTGGAGGTCTATAACATTCACAACATGTATACAGTAAACATAGAAACAACCGTAGCTGTTGTTATAGCCAGAATGTGCTACTTAACCTTCATCCATTTATCCTCAGAACCAAATCTTCAAGGCCAAACAGAAGTTAGAGGAGTTTAGGAACCAGATGAACTGGGACCAGCAGGCTATGGATGCCTTTTTAGAGGAGTCGGCACGCAAAGACGAGGACACGATGGCCATCATCAAGTACGCCCAGCAAGATGAGCAGAGGATCAAGGTAAAGAGCTGTATAAGTATCATACATCATATTCTGTTTTCAGCTGCAGCTACATCCAAACTAAACAGCTGTTTAACACTCATCCTGAGCTAACGCTTCATAATCTCTCCTGATACAGTCGCTGAGTCTCGCTATAGAGAAGAAGACACTGGAGGCCAGTGAAAAGCGCAAAGTGTTTGACAAAGAACTGACTGAGACTATATCTGCACAGGTACTGTACAGAAAACACCGTACACTCTCACGGTTGCAAGACAAACTAACATCAGCTGAAAGAACTTTGTTTATTTTTATGGTGCACCAGCAGTGCACATTCTTAGCTACAAGAGGGCTGTTCAATTTCCTTTCTATTCAGTACAAGACATCTAGGAAATCATGAACATTTGATATTTAAAAGAAGGAAATTCTCCTATATTGAGGGAAAATTGGTGGCCACTGTGTCCTGTTAGTAGAACAAAGTAGTCAGATAAGAGGATTTGAAGTTTGAACCTGAAATATGCACATTTCCTTCAGAATCAGAATCAGAAATACTTTAATAATCCCAGGGGGAAATTACTTGAGGATGTCTGCCAGCGACAATGACCATCTGGACACCTGGATTCGTATATAAGAGTCCCAATGCCATTGGCACTGCATTGCAGATGGTTGTTTAGGAGGAACAAATTTATGATTGATATCAAAATATATGCAATTTTAATGTCCCAGATCATGTAAGATGACACTTCATTGTAGAAGTAAAATAAGAATTGACACCATGTTGTTCTTGAGTGTCACTCCCATGTTGCAGTGTCCACGAGAAAACATTCACCCTGTGCTTTCCCAACAGATTGCTTTTGATAAAACTGCAGAGAATTTGCAGCAGGTCCACGTGCAGACGCAGCACCTCATCCACCAATGGGAAAACACTATCAAGCAGATGAAGCAACGAGACGCTGAGATGCAGCAGTGTGCGCTGGTAAAGTCTGTGACCCGACCTTACCCTTATGCTGATGAAAGACACGCTGACTCAAACTATAGCTTCTAAACTCCTGAACAATAAAAGTCAACCAAAGTGTTTGTGTTCCTGTCTTGTTCCTTAATCCATCCAGCAACTTGCCCAAGCCAACCAGAACATCAGGGAAAGGAATGGCACCATTACAGAGTGGAAGCACTTGCTGGACACTCAGAGGAACAACAACAAGGAAACTGAGAGGAAGATAAGCATAACCAACCGGCAGGCTGTAAAGCTGAGGGAAGAGTTGAATGAGCAGGAGAATAACTGCAGCAGGCTACAGGATGAGGTTGGCTTAACAACATCAAAAAGTAACTGACTCAACTGTAATCTACCTTCATATTGTAACGAAGATTGATTATCGTGTCTTTGCAGCTGAACAGTTGCAAAGCTTCACGGGACAGAGCAGCGTCTGATGTGGAGTCTGTGACGGCCCAAATATCCAGACTAAAGAAAAACATCCAGGATAACAATAACAAGTGAGTGAAATTGTACAACACAAGTCTGTTGCTGGATTACCACTCAAGCTCTAGTGCACAAGCTCTGTCTGTGTATGTGTTGTAGAGTCAAGGAGGCCAGGGCCTACAACACTGCGCTGGAAGAGAAGCTGCAAGTTGTGACTCAGAGCACCCTGAGTGAGGAAGAGAAAGCTGCGCAGATGGACCAGTTCCTCAAGGATGAGGAACTGGCAATCAAGGTAAGCCTGACAATCCTGAACCGTGTACTGTTCATTTGCTTTGGTGTTACATTATAACTTTTTAATTCCAAAACCTTTTTGCATCTCAGCACTCTCTTATTATTTTTGCTTTATAGCTTTATAGCACACAACCGAAAATATCCGCTACTGTATGTTTGTGTTGCCATGAATTTAAACCAATTATAGACAGATAGCTTTGGTGTGTTGTGATAGCTCACCTGGTAGAGCTGGCTCCCCATATACCAAGGTTGAGTCCTTGTTACAGCAGCCATGTGTTTTTCTGTCGCTCTTTGCTGTGTGTCATCCCCTCTCTCTCTCCCCCCTTTCCTGTCACTCTGCAGCTATCAATATCGATTAAAGGCAGTGAAATCACATAGCTTTGTGCCGTCATATACGTCTGTGTAACCCTGTTTTGGCCTGTCTCTGCTATAGGAGTTGGATGTCCAGCTGCGTGACTGCAGGGAGGAGCTTTTTTGTCGTAAAGAGCGTTTGCAGGCCCTCAAGACAAAGGAGAAGGATTCTATCGCCCAGGTTTCGAGGAATAAAGCCACAGTCAGCAACCTGAAAAGCAATCTCAGAAAACTGGAGCAGGAATTGATGAGACAACAGATGACCATGAGTGAACAGGCACGCTTACCAGAACAAACACACACACACACACACACACACACACAAATGTGACCTTCTACCATCACAATACCACCTGTCCCTAGTCTGGTGCTACACTCTGAAATACCAATACATTTTCCTTTTACTTTCCTGCATTGTGTAGGACAACCAGGTCATCTACCTGGGTAAAAAGCTGGCACAGCTGCAAGGTGACATTCACTCAGATGAAAAAGAAATGCTGGACATGAAGATCGCTGAGCTGACAAAAACCCTCGACGAGAAGGACAAGACAGCCAGAATGTTTAACAGCACGCTCAAGGAGTGTGAGGTCGGTCCAGCTGTTACTTCACCGTACTGTTCTGCGTTTCTCACACACTGAACCAGTGGAGTAACATACGTCTTTGTCTCTGACAGGATGATATTCGCTATTTGAGGAAAGAGATGGCGAAGTCAGACTCTCAAAAGAGAGATCTGACTGGCAAGGTAGACGAGCTCATGCTCCTCTGTAACACCAATGAAAAGGAGCTGAAGAGAATCCGGCTCACAAAACAGGTAACTAACTGATGTAGCAGTAATCATAAAAATCACTACGTGTGGTAACCATTTTAGGACTTCCTGTGTTCATATTGTGATTAAGAAATTAGACATAAAGTGCTTCTTTGTGCTGAGTTTGATTTAAGGTCATATCTCCATATTTTGGAAACAATTATTTAATTGTCAGAAAATGTATTGAGGGATATTATAATGATCAAAAGTATTACAGTAAGTCATTAATTAAGTACAATAAACATGTAATGGTTATTTTTCATGGTTAGTTTCTATCTATATATTTAATAGCTTTCCTTATTATATACTTTTGGTTAGACAAAATAAGTAATTAAGTATATTTTTAAGTAATAGTTTTAAGATCTTATTTTGGAATCTGGCAACTTTTGAGGAAGATCTGTCTATTTTTTAAGGTTTAAGGGTGCAGAATGCCAGAAAATAGTAAGAATTGTTCTGTCACAGTTTCCCAGAGCCAACCGTAGACTGTATAATTAAAAATGGATACGGCCTGTATAGGTTTCTGAAGAGCCGCTGTGAAGCTCAAAATGTGGTGGCTCTGGCTGTCAACATGTTGGCAGTCCTGACTCTGTCTGCTCCCGGCTGATCCAGCATGGGTACAGCTGAGGCGTGCCAAATGAAGCCTGGTTGCTAAAAAACAGCCGCCTGTGACAGTACCCACCTGTCACTCAAAGTGGCCATGCCCTTAATTATGCACAACTTTAAATCTTTATATAATCAAAACAGATGAGTTGTATAAAACCTCACCCCTGTACAGTTCTTGAACCAGGATATATTAGCTATAGAGACTAAAATGTTTTTTGGTACCAGGCTGTAAACATGTTTGTGTGTGCTGTAAAGTTGGGCATTTTAATATGGGGTATTATGGAGATTGATTACTTCTATAGCCAGCCTCAAGTGGCTGTTGGAGGAACTGCAGATTTCAGCACTCCCTGTTGGTTTCATTTGCCAGCCATGGAGATAAAAACAGCTCATTCTAAGTTAACAAAATCACAACAATTATTTTTTTCATGCGATTATACACTAATGAAAACATACCTATGAATATTATATTAAATTTCTGTCAGTAGATCCTCATAATTGTTACACACTGGACCTTTAAGGGTTTTACACTTAGAAGATAGTGTGCATTATGTCATGTCTCTGAAAATGAGAACCACCTAGATGCACCATGTTGTTGACCTCACATGTTCCCCATCAGGACAAGATGGTGGGGCATAACATCATGAAGATGGAGGTGAAGCGTATGAGCAATCTGCTGTACAACAAGGCGGACAGCATGCTCTCCTTGGAGAAGAGGAAGCTGGAGCTGCAGAAAGCCATAAAGGAGAGGGAGGATGAGATCAAGGTCTACAGAGAAATGCTCAACCAGCAGCTCAAGATCAGTGAGCAGGACAGACAGAGACTCAGGTAAAAATCCCAGCAGTGAGACTAAATCTCACTTTCCGGTAAGGTCAAACAGATAAAACTTTGCTCTCAGTTGTGTTTCATGTCATACTTCTCACACGTTTTCACGTAACAGTAGGTTCTATACCAAGATCACTTAACTTTAGCCATTAATCCTGTCCCAGTGTTGAACTGAATGAGAAACTGTCTAAGATTGACGTGATGAAGAAACGCTTCGAGGTTGTGATGCTTACACTGGCAGCTCCTGAGGGAGAAGAGGAGAAATCACAAGCTTACTACATCACAAAGGTAAGAGGCCTTTAAACACATCGTCATGTTTACATGCAGAGTCTGTTGAACCTGAACAAGATTAGATGTGTTCCTGCAGTGCACACCAGCACTTTCAATCTCTCCTGCTTTTCATAAGGCTGCACAAGACAAAGAGGAGCTCAAGCGGAAGGGAGACGATCTGGATGCTAAAATCTGCAAGATGGAGCTGGAAAACAGAGCTCTGGATAACACCATTCAGTTGTTCAACAATAGTAACTCAGCATTTTGCAAATCCCTCAACAAAGTAAATAAATCCAGTAAGTAAGCATCAAGACTAAATGAAACTAAACTAGCAACAACAAACTCTTATCAGGGATCATAAGCAGGAAGTTGTGTGATTGCGTTTTCTCGTTGTCAGTTGAAATCAACAGAGCAGCACTAATCACAAAGTAATCAAGCCTGTTTTTGTTATAGGTCCAGAGTACCAGGAAAAACTAAAGCTAGAAGAGCAGTTGAATGCAGCCGAGAATACGCTAAAGTATAAGAAAAGACAGGTCCAAGAGCTCCAACAGGACTTACAGGTTAGTGCTATTTATAGTCACTGTGAGCAGTTAGTTCCTTAACGCCAAATACCTTATCCTACATCAGGCACATTTAGGTATCACAGAAATAACTTATTGTGTTACATTTGGAATACACTGATCAGCCATAACATT
>NW_023339796.1:16999810-17020949 GCF_004916995.1 Morone saxatilis | reverse complement strand
GCCTTCACTCCCCACGTGCATAAATGAGCCTTGGCCACCCATGACCCTGTCTCCGGTTCTTTTTCTCCATGGAACACTTTCGATAGGTACTGACCACTGCAGACCAGGAACAACCAACAAGAGCTGCAGTTTTAGAGATGCTGTGACCCAGTCGTCTAGCCATCAACATTTGGCCCTTCTCAATATCGCTCAAATCCTCACGCTGCCCATTTTTCCTGCTTCTAACACATAAACGTTCAGGACAAAATGTTCACCTGCTGCCTAATATATCCCACCCACTGATAACCAGTGTGTTATTCACTTCACCTGTCAGTGCTCATAATGTTATGGTTGATCAGTGTATATTGATCCAAAAGTAGGCTTACATTTTAAATAAACTCTAAGACTATTGTTAAACTAGTCTTTATAGCTCCCATTGTGTATTTTATTACAACCCAACCCAGTTTACAGCATGATTTTATTTGTTTCTTAAGGTGCTATTTTAATACTTAACTACCACTTAGTTGCCTTCTTCCGGCTTTCTTTAACTACATTTATTTCTTATTCACTTCCTTGTTGAAGCTCCCTCTCTTTTTTCCTTCATTCCATCTCTCCTTATCAGAATAACAATAACATAATAAGTAGCTTTATTTTTGTGTCCCTGTGAGAGAATTATGCTGTAAATAATCTCATTCTTCAACTCTTATCTATCTGCGTCATCCAGTGAAATTTACATTATGTGTGAGTTTGCCCCACTCTTCCTTTCCAGGACATGAACAGTACCTTGGAGAGTCTGCTGAAAGAAAAGCAGGTGGAGAAGAATAAGATAGAGCACAAAGAGGCTCTTATCAGAAAGCTGAACAAAGAAATCGCTTCCCAGCAAGAGAAAATTAACAGAGCCACAAAGCAGGTGTGATGATACCTGAACCACTCCTTTCTTAACTCTACAATTTACATACATACAATAACTCTGCTATTCTTTAATGTAAAATACTTGGAAATCAACCTGATTTGTTTTATGTTGTTTGGCAAAACCCAGTGTACGCTGTACACAATGTGCACTGGGAGTGAAGAGAAAATAAATGAGGAATTCTGTGTGTATAGACAGGTAGGCAGTTATCATAGTCATATTTCAATGTTGTATTGTCCTGCTGTTTGCTAGTGCTCTAAGCTGACCAAAGAGATCCGCTCAGCAAATAACACCAAGACTGAGACTTTTGAGGAGAAGGACATTAAACTGAAGGAGCTGAAAGAATTCAACAAGAGTATCGACAAGATGCTGACTGGGGCCATGGAGGACAAACCTGACCTCAGATCAGTGTTGGAGAGATACTTCCTGCAGGTGTGAAACAATAAACACTGCATTTTCTTTAAAAGAGTCATTAAGCATGAAGTCAGGACGGGCTGCGCTTTACTCTCGTCTCACTCTCATTCCCATACAGTTATTTATAGGATTGAGGTTAAAAGTTTCCCTAACGTTCATGTTTTTTCTGCTGTTTCTCTCAGGCCAATCTGTCTCTTCCACCCCCGTCTTCCACTCCTACCAGCCATCAGAGCTCCAGGACAAACTCTGCCCGCAGCTCCGCTACACTCAGGTCAGACCGCGTGACACGAGAAGGAGATAGTACTGGTTAGAGAAATAATGAGGGCTTGTTGTCAGATGGTCATTAGTTTGAACTATTGGACTGATCATAGGATTGTGCTCAAGGAAAATTATCTCTTTTGTCCATTGATTATAACCAGTGAGCTGAGAAAGACTGGTTGAAGTGCTCCATTCTCTGATAGTGAAGAATTCCTGAATAAGATATTCGCTCATCTTTGCCTGTATGAATAAAACTTGCATGTCAGCCTAGTTAGGTACCATTCAAGGTCTTTATGCTGTCTCTGTCTGTACTGTAGGTCTCCTGCGTCCTCAGCCAGCAGCAGTCCCAGGGCCTCTGCACTTCACTCCCCCGTACTGAAGACTGTGGAACTGGGCATGGATCTGACTGTGACCTCCCCTCCTCTTACCACCTCCAGACGTTCCAGCTCTGCGAGCAGCAGCAGCAGCAGCAGAAAGTTAAAGAACCCGTAGTGTGCTGCACCTCTTTCTGATGGCTGATTTATGGACACCTCTGCCAACAACAGAAAGAGGGTTATAGTTACTTAAAGTTAGTTGTAGTTGCACAGAATAACTGTTTCACAATACTAAAATGTTTTGTTTGTGTGTGGTGTCATTCTGTATTTTTGTGCATTAAAAAGACATTTCACTTTGTAGTTACGTATTATATTTATTCATAAAAATCAAATGTAGCCTAAAGGAAGACTTGATTATTATAAAAAAAGAGTTGATGTGCCCAGCAGTTGTTGAACGACAGACATTAGTTTGATAAAACTGTAAAAGATTGAACTTTTTCTTTTAATTTAAAGCAGCAATAACTTTTATTTTGTGTTGATTCTGGTGACTGAAATAGCCAGTCTTCTTACTGATGGTCTTGTGTGCTTATGTAGTCATGTAGAGGCATCAGTATTAAATTCACACTATTTAATAACCAGTTAAAAACCAGTTTGATAACAGAAACATGATCCTTTTTTGTTTCTTCCCTGTTCTTGTTTCAGTGGGTGTTTTTTGTCTTATAAATGTAACTTATTACAAGACATCTAAATAAAAAGAAGCAGAAAATCTTTGAGCTGTTGAGAATTTGCTGCCACAATAGGTTTGGTTACACATTTACAGAGAAGGGAATCATTTTTAGATGCTTGAGTGACTCCAAACTCATGCATTGTTATGTTTACTGCCACACCCTTAATGAATCTAGGTGTTGTTTCCTGGTATGAAACAAAAGTAACCAGAGACTCCGTGGGAACAGAGGGAACACTTTCTCACTACAGATTTTACTCCTTGTTTTTGGAATAAAGCTTCAACATGCTGCTGCTGATCCTGTTCGCTGGATTTTTGGCTTCTTGTGCCGCACAGACAAGTGAGTACACTAACAAAAATCATTGGAAAATTCAATGATTTAAATTAAATATGTAAAAATGTAAATTCATTGAGTTTGTAGAAAGAAGATCAGCTGATTGAAAGTGTGGTTTTATTGGAATTTTCCCCGAGACCCCTTTGCCATTGTTACTCCGGCGGCGGCAATCATTAATCCCCAGACACAGTCCGTCCAGCCATCCCCAGTCCTGCTAACATCTAATCCAGCAGACAATGGTAAATGCAATTTAATCTTGCAGAGTGTAATTCAACTTGAAGTTTAACATGGTTTATTTGATTTTGAATTTCATTATATATACCCCACAGTTGTGGCAATCCTTGCGACTGCTGTTCAGTCCTTTCAGGAGCTAAATGAAACGACAGTTGGTCCAGTCCTGAACAAGGTAACTCATTTACCTTGTTTGCTGTCTTCACAAATTTCCATTTAAGTCAATACAGGGTTTTATATCTAATACTGTCTTTTATTCTATTGATAAAACATTCATAATACCAATTCAGTACTGATTGTGCTCTGATATAATCTGTGCAATTTGATAACACACTGTCATTATTAACTGGACAGCAGTCACAGACCTGAATATGATAAGTTTTCAATTATTTCAGCTCTCAGAAATTCTCCGGGGGTTCCGACCTGATCTGAACTTCAGTCTAACAGTAAAGAACATCACCAAAGTCTGAAACCTCAACTCACATGTTTCTGTGTTTGATCACCGGTTAGAGAGAATAATATCCTTTACAATATTACCTGGATAAGGAGGATCCTCAGTGGAGTTTTGAATGAATATTACTTCTGAAAATTCAATATGTGTATTTTTGTTCCAAGGGTAAAAAAGGGAGTGGACTGATTCATTTGCAGTTATTAATTGCAGACTTATGTTATTTTAACACTACTTTCTTTATCAGAGTCAATCAAAAGATTTTTTTCGTCTTTGAAACATGCATAACTGAATTGAAGTATCCTACTGTACCACCACTGAGGATAAAATATGAGTCTTAATTGACTAAATTAAATTGAGCAAAGATATGTGATAACTACTGAATGAGCCCTAAACTCCACTGCACTGGACTGCTGCTGTAAATTGGTTGTCTGTCACTAGATTTCTGAGCTCAATCTGAAAAATATGTCTGAAAGCTGAGTGACATCATAGTGACAGCTGTGAAATTAGTAATGTAATGCATTACATCTTTTCTATTTAAAATGCATAAATGTAGAGACAGATTTACCAGTTCCCTATTACATGTCACTGAATTCACTGTTTTGTGCCCATTTCATTGCAAATTAAAAACTTTAGTTTTTTTTTAATCTTCAGTCAGAAATGATATATTGATATATTTAATCATCTTTTAATCACCAATAGTTATGTGTGACAACATTTTACAGTGACATTTTCACTAAAGGTACTTGATTACTGAGTTGTTGTAAAATTCAATAAAAATGGGTGGAAGAAATAAATCAGTAGCTTCATAATCAGACTGAATTCTCATTTCTCATTTCATTTCACTTGTTTGTGCCACTTGCATGTTGAAATGTGTGCAGTGATTCAGAGAGAAACCAGGCTATTTTTACTTTCCAGAAACACAGCAGTTGTCTTTTAGTGGGTTTTTTGTTGTTGTTGCATTAAGTCAACTTTGATGATTTAGATACTGATCATACTTTATTGAATTTCAAGAACTCTAGATCTGATTCTCTCACAGTCAGCGCCAGTCTCAATAAACTCATGGCCGGAAGAAAACAACCGACAGACCTGACAAACCGAAGGTTATCATAAGTGACAGTATAACCGGTTTCAATGCCGGGCATGGCAACAATTTGCAGAAGATAAAGACTTTGAGCATGAATTACACCCAGCCTACACCTAAACTATCACTCATTGAAATCTAAATAGTGAGATAGTTTAGATTAGATAGAGCAGGAAGTGTACATCAGAGACATAGCAGCTGTTTATAAGGAAGGACTGCAGTCTAAAAGCAGAGACTGAGGGGATAAAAAGAAGATAAAGTTACAGATGACAAGTTGGACAATGAGGAAGACTCAAAAGAAGAAAAGTCAAATCCTCAGTGTGCTCAAAGGTCAGCAGATTTGTGTGACAAGAAAATAAAACAGCATGTTTGTAGGCCTATGTGTGAAACAAATGGTTTCAGTAAAAGATTATAATGTGAAAGGGTCTGGGCAATGTCTTGTTGTGGTTTGCCTACAAAGACAGGTACATACGTGTAATTATCCACATGATAATTATAATAAAATTAAAGAATTATGATGGATTTTTTCAAAAGGATGTAAATCTGTTTGTTGATACCTTGAAATATTCTTGCTGCAGTTCCACTTTCAGCTACAGGGGGGCAACACAGGCAGAAGACAAAGGCTTTGAGATTGGCCTGTAAACCTCCTCTACTCATGTTGCTCACATTGTTACCAACCAAAACCTAAAAATGCCTTTTCTTTTCTTTAGTTTTTAATAATACGCCTCAGTAATGTCTATTTACAGATACAAACAAATCCTGTCTGTGAGCTCAGTCGTAGTAAAATGTCATACTCGGTGACAAATGATGTTTCGTGTGAAGCAGAATCAATGTCATGGTATTAAAACAACAACATAAACCGAGTGTAGTGAGAACAGATGATGTCCAGTGTGGTGTCAGTGCTGCTGCTCTCTGAAAACATTATTGCTCCTCTATTATAGTACCACAGGCTCAGACATCCTCTCATTTAGTCCCATCAGGTTAAAAAAAAAACACTGAATAACTACCTTTCCTGTGATGCAAAAAATATCTGTTTATCAGACTGTTGCTGCCACTTTATAACCCAGGTTTTCTCTTAAAAGTGGTCTCAAAGCTCAGATCATCATTATTTCATTGGACACAAAGGTCCTCCCAGGTTTTACAGCAGTTTTACTTCAGTCCCCCCTCCAGGCATCTGAGGTCTGTCACATGATCTTCAGTAATCAGTTCATATGCACATGCAAAGTGTGGAAATTGAGTTGCATGAACATATTCATTAAAACAGAGCCCATGTCTTTCTGCTCCTGCTGAAGACTCTATTTCTATTTCTGGTTCTACTTTTCTAGTTTCTGACTATGTGACTTTTGTTCCAGTGTCATATAACTGTAATAATCGACCAACCAACAACAACCTGCAAATCAGAACATTTCTGGAAAAGTTAATGGGACTGATTTATTATTATAATGTGCATATGTCTCTGTTAGTAGTCTTTGGCAACCATGAAGCATCTTTACGATTTTAAGTGCCTGAAAACTTGGTTTCAAATGTCAAAGCTGCTGTAATATTTATTTCATATTAAAAATGTATCACCCGTAGAGAACCTCTCATCTCCCCTCACCTCTACAGAGCGAGTTAGCGTCTGGTTTTGGTGGTATGGCCACAACTTTACTGTTTTGGTTCACTCTCAGTCCTCTTGTTTCATTTTTGGCTGCAGCTGGCAGCTATTTTCAGCAAAAAACGCCACTGTACACCTCCTGCGCAGCAGTTAGCGATTAGCTGTTAAAGTTAAAAGATGAGTAAATACAGGACTTACATTCTTAGACCCAAACACAACTCCAATGGATGATAATGTTAAATAGGTATCTGTGAATGTGTAACACATACATTATCATTTTAAAAGGTGATATAGGTCAGTGTTAATATTGTTTCTGCTGCCCCCAGTTGGTAACAAAATTTCTTATTACTGCTTTAAAGGTCCAAATAGTTTAACTGATTGAATGTAGACCACTGTTAGAGACTCTAAGGAGAGGCTTCTTTCAACGCACTGATTCTACACATGCTCACAACACATTGTCAACTACAGAGCGTCTTTAAGGTTAACAGTAAAAAAAAATTCATTTTCATGTTCTACATAACTGCGCACTCAACAGACTGACCCAATTATTCTTTTGACATTTCTTCAGTGGAGCCCCCATGAAAACTGTTCACAGTGTGTAACAGGGGGACTGTTTGTAAAAAGAAATCTTGTTGTTGATGATATTGTTTAAAGTTCCAGGTCTCTGCAAGTTTCAAGCTGTCCTCAATGGAAAGCAATGGCTGTTAAAGGTATGAAATCCATCTAAAAATTTCTACCATGCTTTGAAAAGTATTCAGACACACAGTCCACAGTGAAAGGGCTTAAACTTTCACAATTACCCCGTCCTTCAATGTAATAAAAACAATGCTGAGTCTAATTGTTGTATAACTCTCACTCTGTGTGTTACTTCTGCTGGGCTGATATCTCCAGTTTCTTCCACTCTCTCCCATGCTGTTGTCCGTGTTAATCAATGTTGTACTGTTCTCCTCTTTTCCAGTTTTCCACATGACCCGTGATGTGCTGCCCTTTTAAGCCCTTGGAGTCGATCAAGCCAACATTCAGAAGACGTCCACACACTTGACCACATACTGGACACAGGCCTGATCTTCCTGCCTTCAGTATGGACCTGAGATTCCTCTTCATAGCTTCAGCTCTCCTTCTGGGGGCCACACTCACCATCTCACTGGCAGACCGCACCTCACAGTGCAAAGTCAAATGGTAATGTAGAATTTTAATTTTTTAGAGTATTTGTGCATAGTCAGCAATGAGAGAAATTAGAGATTTAAAGAGCAAGTGTTGAACTGAAGTATACTGTGGGTACTTGAGGGAATCTTTGAGTGAATTCTCTATTTACTGAAACTATTTTATTCTGCAGATGTTAATGTTCACAGAGCAGATGCTACATCTTGGACCAGCGGGACATAAATAATGCATTATGATGGTGTTTGGGTTGCATGAAATCCAGTGCAAAAGGGTCAAGTGAATGTTAGACAAGTTACTTATGAATTCAAAATTCTGTGCAGCCTGATTCCTCATGCATGTTATCTTGGACATGGAGCGACTGCAGGACTCACAAGACTCACATTAGTCATACCTGCGCAGAGAAATAGAAAGTTGTGCTGATTTACAGAATCTAAAGTGAGAGTCTCTTTTCTGATACGTAAAGTATTTTATTAATAATAAATTCAAACACTACATGAGCCTTTAACTATATCTGACAGTAACACATCTAACCTTGCTGCTCTGCTCTGCAGGTTGTTTGACATCTCGTGCCAAGATGTCTATGAAAAGCTGGTGAGCCAGATCAAGGCCTGGCAGATCAGACAAAGCTGTCTATATGAAGGAGAGAAGTGTTCATACGAGGTCAGAAACATCTCCGTCAACTAATACATTGTTGAATTATAATAAATAATAAATTAATACCTGCAAAAATAACCTTTTGAAATAAACAATGTACATTGTCTTTCATTCAAAGGTTTTAGATAGACCATAATTACTTTTTTAATCAAATATATTTGATTTTATATTTTTCCTTTAATATGTAAACATGCATCAGATATAAGAAAACATTGTACCATTTCTGGTTAACATCCCTTATTTGGAACTAATAAGTTGTATATAAACATAAATATAAATGGTTAATAATGTATTTGTAAGCAGTTATAGGTGTTTATTAATGTATTTATCAACAACTATATATGTTGTTACAATATACAATATGTATTTATAGGAGAAGTTACAATCTGTGAAATAAATGAGTTATTTCATAGATCCTTCGAACAATTAACAGAAACAAAATAATTTATCTACATATGACACCAAGATATTAAACAAGAAGATATATGCAAACTTAAACATGCAACTGCAGGTAAGTGGATGATGTAATGATCAGTCGTACCTGATGTACAGTGTAGAGAATATCCTTGTTTCTAATATTGACCAACTGAGCTTGAAATGTGCAGCATGCTATGTTTCCTGTCAGACTTGACTGAATTTGAAATGTGCTGCAGCTTGTGTCGACAGCTCCTTATCTGATCACAGCCACGCACACGTCTCCAACAACCAAAAAAGTGAGCGACCTACAGTTTCTTCTGGAGCAGTCCACCGTTTGCAAAATGACTGTGAGTGCTTTTTTTTTTTAGAGTAAACTGACTGATGCAGCTCTGAACTGTGTCTTCAATTAGCATTATTGGACTCACAAAAAACTTTGTTCAAGACCACAGGACCTCATGTAATTCATTTGACTTTGATTAAATGTTAAAACAAGAAAATGTGTATGCATCTCAGAGGAAAGTTAAAGAGGAATCTAAGAGTTGAGAGGGTTAATCAGCTTTTGTCACTGACATTCCTCTTTGACTGTCTCCTGATGTTTCTGACGTGCAGGGAGAGGCAGTGTCTGAGTTCACCAAAGATCCAGCTGAAAACAGCACAAACTACTGCAGCCTCCAGAACCTGATGGACGGTAAATATCTTTAGCTCAGAGAACTATAACACCATGACAGTGGACTTTCTCTGGGTGCTTCCTAGAGTGCAGACTATCGTTAGTTTGCCTATGTCAGTGTTTTAATCCATAAAAAGCCATGATAATGAATATCTGTGTTCTCTGTACAGGAAGCAACCTGATCAGTGCTGAGGGATACAAACAGTTCAGCAACAAGTGGATCTGTCCTGGCTTCGATACAGCCAACTGCACCTTGTCTTCACTTATCTAACTGGTTCTTAACAGTGTGTTTTTCCTGCTGTTTTCTTCCCATGTGCATCATTAAGATCTGTATTAATAGCTGCTATAGTTATATAGTTAAATAGCTGGAAAAACTGCTTTGTTATAGCATTGTAAAATGACTTAATTCAGTATTCTAGTGTTTTCTCTAAAACCAGTTGTTTGTTTTACATGAATGCAACAATATTAAACTGCAGGACTTGCTGTATTTAAGTATTGTTTGAATTAAAAGTCTTTACAATAAATGGATTAGATAAATGTGGGAAATATAGCTTTTTGGATGTCAGTCAAATGTGACAATGAGGTTTCATCATTCAACAGTTCATTTTTAATTTGAATTCAAATCTATTTGACTAATTATACATTTGCAAATGTTTTCAAGATTTTGTGAATGTGAACAGTGACTTTTATAAAATGGTACTTTGACCACTGGAGCAGCAGCACAGTAGAGAATGAAATAATAGGACACATAAAAAAAACACATATATAGTATTCACAACACGATGAATGTAAGTGTGTCTAAAATGGATACGCTCAAGTCAAGGTAAATGCCTAAAACTACATGTTTACATAATAGAACTGCGGACTGTACTGATACATAACCTATAAATTAGTGTTAATTAGAGTAATGCAATGTAATGGTTGATGGTTTAATTTGAAAAAAGAAGGGGAGACAGAAAATCAGCACTAAGCTAGAATAAAAATTGATTCTGAAAGTGTTTCAAGTTCAAAGTGTATTAATTACTGACTTTGGTCAGTTTGACATTTAAACATAGAAAAAGTCATCAAGAAAATGATACATGTGATTTAATCCAACTGTTTTAAAAAAATATTCAACTGAACTGGAAAAGCTTAAAAGGAAAGTTTAACCTTTATTTTACACATTATCTGGATGTTTTCCAATAAATACAAGGAACAAAAACAGAGCTCCCCCTTGTGGAGAGGCTGCTAAATGAGTGAGTTTGTGAGTGAGTTATAACTAAGTAGCAGGAAGTCTTTTGCCTATAAAACCTACTCTGAAATAACAAGTCAGTGCAAACGTAGCATGACCCAGTGCCTGCAGACCAACCAGATCAGTCAGATCAGCCAGTGTAATGTCTGTAGGTTGTGGTTTAATGAGAATCATTAAAATGGTCTAAATAAATTCTTACTTAACAGCAGAAACACTGAAATACACTCAAGGTGATTATGAAGTTATATTTATGAAACATGCTGCTCAGAAACCAATCCTAGAATATTGGTTGAAATGGACTATTTGATCGTGTTTGATTTGTTATTCACATATAAATATGGAATCTACCGTATGAATTAGTTGATAAGAGCATTAGACATACTTATTGAAGATGATCAAGTGTAATCAGTTTACATCTTCACACAAATCTACAAAATAAAATGTGGGCTACATATTTTTTCTATAGTTTTATTAAATCCTCATAGAAGACATTCCTTAATCTCTGTAGAAAAGTAGCATTTTTGGAAGAAAGCAACAGTTTGCAGTTTCTGTGGCCCGCTCCTTCGTTGTGAGTCATTTGAGCTGGCAGGAGTAATCCTTACAAAGGCTGTGAGCCTGCATCTCGTCACTCTGTCCATGAAAGGCCTTGTTTTTCTGCGTTCGGGGAGCATGAACGTCAACACTCGGACAGGACTGAGGCCTCCAGCAGAAAGCTGGCTGCTGAGTGACGGGGTTTTGTCTGCAACTCACTGAGTTTTACCGCCTGCTTGCGCGTCCGTCTCAGTGTCGAATTCAGTCAGGCAGCAGTAGAGCAGCATCTGGGTGAATCTGGTGGCAAAGGCTAGAAGAAGGAAGATGTGGGAGGGATAGGAAAAGAAAGAGGTAGTGGAGAGGTCAGTTACAGTAGATTCTGATAATCCAAGATGATTAATGTTGTATTGCAAAGTCACTTCCTCTTCACATGTTTGAACATGTCAAACACAGAGCAGTATATAACTAATTAACTAACTATACAGACTCTTAAATAAAATGAAAACACACATATTACTGTACTCAAACATTACATTTTCTGTACATGGACATTGGAGCCTAAAACATACCGTTCAGCTTGTGTATGAATTTGGGCCTCCTCTCCTTAGGCAGGTAAATGGCCACATAATAGACCGGCACTCCTGACAGTGCAATGCCAATTCCTATGAGAGAATTGATGGTGTCCCAATACAGAGGGACAATGACTAAGAACAGGCTGCACAGACAGTAGATGAAGGGGAAGAACAAGGTCAACTGTGGAGAGAAAAAGACACAACTCTGGTTAGTTTGTAAAACTGATGTCTTGTGTCAAATGTCTTCGCACGCAGACTGAGGATGCACATTTGCATATTGCACTTAAGTGTGGACAACATCTAACTGTGTCATTTGCTTTACAACTGTAACATACTGTATATACTTTTAACGCTTTTATACACTATATTACTGTACAGCCCACCTACACACTGGTTACACACACACATTTTAATACTTATATTGCCTATATTTATAAGTCTTATCCTTTATATTTATTTTTCTATCTCTAGTTGAACTGTTATTCTAATTATTCAAGTTCAGTGAGTTAAAGGTAACACAGGAGCTGTAGTATTGTGCACGTATGCACATATACAATGTAATGTAGGTATGCAATTATATATTCAGCATGAATCTCAACAAAGCAGCACCTTCACAGGCCTATGTCTGTCTGGCTGAGTGATGCGCAGGTAGATGAGGCCGGCCACAGACAGACCCACATAGAGCCAGTAACTGAAGCTGAAATAGTTGATGAGCTGGAACACGTCCTCCACACACAGGAAGATCAGACCCATTAACCCCTGCAGCCACGCAGCACAACGAAAAAGTGACTTATTACACAGTCAGAACATGTATTCATATATTTATCAGTTCCTGCACATTGGTCCATTGTTTACGTGTATGCATGTGAGTAATCTGATGTTCATTTGTAGTTCGGAGTAAGGTAAGCGGTCCTCACATTGAACAGCAGTGCAGGTATAGGTGTGTAGCGCTCCATGTGAATCAGACTCAGACTGTCGGGGAGGTGGCCCTCTCTGGCCCCGACGAAAAACAACCTGCGTGATCAACAAAGATGGTTATTGGTATGGCACTCAAATGTGAGTGTAAAGTCAGCACCTGTGCAGTAATTCCTGATTACCGCGAGGCAGCAATGATAGAAGCATTGAGTCCTCCGTAGCAGGACATGGCCACTGAAACAGGGATGATCCACTTGAAAGGACCCAGCACTGCATTTCCAAATGTCTGCAGGGTCAAATTAACATGGGTTATTACAAACTCTCCGCACTCTGGGCAAAGAGGTCAGTCTATCAGTGGTTCAGACCATTATAATGTCCACATTTCATTCACTCACTTCATGCAAGCAACTTCTACTCTAGTTTCTGAAGTCAGACTGCAATGTCTCAGGTCAACCCTTTCTAAGCAGAGCAGGACTATATTTAGCAGCAGAGTGACTTATCTCTAACTGTTGACTGTTGGTGTCTTACCACAGCGACAGCGTCACTGGCCAGTAGAGACGGCATGTCCAGAACCACATAGTACGCCACGTTGGTCAGCAGGTAAATGATGGTCACTATAGGCATGGAAACGGCAATGGCCAGGGGTAGATTCCTACAACAACAACAACACACAGCGGTTAATGACTCACTGAAAACCTGCAGTAAACACAATACACATGGTTCATGTCATGATATTTATTCAAGTTGCAGTTTCAACCTCCACGGCCAATTTCTCTTTCCAACTCATCCATTTCTCTGCCTTTCACTTACTTCCTCATTCAAAATTTCTAGCATCGTCAATCACAGTCACGTGCCTGTAAACAACATAGTGAAACACAACTAGCTAATCGTGATCCTGTGACTCAGTTTCACCTACAGCTCATAGAGAGGCTTTTATTGTTTTACCTGTCTGGATTCTGAATCTCCTCAGTGACAAAGTTGAGTGTATCCCAGCCGGAGTAGGAGAAGAGAGCTGAGTAGAGGGCCAAAGCTATGGCTCCAGGATCTGTGGAGGAGCCCTCAAATGGGCTCTCGAAGCTCTTTGTTGCTCCTACACAAGAAGTGAGAAGTTTAAAGCACATTGTGTAAATTTATCGTGTTTCCTCTGATGCATTTGTACTTTTATGTTATCTTACCAGAGGATATTTTCAGGATTCCTACAATGATGACGAGGAAGAGTGCCATGAGTTTGGCATAAGTGAAAATGTCCTGGACCAGAGTCCCCCACTTCACATAGGCACAGTTAATGAAGATGAGTATACCTAGACAAACCAGAGGAATAAGGAAATGAATGAACCTTCCTCTTCATGATTCAGATGTTAATATATGCAAATGAGGCCTAATACAGCTTCTAGTACAGCTTCTGCTTTCTTTATTGGTGGTATTTGCACAGCAGACAAAAAGAAATCATTTAGAAACAATGGTAAACCATGTTGGTCAGTCTGAGAACTCATTTTGAAACAAGCCGAAGCCTGCTATCTCTCAGCCTCATGCCCAGGATCACTGACCATCTTTTCTGTATCACGAGGTCCACATTCAGTATGAGGGTACAGAAACAGAAACTTCATGACTCCTGGCATTGCTGCTCTCTAACCTAAATACCACTTCTGCTAACTATATTCTTCACAGCACAAAAGCTGGCTGTAAACCACGGTGGTATTTTTACAGGACTGGACAGGCAGTCTAACTATAGCTAATGCCAGTTCCACACACACATACATACACACACACATGCCCATGTCATCCTTAATAGGTAGTACTAAAGCTCTATTTCCTGTGTATGCTTCACAATAAAAACCACCCAGTTAAAGGGTTTTTTGGGGGAGTTTTTCCTTATTCAAATTGAGGGTTTAAGCACAGAGGGTGTAGTATTGTAAAGTAAAATGATATCGTTGTGAAGCTCAGTGTGGTGAGCCGTCGCCAACTTGGCAGTCCTGATTCTACTGGCTCCCGGTTGATCCAAAAATGGGGAAAGCCGTAGAGTGGGAGTGGAAGTGAGGCGTGCTGAATGAAGCTGCCTGTGACGGCACCCACCTGTCACTCAAAGTGGCCATTCCCTTAATTATGCATAACTTTTATCTTTAATATAATCTGAGCGGGTGAGTTCAATAAGAATTCAACCCACTTACAGTTGTCATGAACATGGAGCTATAAAGGCTGAAACCGTTTTTTGTACCAAGCTGTAAACATGTTTGTTTCTGCTGTGAAGTTGGGCATTTTAATATGGGGCCAGCCTCAAGTGGCCGTTCAAGGAACTGCAGTTTTTGTCACTTGTTGGCAGGTTAGCTTCTTTTGCCATAAAGGTTAAATTAAATGCCTATTGCTAAAAAAAAAAGATAAATAATATAAAAACTGCTGTTTGATTGAATGAAACTCTTTGGAATTGTAAGTTAAGTGCTTTGTCTCAGTCTTTCTCTATGTGCAGCAGGAACTGGGGTGAGGCCTAAGTGGGCATCAGTGTGAACCTTTCAAACACTAGAAGGTAGTAAAGTGAGTTTTTCCGCCTGTATTTTCCACAGACTTTTATATTTCACAGTAGATGATTCACATTTATGGATAAAAGAACCCAACCTAGAGTTTATACTGTTACACTGTTACACTATCAGTCACAGTCTAATTCTTGCTATCTGTATGCTGAAGCTCATCTCACTCATTCAGACACAGGAGTGTTTCTTACAGAGGCAGGCTGCAGCAATAAGCCGGACAGAATCGTATGGTGCCTGGCAGGTGGGGTAGAAAGCCTCCACCAGGTAGTTGGCGAAGGTCAGTGAAATCACAGCCTGGCTGGCCGGCTCTATAAGTAGGATGGACGTCCACAGGCGGATGAAAGCCAGGAAGCCTCCAAACGACTCCAGGATGTAGGCGTAGCTGGCTCCAGACTTGGTGATGGTGGTGCCGAGCTCTGCGTAGCACAAAGCCCCAAACACTGAGAAGATGCCTCCAATGGCCCAAATGAGCAACGACAGTCCGTAAGAGCCACTGTGCATAAGTACGCCCTTCGGTGAGACGAAGATCCCAGAGCCAATCATGTTGCCGACAATGAGGCAGATTCCATTCATGAGGGAGATTTCTCTCTTCATTTGCATTTTCTCTTCTTTCCCATTATTTGGGGCCTTTAAGTCCTCGTCAGACGGAGCCCGTGAACTAGGGCATATTGTCTGTGACATGACCCCCATCTTCTGCCTTAGATCCCCCATTAGTCCAGTGCTGATGTTGAGATGAAAGGGCATAAATTAAAGGGGATTATTCCAATTTCACGTTCAAAACACACAGTTGTTCCATATAAATATGACATGATTTGTTAAATATACTTTAATGTCTAACCACACATCTTAAGACTGAAAGATAAAAACTAAATGGCTACCAGTGTTAAGTAAACAAGAAGAAAAGGTCATGCATGTGTCCATATCTCCCAGTAACATTTGTCCCCATAGTCCACTCTTTATGCATCCAGGCAGGAACAAAACATACTTAAGGTGTAGATATTTATGACATGAAAAGCAAATGTGTAAAAAGTACAAAAAGTGAGCTTACTTTATTTTTCTACTCAGAGAAGACCAACAGGTGTATTTGTTTGTCTGACATGTAGTCTTCCTCAGCTCTCAAGTGAGACATTGGTGAGATCACATCTGAGTGGTAGCAACAGGACGGTTGATGTTGCAATCCCTGCAGCCCAGCACAACCACAATGAGTGTTTTTCCAGCACCAGGCGAACTGCACTCTCGTGTTCCCCCCCATGCTATTTTTAGAGACAAGCAGACCTCGTCCCTGCCCCCAGGGAGCCAAGACAGAGGGAGTGGAGCCAAGCTGCTTCTGGGTCAACATACAGGACACAGTATGTAGACTGTATGATAGTGAATATAATGTGATGTATACTGTCATTAAAGAATATTTTGATGCACTGTAATTGTCCCAACAGCTGCTTCTCTATTACTCACTCAGACAGGTTGCTAAACACATTCTGATTATGAGACAATGGGCCTCCTCCACCCCTCCTACACAGGAGCAAGACACCCAGATTGAAAGAGACAAACAACTTCTTGTTAAATTTCTTTTTTTGTGGTCCTTTCTAATGTCTTTGTGGTTCTTTTGCTTTATTTTGAGGTAATAAAAAGGGTATCTGAGCATATTAGGAAGCACAGCTAGAGGAGAAAAAGTCAAGAGTGACAAACTGAGCAGAGTGACGGTTTTAACTTTACTTTCTACAGAAGGTTGAGCTGAGTATGATCAAAAATGTGAAATTCATTTTTCAATTGTAGCTAGAGTCGATGGATAAACTTTAAATGTGCAAGATCCAGTTAGTCTGAAGTGTTATTAAGAATACTGAGAGGTGAGGCCACTATTGAGGAGACCAAAAGAAATCAGAGGGCACATTACTTTGGTCCACTTTGAATCTAGACAGACATGCAGACACACACGCATCCCACTCATTCTGCTTGTTATATTACAATCTCAACTTCCTCTTTACTCTACGTCCCAGTGATTCTCTGATACTTGCTCAGCAGTAAAAAAAGCAGAGGGAAAAAAAAACTTTCCATGATCACATGAACACAGTCTACCAAAATCCCAACTCATAGACCACATAGTTAGATTGCTATCAATAGCTCTGAAGTCATCCTTGCACAACACTTGTCTGTACATTGTCTCACTTAATGTAAGTCATTTGCTTCAATACAAAGACTTTATGCGCGTTTACCAGTCTAACAGTCCTCCTGTCACTTACTCAGATCAACTGAGTGTATTGAGGATGTTTGCATTCTACAAATAAGGCTTCACTCTCTCTCTCTCTCTCACACACACACACACACACACGCGCACAGACGCACACACACACAGGGCTACATAATTGTGTTTTTTTAGAGAATGGTAACTGAGCTTTGCAGACAAAAGCATAATGTACCAAACAGAGAGAGGAGAGAGACCCTGCATTCACTCAAAATGAATGAATGAATGGGACTATAAATAAATCACCTCAGTAAATCCACAACATTGTTAAATAAATTCACTGATTCAGTCAAAATCTTTTGATTCTGATTATACAGAAAAAAACTTGATGTTGATGAGTGGAATTTAACTTCAAAGCCATTAGTTTTGTACCTGTGACTCTTTTTGCTCAACCAGCTGTTCCTTAGTCTCACTGAGGGAAAGACGAATGAGAACCTTGTTGACCATCCTGATGACAACAGAACAGTAAGTGTAGTGTAAAGTTGGTCTATAAGTCTATAATCTGGATTAATAATTACTGCTAAGTGATCCTGGGGATATTGTAGGACATGGAAAGCGGCGGTGCGCTGGGCTGCAGGGCTGTGGTAGGGGAGCTGATTTCAGCTGGGTACGGCTGCAGGCCCATCTGCTTGTTGTCATGCAGCTTGCGGACGACGATGCGGCAGAAGTCTTCGTTGTGCCGGTGACAGTTGTCCAGGAGCCGTCGGACCTTGGCGGTGCGCGTGGCCTGGTTTATCACCAGTTCATAATCCTCTCGCATCAGCATGGAGCGGGAAAGCAGGGCGTCCAAGCTCTGGTTCAGACAGGCCTCTGTCATCTGGGAGATGATATCCTCGCGCCGCGTCGCAATCCACTGGGCGATCGGGCCTTGTAAGGGAGGGGAGTGCTGTAAGGGAGGAGACTGCCGCAAGGGAGGAGAGTAATCTGCCACAAGTGAGGAGGGAGAGGTGTGATCAGTTTTAAATATTAGCATTTGAGAAATATATTATCATCATCATCACCCGTTTCATCCATTATGCTTTAACTGCTAATACCTTGTTGCTGAGGCTGCGGCTTCAGGGTAACGTTATTCAGCCGTGTCTCGTAATCAGTGACGTGCTGGCCTGTTTCGATGGTTTTGTTCAAATCATTCATGGGTCTGGCAATCTGGCCGTTCAGATTGTTGTGATCCTTCAAAGACTCAGGAGGCTCCAGAGTATGAGCTAAGAATGACGCTGGAAGCCCCTCTACATCAGAAAGAGTAGAAGAAGAGGTGTGATGTACCCACATGGAAAACAAAGCTTATATTATATACATAATACATTTTTACCTAAAACCTGATGTGTGCTTTGTTTCATATCTGAACTCATCTATGCTCTTATGATCTAGTCATGCAATGCATTAAAATGTTTTATTTTAGAAGAAATACTCTCTCAGCAGTATTATACCAATATAAAGTTCTGTTACAATTACCTTTAGAGGGTGCCACATTGCTGACAGTGAGGGGGCCTGGTAGGGATATGTCTGTGTCCTGGGAGGAACAAGAGCCAGAGCCTGAGGTGGAGCTCTCCTGTGGCAGAACAGTGATGTTTAATTTACATTTCCACACAGACATTAAAGGTCCAGTGTGTAGGATTTAGTGGCATCTCCCTCACTTTACCCTCCCCTTGCAAGCGCAAAGGAGAAATTGTGATGGCTGCTATACACCCTATCTAGAGCCAGTGTTTGGTTTGTCTTTTCAGAGCTACTGCAAAAACATGGCAGACTCCATGGATGTCAATATAAAAGACTCATTCTAAGATAACAAAACGATAATGATTCTAGTTTTCAGGATATTATACACTAATGAAAGCACAAGTATGAATATTATATATTATTTCTGCCAACAGATTCTCCATGTTACACACTGGACCTTTGATAACACCAACACAAAACCACACAAGGCTTAAATGTAGAAGTGCATCCCCAATTATCACTGTTCATGTTTTAGACTTTGTCCTGATTTTTCCAGACATTTCAGCTACCTACCGGCCAAGGGCTGTGCCTGTCCTTTAGCATGTTCAAGGGTCCCTCCCCACTCCTCTTCTCACACATTGACTGGGCTGAACAACAGCCTGATCCCCGCCTTAACTGAGGAGGAAGACAAGGAAAAGACAGGAATGAGTCATACTGACAGTGAAGATAAGTAGGGAAAAATAAAATGTTAAGAAAGTGTTTAATCAAATATGCCAAAGCCAAAAAACACAAATTTACAAACCCTCAAATACAAGAAAACACTGACCGCACAACACACAAGTGAACGTATTCTTTAGATTTACAAAAGCAGAAGGAATGACTAAACTAAGTCAAACAGCTTGTGGAGGTGGTTTCATGTATCCGACCACACTAAAATATTCACTCCACTAGTTCCTACATTTTGCCTTGCTGGCTTCAAGTGTTGCTCGTACTGAAGGGCCCTCCTGTATATCTGAATATAAAGCTATACACCAAAGACCAGTACACAAAAGCTATTCTATCAGCTATAAGTAATACGTCAAGACTATTTATTACTAGCATAAACAATTAAAACACAACAAGAAGGTGCTATTACTCCCAAATTGACTGACAGGTGTTTTAATACAGTGGTAAACTGGACTTTGGGGACCAACAGAGAGTGGGTTGTAATTTATAGTGATCCAAGTTTGATCATTGAAGACTTTATAATCTTGAAACCTAAAAATAGAAAATTTGCTCAGAAGGGATTCCTTAAAATAAAATCATCTCAAATTAGGGGGTCTGTGCTCTAATGTGAAACGTCTCATACATACAAGCACTACAAAATAACACACAATACACCCCAACTTAATATTAATATTAATGTTTTCCATTGTCGTTTAAGGCTTGTTTCCATCAGTAATGTTTGTAAACAAGAAAAAAATGCAACTATATTTTTAACTATGATCAGCTGAGAGTTGTACTTACAGAGTATGGTAACAACTTACAACTAACAGTTTTAAGTACTGAAACTGGAAACCGTAGTCTCACTCACGTGCACACACACACACACACACACACACACACACACACACACACCAAGAAAAGAGGAAGGATATGTTCAGGGGAAATTATGAAGTGAACATTTTGACCGGTCATCCTCTCTTAGTCACAGCACAATTAAAATTGTCCCAAATTACACAAAGTTAACATGTGACCTTCATATTGAGTATTTAGCATTAGCTGTGAAGTAACAATGTATTTAGGAACAGGGAGATTCCTTTCTTCATCTATATAGAGTTTATTATTACCTAACACCACCGAGACAAGGTCCTCAGGCGGTGTAATAATCATCGTTTCTAGGGAAAACCAACTAAGAATGTGGGTTTTGTTTTCTTTGTTCAGTTCTGTTCACTTACAGAAATACACACGTTTACTGCTTTGAGGAAGTTAACATGTGGAGCTGTAGGGAACACCTACAGTATAAGCCGAGAGATAAAACTGCTTCTGTAATGTGAGGTGGTAAATTAGTAAGTGAAGAGGAACTGGTTGTTTGTTTACCAAGTAAAACCCTCGCTGGTCTTCTGGCTTTTTCTCCTTCTAAAAAAAACATGTTGTTTTGAATGTTGGTCAAATATCCCTTCGTGTCCCTTTTGCGCATGCGTTGGTGTTGTCTGCCAGAATCTGTCATGAACAGACTTTTTCCAGTTTTAAGGCTGGATTTTTGATACACTTTTTAGATCTTCGGTGTTCATTTTTAACTACATATTTTAACTGGATGAAGGACTTTAGTCACTGGATCTTAAGGTATCAGAGAAACGGGCTGAGCTAATGTTAGCGGCAGTCACAACACTTCATGGTGTCCTTTGTCCACCAAAACAAACAAACCAGCCACTGAAACACGTTTTTAAAGGTGAAACTGCTTTATTCAGTGTTTTTAGTGGTTTTAATCAGTGGGTCTGTTTGTTTTGGAGAGGAGGAG
>NW_023339796.1:16982080-16999800 GCF_004916995.1 Morone saxatilis | reverse complement strand
GTAAAAACCTCCTGAACAATAAACACTGAAGGAAAACTAACCAGGAGACGCTGCTTCCAATGGCGGCACTGATGGTCAAGACAACTCCCGTGATTCCACGCTACTTCACAATGTCATCAGAGTTCATCTTATGTTTTGTTTTGATGTGAAAGACCCTCTAGTGGCAGCAATTACATATTGTATGTTTAATCACTTTTAACTGTCTTCTGACTGACCTTTGACCTCTTGATATCCAACACGGCCTCCAGGAAGTCAATTTCTTCAAACTTCCTCACCATGGGCTCCAGCTCAATCAAACACTCTGAAATGGCAGTAAACACATCACACCTTAACGGTATATCACACTGTGAAATCAACTAACAATAAAGGACAAAAACAGCTTTAACTGGTGTCACTTTTTTGTGATTTGTTTGCCATAACTCCCTTAACTGGGGGTGAAGTCATTGGTGACTCAAGTTGAGTTTTATGGTTTCAGCACATTTACTGCAAGAAAATGATGACAATGATGATCAAGCCTTTCATTCTTTCCGTCACGTATGCTGCAGTATGTAATGTAACTGTGATGCAGTGACTCTGCATATTGTGTGTGTAAGAGAGAGAGAGTGAAAATGAAAGAAAGAAGATAAAGTGCACTCTTTTTTGTCTTGTAATTGACAAAGATTATTGTCTTGATGTGTGGTAATCTAAGTAAGTAAGTAGGTACTGTCCATGATTTGGAAATGAGATGAAACATTTCTATAAATGTCTGAATGAAATGACTGAATGGAAAACAACACCACATTCATGAATCTGCTCTATCTTCTGAATTTCAAAGAGTGGCTTTGATTTGATCAGTTTTGGTTATAAAGAGTAGTTAAAGTGAGTATTTTGATTGTGAATTTGTATTATACTTATACACATACATATACTTGTCTTAACCACATTTTTATCATGTTATCAAAGCTTAAAATACCAAGTTTTTGTCAGGTTTTCAGCTTTACCATTTGCTGTCCTGAAGTTAATGATCCATGAACAGGTTTCATTGTTTACAAAAAGAGTTCAGCGATATAACAGGAAGCTGATACTTTGTCCCTCAAATTTGCCTACTACTCAAGATGAAGAATGATGTGATCCCGAACTGAGACAAAGGTCAAACCGATTCAGTCATCATTTGAGAGGGTGGAATCTGTAATCCTCTGCCAGAAATGAATTCCTGTGTGAGCTTACTGAGAAAGGAAGGGCGTTCATCAGGGTTAGAGGTCCAGCCGCAGGTCATTAAACCAATGAGGGTTTCTCTGCTGGGGATGTCAGCGGGCAGACTGTCCAGACTCGTATCAGGACGCATCCCACGTAGCACACTAAACATGATCTGCATGGGGTTGGTCACCTCTGACCACACAAACACACACATAAATCAGTGGTTAGTCTGGTATCACCACGAAAGCTCAAACTCCAACTGAACAGAAGTGTGACAAATCAAGTGTGATATAATAAAAAATTTTACCTTCAAACGGAATTTGCCTGGACAGCACTTCCCACATAATGATGGCATAGCTACAATATAAACACCATGCAGAGAATCAGTTAAGGGAAATAAGAGTTACATCATTCTGTTGGACTGGTATTCCCCTCCTGAGCCGAGGGACTTTACAACCAGCTAACCAGAGCGGCTGCTTTGAGGAAGAGCCTAAGAGACTGCATCAGCCACAATCCACAAAAGATTCACATTAAGCCACAAAGGAAAGTGGATTCATCAGACGTTTTTTTAAACTTATTTTGTAATAGTCACCACTCCCTCTCTCTGACAGATTCCTGGAATCGGACCATTTTCCTGGCACGATCAACAGTTTTGGTATGCTAACAATCCAACCCGATGCTGGCACATTGTCTCACCTTGTCAGTCAGGAAAACCTCGTGCTGATATCAAATATAGGGCAAATATTTACTCTCAAATACTGAAAACATTATCAGAGTAAATATTTACTCTATTACAGTAAACATTATCAGAGTAAATACTTTACTCTATTACAGTACATTATCAGAGTAAATATTTACTCATTAAGTAAACATTATCAGAGTAATATTTACTCTTACAGTAAACATTACAGAGTAAATTTTAACTCTATTAACAGTTAAACATTATCAGAGTAAGATATTACTCTATTACGTTAACATTATCAGAGTAAATATTTAATCTGTTAGTTTTTAAATAGTGCAAAAGTCATCAAGAGTTTATCCATTCACAAATTCTGCACAATAATCTGACCACTGAGCGACTGAACATCATGTACTTAAAACATATTTAGATGAAACTGTAGGGTAATTACAGTTCACTAAAATGTCTGAATGACTGTGAGTCAATCTGTTTTCAACACCCCACATATTATAGTTTAAAAAGAACTAATAAAAACTAAACTAAAACTAAACATTTTTAAATAAGAAAAAACAAAATGATACAAACAAACCCACTCTGGAAACTAAACTAAATTGAAAACAATGAAAAATACTAAACTGTAATAACTCTGAACTCGTGTTAAGGATAATAATTATTTCTAATTACTAGTTATTGGGTCTCACCTGTACATATCGTGTTTCACATCGGCCCGGCGGCTCTTGGATGGTTCGTACCTCTCAGGGGGCATGTAGATCACTGTGCCCCCCATTTCTGTGGGCTTGGACCCTGAGCCTTTACTGACGGATAGCTGCCGCCACTTTGAGAGGCCGAAGTCTGCAATCTGAAAAGGTTTTTAAAGTTGAAGTTTAAGTTTTTTACATGACAGCTGAGCTCCGAAAACTTCAGCTATTGTCCTGTTTCTGGTTAATAAGGACTCACTCACTTTCTTTTTTTTTTTTTTTTAAAGCTGCACTTTTTCTACAAGGTAAAGGGTAGACTAGTTAGGGCCCCAACTAACAATTATTTTCATTATCGATTGCTGATTATCTTCTCGATTAATAATTTTGTTTAAAATTTGTTCTTATTTTAACAGACCAACAGTACAAATCCCAGAGATATTCAGTTTACTGCCATATATGACAAAGTAAAGAAGCAAATCCTTGCATTTGAGAACCTTAAACCAGAGAATTTATGGCATTTTACTTGAACAATGACTGAAAAGACCATCAAAATAGTTCATTAATTAATTAGCTGATTTATTTTCTGTCCAATAATTGTTTCAGCTCTCACAGTAAAGTATGGTTTCTGATGGTCAACATGGAAATTCACTGAACATGTGAGATAATACGTTACCATACACACACACACACACACACACACACACACAGACACACACACACACTATTACACACTGTAATAATGAAAGTAACATGAGTAGACAACCGCACTCACACATTTGTTTTCACATTCACGTACAGTTCATCCGGTAACAATTTCTTACCAGCACACATACCTTCACATGAAATTCCCCGTCCAACAGTATGTTCTGTGTCTTTAAGTCATGATGTAGAAGGGGTGGGTTCATGTTGTGAAGGAAGTTGACCCCCAGGGCAATCTCATACAGAATCCTGAGTCGCAAAGGCCAGGCAAGCCCAGGGTACATGTCCTTCTGTAGGCAGAGACAACAGACAGGGGAAGAAATATCAATAAAAGTGTCAATAAAAGTGTCAATAGAACATGTGTTTAAAAAGTGCAGAGAGAAGGGATGTGTTCAGCTTTATTTAGACTATAAACCAAAGCTATGCAAGAGCATAAAATGATAAAGGGTTAGAAATTTTACAACCCCAATACAAGTAGGAATTTCCCTTAACTATATTTGTCTGCTTTCTTAATGGCTAGGCTTCTGTTGCCCTGCTTGTTTCAAAGTGTCATCATGTCCAAGTTTCAGTTTTGCCGTCTTACAGGCAGGAATTCAATGGCATAGAGGCACATGATGAGTGATTCATAAAGGAGACAGAGCTAGATATGGAGCAACTTGCCAAAAAGAACAAAGACTCTTTCACGCAAGCCATTTTGGCAAGAAAAGTGGAAAAACAAGAACTACAGAGGGTTTAAGGTGTTCTCAATATATCTGTGACTGTGTTACTGGATAACACATACAACTTTATGTTATGTGGTTCAATAGTGAGTAAGTCAAATCAAACCACTTCTCTCCATTTAGTTACATATTAGACAATAAAGCCTTGCCTCATAGCTAAGGAAAGCTGCTGTCTTTTTAAATCCTAATCCGTTTAATTCCTTAAGACTGAGCCTTGGATTATTATGTGAGGACTAGAATGAACAGCTCTTGGTGTTATAATGATGGATGACACTGAACTACCTCGTGGAGCAACAGGTCCAGAGAGCCATTGCTCATAAACTCTGTGACTATGCAGAAGAACTCGGGCTCGTTGCAGATGCCAAAGATCTGGATGATGTAGTTGAACCTGGCCTTGTGGAGCACCTCTGCCTCCTTCAGCAGGCAGTTCCTCTCTCTGAAACACAGCCGGTGATCAGTCAGTCTTTACTCTCAGACGGTGACAGAAAATCCAAAACAGTGATGACATCTGAAGTGTTAGAGGGAGCATGACACAGGGATGAATCTCTGAAGGTGACTGCTATGTGGGCTAGGTGATTTGGTTAAAATCATTACCAGAATATTAATCTGGATATTAACTTACTTAACTAGTGAAACTATCAAACTGATGCTTAAAGCAGTGACCTGTGACCCACTGTTATGTTTTAGGTAAGGCCAACAACGTCTTTATATGTGCTGAACAAATACATCAAAGTTATTGTCCATCCTAAATTGTCACTGCATCATTACACAGGGGAGTAAAGGGTCGCTGTACACAAAATACGTAAGAGTCACTACACGTCAGACGCCATGCCAGTAAAGGCGTATTCAATTGAACTGAGCTGAATGAAGCAACCTGGCAGCTGGTTCAAAGAGAAAGTAATGATGCAACAACAACAACAACAACAACAACAACAGGGCCTATTAAAGCCTGAGGGATTAATGAGCCAAGCCAATATACCAGCTGATATTAGCCAATATATCAATATCGGAATATATGTGGGAAGATATGTGTAAGATAACTTAGCAACAGTGTTTTCAGTCACATAGTTGCCAACAATAGAGCACTGACATGAGGACTTTAACCACGAAACATCCTGTTCATTAAATAGCTGCCATTATTCTGTATCAACCACATGTAATCAATCATTATCAAAACATATTGTTATGTTTTTAAAAAAAGGGGAATATAAGCTTTGAACACTCAAATATAAATAACTGCCTGAAAACTACAGCAGCTGTTTGTCCCTTGTTGTTGTACAGGGAGCTCTGTGAGACCAGAGATACACTTTCTCTCCTTACACAACACACAGTGAAGTAAGATCAAATCATATAGAAATGTCATCCAGACACACACATAGACAGAGCAATGAAACAATGAAACAATGAAACAACACCTGCAACACTATGAAAACATCTGATTCACGTGACTTCCACCTCAACCAGTTGTCATTTTCATCATTACATTTTCTGTAACCCCTCACTGGAACAACACAAGGAAAAGTGCCTCTATCTTTACACTGACGGCAGTGTAAAAGTCTTCCAAACACTGTGCATGGCCTAAACTGTTGTTAAATGAGGCGACCACATCCACACGGGGTACCTTTCTCCAACAGGACAGTCGAGTTTCAGGCACTTGATGGCCACAGTGGTCCTCCAGTCGCAGTGCTGCGCCTTGAACACGGTGCCGAAGCCCCCCCTGCTCAGGTAGTACAGGTCTGTCAGCTTCTGGTAGGGGATCACCGGCAAGGTGCTGGTCAGACTGCCAATGTTCACACAGCCCATAGCCGCGGACGGCTCCATAGCAGGTAGTGAGCCTTTACCGGGAAGTCTCTGAGGATTTATCATCCACGAAGAGAGCCGCTGAAAGCAGAACTGCCCCTTTCTGGTAAACGCAATGAGGAAGAGCTCTCTCTTAAAGGCATGCCATAATGTCGCTGACTGCTAGCAGGCTAAGCTAACGTTAATGTAGCGGAGGGGGGGAGGAGGAGGAGGAGGAGGAGGAGGAGGACGACTGCTAAAAGACACCGATAAACGGTGCACCGGACGAAGACCTCCGTGCACCCGAACGACTAGAGTTTAACGGAACTTACGCGCGTTCATGTGCCCGTTTATTCACGATATGCTGCCAGGCTTCACGTACCCAGCTGTCACTGAGTCACAGAGTCACAGAGTCACAACAACAACAGCAGCGAGCTGCGGAGCTCCGTGTCTTTAGGGCAGGTGGGTTTGTTGTTGCTAATGACGACACGCTTCCGGGTTTTTTGCGAGATGCGTTCAAGGCCGTAGGTGGTTTGGCCGCAGACAGTTGAGCTCAACTTTATTTTATTGTGGGGCTGATTTTCCAAACAGACCAGTGAGCACATACAGAAGTTCCTGTTTCAGAGAGGACCTACAGACAGGGACAGGTCTAAATGTGATGATGGAGTATGTATAGGTCGTTTGAATAACTACGTTACGGCTTTAAAGTCACTTTTTTGTTTCAGTTTCATTTGAACAAAGCCGTCCTCTGAGCCTGAACTACACTGGTAATAACGGGGTTTTTTAAATGTTGGGCATTTCCCAAACGTGGGGTTTTCCCTCAGAGCTGTTGTTGATGCGATGTGTGAATACATCTAAAATTAAAAAAGTGTAAAAACTTCATGCTATTAAAGTTAAGCCTCACATCTCTACAAGCTACTTTAAGCAATAGTAAAAAAAATAAATAATAATAATACACCATACACAGATACAATTTATACAATATAGACCAGAAGCACACAATTATTATGAAATAGTCTATGCAAATAAGACAAAAATAATATAGATAGATAGAATAGAATGAAATATTTAAGTAAATCAGAAGTGCAGAAACTACCATTGGCTATAGTAAAACTATAAATCCTAAGAATGTCACACTTGTGGGGCAATATAATTTCATCATAGAAGAATAAACAATAAATAAATACCAAATACCATTAGGCTTATATTAAATATATACAGTGTTACTAAGAGCGATCCATACAGTGCCTATATACTGTTCTAATAACCTTATTCTTGCCTTCTTATTTCACTATTTACAATTGTATCATAAAAGGTCCAGATTTAATACATTTCCAATCAAAATATTATTACTATACATTTGTTCACTTTATGACGTTTCATTGTAGGTTTGTTGTTTGTGTTCTATCGAAACAGGAAGGGATCTCTTGGGGGATGGCCAACATACATTTATGACACACACTTAAGCACATGTTTGCAATGTCTCTTGTAATCTGAAACCCTTGTGAATCCGAGAGTGTCCACAAATCAGTTACCACCACGTTTTAACTGCTGCTTACGTGGATCTCACACAATGTGCCTTGTGTTTTTGATGATCCAGCAAGACTGTCAGCAAAACATCCCCTGCACAGCTCAGGCAAGGAACAAAAATTGCTGTTGTAAGTAGGTTACTACACTCTGTCTGTCTTTGTGTGTTGTATGAATTTACTCTTTCTGCTTGTTAACGGAACCAAAAGCTCACCAGGTCAGGACCACCACAGATGGCTGTCCCCTTTGTTCCAGTCCCAGTGAACTGGTCTGGAGCGTGCAGGTCTTGGACCAAGAGGGGGTCTCCAATACATACTGCTTCATCCATAAACTTTGAGCCCTCGCTTCCAGGAAGTATTTCCTCGGTGAGAGGAGTTGGACCACGGGGTGCTGCAGCTGGGGCTCTCACCCCAGATGACTCCTGGTGTAGATCCAGAGGAGACGTGTTGGATGGGTCCTCCACTCTGCTGGAGGGTGATGGGTGGGCAGAGAGGCCCATTACCCCGACACTGCTGGGCTTCGAGATCCTAGAGGAGAGGGCCAAGTTTACTGTAAGGAGTTAACAAGTCTTTGTGTTTTCAGATGGACACAAGATGAATGGATGTTTGTAGACGCATGGACTTTGATCCTTTGATCATGTGATCAGGATGGTGCCATGTCATATGGGCATCATATGACTCTTGTTTACATATAACTAGTGTGTGTGTGTGTGTGTGTGTGTGTGTGTGTGTGTGTGTGTATGTGAGCAAAATCAGTCACACATGTGAGCGTGTCCGAGTGTTTTGCAACAGAAGCTGCTCTTTAAACTCCCCATTTTCCAAAGATACTGACAATGTGCAGATGCTTTCTGATATTACAGCTTATTTGTGGTGCTTGTGTTGGCTTCTGCGTTGTAGGTTTATAAGATCCTGGTGACAGGGTGTCAAGGAGACAGCTGGGTGATCTTCAGAAGATACACTGACTTCTGCAAGCTCAGTGACAAGGTGAGAACCAAGTACGTTATGGTCTTCAGTTAACACCAGTAAAAAGTCGGTGTCATGGCGAATGGACAGAGGTTTGGGCAGTTTTTTCATGACAATCCTCTAATATTTCCTCATGTAAAACTTGAAATGATCATGAGAGGAAGAATCCTCACTTGTTTTGTTCTTTTCCATGTGAAGTTCAGAGCACAGGGTCCAAATTGTTGGACAGATGTTCAGGATTACACAGTTTGCTGCTTCCAAACATTGTATTTAGTCCAGCACACATTCATCTTTATTCCGCTTGTCTACACCTCACTGTGAGTGCTTTTGGCACCATGAACACTTTTGACTGTCCCTGATATTGTTGCCATGTTTCTTTTCTGTTTTCTAACCCTTTCCTTCATTGCTTTGCTGCAGCTTAAAGAGTTGTTTCCCAGTTTTAGCCTAGCCCTGCCTTCTAAGCGCTGGTTCAAAGACAACTATGATGAAGCGTTTCTAGAGGAGAGGCAGACTGGGCTGCAGACGTTCCTGCAGAACCTGACGTTACACAAAGACATCATCAGCAGGTGGGTGTTGTGGCCCTAACAAGTCTGATTCCTTCAGAGATCGCACTTAACCTTGTTTGATTTGGAGTTTATAATCTATTTTCTCCCCAGTGAAGCTGTCAAACACTTTCTGTCTTTGGTTGACCCGCCAGGTCCTTTTGACAGTCTGGAGGACAGTAGGGTGAGGTTTCTTTCTTCACAAAATATTGCCTCACTGGCTAAATGTGTTTGGTAATCCATTGGCTGTCGTTCTGAATTCAGGCTTTTTGTGAGACTCTGGAGGAGACTAACCATCGTCTTCAGAGGGAACTCTTGGAAAATCAGAGAGACGTTGACATGTTAAAGAAGACACTGGAGGAGAAGGAAAACCACATCAGACACCTGGTGAAGAAAGTCAAGTAAAGATGTGTCTTTTGCACAGAAATAATAGAGAAAATAATTTACTGTACTGTTCTATACATTTATACATGCATTGAAATGATTACCTCTTACACAGATCCCGGCCACTTTCTACTGAGAGCTTTGAGGATATTTTCCAGTTAACAGCTTTGATAACAACAGACACCAACACACACACAGAAGGAGAGACAGATGTGAACGGATCTGAGCAAAAACATACAGATGGAAATGAAGAGGCGGACGATGACAGAGGATTCTTAAATCAAACTATGAAACAACAAGGTAAACAACCCTCTAGTCCTCCCACATTCACTCTTTATTTTACTGCTCCAAGAACAAAAAGTTTCATCCCAAAGTTTCACATTTAAACTGCCAGCTGATGTTAACTAGAAAATGTAAAACATTCATTTATAAGACTGTGTGCTTTTTTGACTCTAGGGGACAAGGTCATGAGGCCTACTAGTGGTCATCAGTGAAACCGAAGCAGAAAATCCACAATGACACATTTTCAGTTTCTGCTCTGAAGCATCTGCAGACGCACAAGCTCAGGGTAGAAAAATGGACAGACCGACTTCTGTCTACTTCAATATCATTAATGAAATGTATTAGTTACACTACTAGTTACTGGGGAAAGTAATATTATTACTGTTATATTATGGTAAGTTACTGCCCAACACTGACCATAAATACCTCAAGATATCAAGCTTTGTCTGTATTTGTCTGTATTATGTTTCGTTGAAAAGGGAACAATCTGCTCCCCTCAAATGTAAATATTGAACCTTGTTATTCATAATGTACTGAGCTGATGTGATTTCTTGAGTTTTAAAGCAAACGATATTTATGACCAGAAGGTGGCAGTGTATTAACAATTTCCAAAGGCAAAGCTATTGCACCTGAAGCCGAGATTATGGGAACTAGATGTTCTGTTCTCAGGACATTTCTCTAAACCTTGAACACAGTGCTCCTTGATAATGGACTGAGATGATGTTTTTTCTCTCAAATGGGAATAAGAGCTTTACAAATCAACAATCAAATGTGTGTGAGTGTGTCAGAGCCCATCCAAGCGAAGCCTTATTCATAAAAGCCTCATTATCAGAGTGAAGAGCCATTTTGTTTCACTTCACTTATTCTATATAAATCGCTGAATAAATCACAGGCTTGGGCAGAGACTCAGACGTCTGGAAACAAGCTCCATTCATACTGCCACACTAAATGCATTTGTACATTTTATTTGTATTGTACAATGAAAGCATTCAATTTGAAGAAAACAATACTGAATGAGCATTGTAAATGTAAGAAAAAGTCTAAGGTTAACAGTGCTATAGTGACATGAAAAGTAATAAACAGCGGAAAGTAAAATAAGATTAAAAATAAATCAAATCAAATGCAAAGAAAAAAATAGAAAGGGATAAAAAAAAAATTTTTTTTTTTTGAAAGCTGTAATTGGCTGATAACTGAAGGATCTGCACTTATGGTACCTTACCAGTGACAAATGAACAGGAGACTAAAAGCAACTAATACATACATTGATATATTTCATAATATTACTACACAAGAGCAAACACACAATTATAGCACTAGTAAGAAGTGTTGACTGTATCAACCAAAAATGACCAAAATTGCTGTATTTGACAGAGACTTGAGTTGAAGCTGGTGACTTTAGACTCAACTTGACAATAGAAAACTTGACTTGAGCCTATTGACTTGGAATGACTCCACAAGGCCAAAGATTAAATATTATATTACTAAAAAATGTGTAGCGAATCACCTCTTCTTAGCAACTGGCAAGACTTTGAATAAATCTGACAGCAGCCAATCGTATTGCACAAGCAGGAAAATGTGCAGACCAGCAGACAGACAAAAATAACTACTTGTTTAAGACTTGAAATTCAAAGTTTCTGACTTGGACCTGACTTGTGACTTGCAAAACAATGTCAAGAAAAGATGAAGGTAAAGAAACCCCTAACAGCATAAAAAAACATGAGTAATTTTGTTAGAAGTATATATATAGTTGTTGTCTAGTGTTTGTCTATTATAAAACCTGTTAATATTTATAATTTGGTAGTGACAGTTTCTAATTGCAATGGTGGCACTACCTTTTTGTTAACATCTGGGTCACAGATGGTATTCTTTACTGGACTTAAATTATAACAAGGCTGCGGTATACAGTGATAGTAGTGACAATCTTGGAGGAGAACCAGTCTGCAGCAGAAGTGTGTCTGTGTGAACTGAATCCCAAACTCACTCAAGGTCCGGAACTCAGTTGTCTCACTGTTATTCATTAGTGCACAAGGGGAAAAAAACAGCGCTGAAGGATTCAACACCATTTTGTGGTTTTCCATCTTTAATCCTAGATCTCAATTTATTGTCTCCTACAGTTGTCTAAGAAATCAGCAATTTGGCACATATTCCACAGGAAAAACACCACCCCGGGGAGAAGAAACACTAACCATAAATACAAAGTCACTGGAGATGCAAGTACTTCAAGTACCCCCATAGATTACGGCCAAAAGTGTCAGGATCCAACGATCTATTAACAACTGTTTAACAGGATCCTCACAGATTACTCCACAGGGTTCCATCTATTAAGAGTACCTGAGATTTTGCAGCACATGCTATGCAAAAACAAGACTCTTTATCAATTCTAAATAATTGTGGGACAGCTCGGACCATTTGTTTTTAGTTTTGGGCCACATGCTCATCTTCGCCCCATGAAAGATTCATTCCTGTCAGCTCGGGTGTTATTGCTGTGTGGAAGGAGTTTTTAGCACAACAATTCCATCTTCGTGCAACATCCAGAACACAACTTGCAGATTGCCGAAGCATACAAATACCCCCACATCAACAAAGTCTTCACTCTTAATGGTGATAAGTGTGTCCGCTGAGGTACTGATGCACATGATTTTGGTTACGGGCGATGTTGTTGAGTGTGTGTTTGCACGGTTGAATAACCCAGTAGGCGTCCTTGGTCCACAGGTCAAAACTGACCTGTGGGCCCCTGCAGTGCACACAGCAGACTATACATGCCAGATTCATTATATTTTGTCTTGAGCCCCAGAAACATATGTATTCATTCTTCTGTGCTTCCCAGGGATTGCTATCTTTAAATCAGTTTATGTTATTGTGTTATTCATTTTATTAAACATATGTTTATATAGGGATATGTAAGCATGATACCGGCTGAAATAATATATTGGCCATCCCAGGGCCCCATGACTGTGTAAAATTCCTCCTTAATGTTCTTATCAGTTTACATTCTGCTTTACTGCATGGTCTCAAACTAATTGCAATAAATTAAAATACCACTAACTAATCATCACACGGTGAGCCTGGAGCTTTGGAGGTGGAGATGTGGGGCTCCGAGGCCGTTGTCCCTCTCTGCCAAGTTTAAGATCCAGCATTACAATTGTTTTCAAAACTATTCAGCATATTTGTCTTTTATTGCAGTTATGTTTAGTTAACATCTCTGCAACACCAACCGCAAAGTCACAAAGATATTTCACACTGGTCTGTAGTGTTAGGGCTTCATTTGAGAAAGAGAAAGAGGAAAACATGGCTCATAATTTTGTGGTTTGCCAACAATGTTGCTGAGTGAGCAATAAGACGATTTTAGAGACAACAGTAACTCATAACTCACTGGAAATATACAGCAGTGAGAACATAATTTGCTCATTAAAGGTGTTGATGGTGGGAATAAAACTGTTTCCTGTCATTGCATTTTTTCCTCAAATGAGATTGTTTTTTGTTTTATTTTTTGTTTTATTGCATATTCCAGAAACTCACTCACAAGACCAGTATGTGCTTAAGTCACTCTCCATTCCAGCTGGGTAGTTACGTCTCCAAAAGTCTACTGAGAGAAATCTTGTTATTGTATCATCGCTTTTCATAAAATCACAGGATGTAATGGACTCATGAGGGAGAAGAAGTTATATGGGATCATCACTGTTCAAACTATAAACATGAATCAGATTTTTTTATTTTAGACAAAGGGGACATAAAACTATTATTGGCCTTTCATTTATGTCTTCATACACACTATAAACCTGTTTACGGTTGGATAAGAAGCTGATGAAACCTGCCCTTGTACTGTATTTTTAGGGACATTTCCTCTTATTCCATGAGCCAGGCCACCTGTACCATCTGGGGGTAATTATTCTCATTGTTATTTTTGGAAAAGTATACATCTCCAGTGTTAGAAATATGTGGTAGCATTGCAGCAGTGATGGCTTTTAGTGTTTTATCACTCGATTTATACCCCATTTCAAAAAACACCTTTCAAAACAATATAGAACAGAATAATGCTAATTCACACTGGTTCAGACCACATGTTTCTCAAAAAAGTTGTTAAAATTAGCATCTGTTATCTATTACTGACAGTTTCTTCTACAACACCTAAAGAATAAATACCATGTTTATATACATAGTTTTTAAATTTATTGCAAAATGTAATAAACTAAATATGGTGTTAGGCTTAGTCCATGAATAGAGGAAGGGAAGGGAAGATTCTGTATGCAACTGTGAATGACAAATGTAACAGAATCACAGCTCTTCAAGTCAGCTCTTCAATGTCAGCAAGAAATGGCCGCTTACTTCCCCATGCTGCCCATGCCACCAGGATACTGCTCTGTAGTTATCTGCTCAGAAGACACAGACGTCTTGTCTTTGGAATTCTGTGGCAAGATTGAGGCCCCATTGTTTCAGAGGAGTGCCACTAGAACAGGAAGGTTGCTGCTACTGTTGGCCTAGAGGTTTGTTGGGTTGCATGCGCATACAGGACGTGATACTGTAAGCGCTTTTGCCTACAACGGGAAACTTAGGACACATTCTGAGTTGGGTCGGGAATGGGACGTCTCCACAGAACAAGAGGATCTACATTTCTCCTTAATGGGATATACAGTATCAACCACCAAGTTCAAAGCGCCTAAGTATCAACTTTTCTCTGCCCGAAAAGAAGAAATCGAAAGTCATCAACTCCCACCATGCAAGGACTGCTTCACAAAACATGCACAGCGAGCCAGCTACCAGGCTTGCATGGAGATGATGTTTGGAGAAGGACCCACAAGTGCTAAGCCATGTTGGCAGAGGATGAAAGATGGAGAGAGAGGAGGAAGCTGAACAGTTGGTGGTGCACTGGAAGGCCAGCCAGCACCCGATGCTGCTGTCCTGTCCAAAAAAATGTTCGCTCCCAAGATGTATGCGTGTTGCAAATTGCCTCAGGCGTACTCTTCATGTGTAACCAGGTATCCACCTTTCAAAAATAAACAACACAAATATTTTTCTAAAAATGAAATGATTCACTCTATTGAAACACTGCACTGCGAGAGCCACCAGTTACACAATTTTCAATGTAGAACTTTAAAACAACATTTGATAAACAAACTCAAAGGAGAAAAGCATCTGCACATTCAAATCTCTGCAAAAATCTTCGAAGATAATTCTATGGCTCCAGCATCTCAGTTAAGCTGTGTTTTTCTCTCAAAAAGAAGAAAGAAAAAGCTGGAACTCAGCTATTACTGTGACAAAACACAATAATGTTGAGGGATCACTGATGAAATAAATAACTCGAGGTTGAATGTATATGTTATACTGTATATTGGCCAGAAATGTTTACTTTAGTGAAGAGTTATAAAAAAAAGCTACCACTAGTGCAACACCATCACATATTTCCTAAATCTAGAGATAATACTAGGTTTTGACTTTGCTGAGGGTGGGAGTGAGCCAGGTGGTCAGAAAATAAACTGAGGGTCCCGGGATTTAGCCAGCGCCCACCAGAAGGAAGGAGATGGAGGCAACAAATGAAGTTGAAAAGAAGATTAAAGCAGGGTTTTACAAAACAAAAGCAAAGCAAGGCATGCCTGACATTTGGAGAAATTTCACAGCTGTAAAATAATGTATTTATTTTCCCCTACAGAAAAGTCTGAATGTTTGCGGGTGTGGGCAGGGGTGGAACACACACATAGCGGGAGTGGGCTGTAATGATCTGAAATCCAGCAGGAGGGAGATTAAGAAACCAGGGCCCTCATGTAGACCTTGCCAAAAATCACTATGAGCATTATTCCCTTTAGATGTTACTGACCAGCCCTACTGGCTCACGGACTGTGTCAGAAGAGTATCAAGTTAAAATACCATGTTTGCTTCCAAGTATTTTATCCTGCCCATCAACTAATTCATATTTTATTTACACTCCTGAAATTTCCTTGAAATAACCTTTACTGTGATAAACATACAGTGGCTTATCCAAGGGTTATCAACAAGGACCTGACAACAACAAAAACACCACAGGAGTCCATGTAGATTTGACCAATCCACCCTGCTGTGGCTGTAATTGATCCCAAGGAGCTGTCAAAACAAGCATTTGAAACTCTCACTATTCATCAAAAGCTACAGTACTACAGCCTACTGTATTTGGTTGTGCTCTAAAGCTGCAATCAAGGGTCCTGATTGTGATAGTACAGACAGTTCAACACTGCTGAACACTGTCCATGTACAACCTTACCAAAAAAAAAAAAAACACCATTCAAATGAGATCTTTACATTGTACAGCCTATATGAGTGACCTTTTTCCATCTTTTCCATCCACTTGCTCTTACAGGAGCCAATATTTTGTTTTTATTTAGTATAAACTGAATCTTATTAAAGTTTTAAAATGAGATACTGAGGTTTTGTCAACAGGAGCCATTTTTTGTCTTGTTAATATGGACATATGTGTCTGAAATAAAGCTAAATCTAACAGTTTTAACTCAAAGGTGTTACTAGTAACATTAAAGATGGCTCTTTTCTTTTCAAATGTCGCAGTAAAGCATGGCAGTGTAACAGCATTAACAATACCTGGACCCTGAAACTGAAGCAGCTAAATGGAATTCAGCCACAGTCGTTATAAATCGGTACAGATTAAGGGATTAAAACTATTTATTGCATTGTATATATTACATTTGTTTTTTTAATTGGAAAAAGGCATAATTTACCCAGAATTCATTGCAAATAAGTCTTTCTTGAGATTCTCAAGAACTAGAATTTAGACATCTAGTCTGACTATTAGTTAGATCAACCTAGGGAAGTACTGGAAGTAATTGAGTTGCCTTTACTGCAGTGGCATCTCCCTATATGATATGTGCACATTTGAATATAAGCTGTCCTAAGAAGTGTACAGTTTTCTACTTTTACCTTTACCCTTTACCATGTATGGATGGTCCGATAGTTGGCCTGTTTTTTCCTCTGTTTCTCCATTCTCTATTTCTGGCAATTGTCATAAATGTCTGATTAATATGTAAAATTGGAATAACAAGATCAGCATCCACATAACGTACCTTCATCAGTAACTGGGGACCACTGCCTACTGTCACCAACCCAATACCCCATGATGCTGCTGTCACTCTCAAAAAGCCAAAAATTATTTTAAAAAAGTAAGTAAAGTACAGATTTTTGTTTTAATTAGCACATTCCTTAAACTCACATCCACCTAGGAATTTATTGGTGCCACAATTTTGCCCCCACCACTTAAAGAGCACTGAGTCCACAGGCCCAATAAAGGGCTGTAAACTGGCACTGGTGCTAGTGGAGATTTGGAAGTTATCAAAGAGAGAGAGGCATTTGGATGCAGGCTGCACACCAAGTCTTACAAGAGAGATTGAGAATTTATGGTTGGTCTAGTGTTCTTAGTGATCTTTCTGCACTCTGTCCACATGATTTTATCGGTGCTTGTCTTTGCACTGAAGCATTCATCCAACTGGAAGTGAAGGTGAGCAGCCATTTTAAGGGTTTGTCAGCAGAGCAAACATTCATCAGTCAGAACTGCCTTCTAACATTTGTATAAAACGGACTTATTTTCAAAGTAAATGTTCCCCATTGGCATACCTGGCATTTACGTCTGACTCCATACGTTTGTAATAAAGAAGAAGCAGGATATTGACATTAAATAAAGACTTTCCAGAGGTAAGCCTGTGGATTATCAATCTTATAACATTCTTCAGTTCATGCAGAATTCCCTGTTCTTCTCCCCAAACACAGTGAGACAAACATTCCTCATATCATTACTCGTGGGGTATGTGTCAGACGTTATATAAGTGCATGTGGGAACATATGATAGAAGTAACACACTGTAAATGTATCGCCATAATCTCATTCAGAATCGTAGTAAGAATTCAAAGGACTGCTTGTTTTGTGTATAAGACTGTGCAGGTTGTGGTAATACAATGATCAGTTGACCCTTTTTAAATCTTTGTGCAAGCCATCAGGCCCTGTGGCTTTTCCCAAATTAATATAATCTATACCATCTAATATTTAGTTTAACAATAAGCTATGTCTTTGAGGTTTCCTCTGAAACCTTAGGGATGCTGATACCAGGGAATTATTTTATTTGAATGACCTGGTTAAATAAATGCTCGGAGCATTTTACTTTTTTTTTAGTCTTCTTAGTATCCAGATGACATACAGTGCCTTGCGAAAGTATTCGGCCCCCTTGAACTTTTCAACCTTTTGCCACATTTCAGGCTTCAAACATAAAGATATAACATTTTTATTTTTTGTGAAGAATCACC
>NW_023339796.1:16938030-16981980 GCF_004916995.1 Morone saxatilis | reverse complement strand
ACTTTCGCAAGGCACTGTATATGATCCACAATGGTATGGCCATTATAATTCTCTGGCAGGCAATACAATACTCTGTCTGGGACTCTGTGTATACACCAGACCAAAAGTCACTCTGCTGTTTCTCCATATACTACGTCTTCTTATGTTTTTCTGATGCTGTTTTATGATTTGATTTGATGTTTTAGATTTGACTGTCCCAGTTGGAGATTGTTTTCAGGGAACATACAGATACACACACAGCAGGATACAGACATGGACAGTACATAAAATCTTCATGTCAGGCTCCTTCCAGTATTTCAGGCCACAACAGCATCACCAAGGCAGCTTTGTTCTGGGCTGCTATGGTGCAAGGGACAAAACTCCTGCTGAAGCGAAGCGTCACTACTACCATCTGGTCATTATTAACAACTAGTTTGCTGTCAAATTCTTTAAAAGATGGACGATGGAAGAGCAACTTAAGCTGTAATTCATACCTGGAGGAATGGATTGTGAATCACCATAAATCCTACATCCTAAAGCATGAGCTCATATAACTATACTAGAGTATGTTTCAAGGTAACTGAAACCCTTTATGTCAAAGTCCTTGTAATAAGGGTTAGGTAAAAAGTAATAATAATAATAATCTTACAAGATTACTATTACTATTATTAAGTGTTGATACAATGACTAGCTTTGTGAAAGAACTCCTCTCAATAGACATTTGGAGACATAACTACCCATATGTAATATTTATTCACATTTGTCAAATTTGTAATGCGAGCATAGAAAACATAAGGCTTTTTTGTCTATAAAGTGTTTCTACTGAGAGGAGATCTTCCATGGAATTAAAAACCTGATTCTTACACAAAGCTAGTTATTGTATCGACACTTTTCTAAGGATCCAGAGTGCATAAAATCACCAACGTTAATAGACTCACCAGGGAGATCGGAAATCAAATACAGGATCATAATTCTTCAGACTGACTGACATAAATCAGATTTTTTATTTCAGACAAAGGGGACATAAAACTATTATTGCCCTTTAATTTATGCCTTTATACACACTATGTAGATATATAGATACTGTATTTTTAGTGACTTATTCTGTGAGTATTGAGAATATTGCTTCCAAGTATTTTATCCCACACATCACTCGATTCACAGTTTATTCACAGTTATTAAAATTTCTTTAAAATAACCTTAACTGTGTTAAACAGTGGCGTACCTGTGGGCTATTATTAACATGAACCTGACCTCTCTTGTCATCAGCATCATGGAATAATAATAAAGAAGGAAAACAACGTACAGTCCCAACAAAAACAGAGCATGAGTCCATGTCCATTCTTCCCTGCTGTGGCTGTAATTGATCCCAAGGAGCTGTCAAAACAAGAGCTTGAAACACTCTCTATTCATTAAAAGCTACAGTACAAATACCATGTTGTATGTTTATGTGTTCTGAAGCTGTGATAGTTAAAAACAGCTTGTGTGAATTATCTTTTTCCAATCTTTTCCACTGGCTCCTGCTGAGCTCTTAGGGTCAGTATTTGTTTTTTCAGTATAAATTGAATTCTAAAAGCACAAGTGTTAATAGTAACAGTAAAGATGATAAAAATGGAGCTGGGCAGTTATTCATAGGTCTGGGACATCAGTGGTCCACACAAACAGGTGTATCCACTTATTTTGCTTGATTAGACCTAGTTTGACATGGCATTTGTCTGACACTCCTAGTAGTTGTGTTGCAACTTGTTAGGGTGGGAGAAATATAACATGAGCAGGGAAGAAGTCAGAATAAGTGAAAACACATGTGGATGTGCATAGCCTTTAAAGGTCTAGTATGTAACATTTAGGAGGATCTATTGGCAGAAATGGGATATAATATTCATAGGTCTGTTTACCAAAAAAATAAGAATCGTTGTGTTTTCATTAACTTACAATGAGCTGTTTTGATACAGAGGGAGCGGCCACAGAACGGACCAACCAAACACTGGCTGTAGATAGGGACTTTTATTTTTTCCTTTAGCAGTAATCTGCAACTTTACCGCTATAGATGCCACTAAGGACGGGTTTGCATGATTTAGTGGCATCTAGTGGTATAGTCGCAGATTACAACCCCCTCGCTTCACCCTCTTCTTCCAACCCCAAAGGAGAGACTACAGTGGGGGCAAAACACGTGTAAACACGAAAGGTCCTATTTACAGCCAGTGTTAGCTTTGTCCATTCTGGGCTCCTGTAGAAACACGGCAGATCAACATAGTGGCCTCCATGGAAGGCGACCCGCAGCATTTGTAGATAAAAACATCTCATTCTAAAGTAACGAAAACACAATTCTGATTTTCAGGTGAATATACACTAATGAAAACATACCTATGAATATTATATTCCAATAGATCCTCCTAAATGTTACACGTTAGAACTTTAGAACAAACTAGGATACTTTCACTGTGGACATCCTTCTGCCATCATGAGATTTAAAATTTCATTGACTACTTTATTTTGAGCTTTTTGTATTGAGGTCTCAGTGAGCAATGCCCTCCATGCATGAACACAGAGCCCATGGAAACTGCAGGCAACCATGGCAACAGTAGTGATGCTTCAAGCAGTTTGGTGAAACAAACCTGATGAAACTGTGAGTTAAACTAACTAAAACAAAATATATTACAGTACTATTCCACCACTGTACCTAACCTAATTTGGTTAGAGTTTATTTTAATTGTATACAGGTTTGTTTGTATAGATACTTTTATCAGATTAGGGACTGATTGCACATTAAAGTGTTATTAAGACTAGAAGAGAACATGAGCTTACCAGACATCTGTAGCCCGCTCTTCATCTCTGCTTGAGACCAGTGGCTCGAGGCTACATTAGCAGCAAGTAGCATAACTCTACCGTTTCTGCATCAGGTCTTGACAAGAAAGAAGAACTAAATTCCTGGTTCTGCTGTCCATGTCAAACGAATGCAATGAGTACACTACTTCTTCTTTTCATTCTGTAAAAACATAACAAATATACCTTGTTAGCAAACAGGAATACTTGTCCAATTTGTTTTCCAGATCGGACCACCTTCGGATTGACTCTTGCCTGCCTCACCATCCCGTATGCCTCTGTACTTAATTGTGTTCATAAAATCACTGCATCAGCTCTGCCTCAGGCGTCTGCATTTGGGTCCTATCCCCAGTGTTCTTGTTACACTAACACCAGTCCTGACAGAGGGCCCCCCATACATGCACCAGTATCTTCCTATTGTACACCACTGTGCAATAACTTACAAGACACCCTCAAAGAGCTGCTTTCATCCTTCATTCAGTGGACCCCCACCTACAAAAATGAAACTATTCGATTAAAGTCGCCTGCAATTACCTCAAAATAAAAGTGCGTTACATAATAACTCTTCACCACTACCAATAATGTCCTCAATCCATGTGAGGCTCAAGGCAAAGTGAGGGGAGGGTTCACTGAATCCACCGTGTCTTTATTATGTTTGTTGGCACACAGTAACTTCCTTCCTCTGAGATTGACCTGTTGTCTGTTGCCAGGGCAACTGTTGTTCATTAAAGGCATCATCTCCTGGGGGCGGCGCGTTTGGGTCCGTGTCACCCACCCAGAGATACCTCCTCACTGCCAGAGAGGAACCTGAGGGAGCTGAAGTGAGGAGGATTGACAGGGAGAAGAAGTACGTGAGTCATGGATTGTTTTTGTTCACAATAGCACCCGACAAGTCTGGGATTTATTTAATTTAACGTGAGACTGATCTTTTATTTTTTTTCAACCGTGTCATCAACAGATCTCTCAATCATCATCGTCATCATGAGGAAGATCACCGGCAAACACTTGTTGTGCTTCTTCCTGCTCGCCTTCCCGCTGTCCTGGGCAGAGGACACAAAGAAAGATGCGAGGAAGACTGAGAATGATGAGCACATTCAAGCTGGTAAGGCGACATCGTGAACGACAATTGTGCATCTTGCTGGATAAAAATGTGGTTATCATAGACTGATGTGGGTTCTCAATATTTTAATTTAGTGTGCAATCATCCAGCGTATCCATGGGCTTGTTTTCTGAAGTAGTAGCCTAAATAAAATGAGCAAATAAATATAATTTAAAAGGAGGGGTGACAGAGGTTGCTCGCTTCAGCGTGGCTTATTGCTCACATTTAAATATGTATTTTAAATGATTTTTTTTAAAATAAATTATAAGAGAAAGACAGGTTTTGCAGATCAACTAAAGTGGTTTGATCACAACATATATAAAGTATAATACATATCATTAAATTCATGAAAACTGACAAAATGTCTTCTGTTTAAAAAAGAAAATATTCCTCTTTTAACTAAATTTGCATGAAACCAATGTTCTAATATCTGGTATGGTTTTAACATTTTTGAAGCAGAAAAGAGCCATTAGAGAATAATAATGTAAATGTTAAACAATGTTTGGTACAGTTACAGCAGCACACCAAAAGCATTTAACTGGTAAAACAAGTTTATTTTGAAGTAGTCACAGGAAATGCAATGTGTTTGTCAGTGAGATTAGCACTGACTGTTATTGACACTAACTGCTATCAAAAAGGATGTCGCCAAATGCACGCCGACTGAAGATATTTGAGATTGCGCCTGGCAGGTGGACATATGACGCCTTATGGAACGCTGGTGAAAGGAACATGTAAGCAAGCAGTTGGCACATCCAGTTGAAACTGAGCTATATTAGCATCCATCTAGACACTGTAATTACAGTCTGTAATGAATGTAAGGCCCATATTCACACTCCTTTTTGATCTTTTTTTTAGTCTCTACCATCTCCTGAGGAAAATATTTGACTCTTTAGTGTGTGTACACCAGCTACTCGCTAACATTGTCTGTTGGTCATTTGCTGCTGGAGATGTGGCATACAGTGTGTTTATCTGAGCTTTTGTTAAGATTTGGGGGTTTTCATTAGTTATTTCCTGTTTTATTTTGTAGTTTCCTCCTCTTGTGTCTTGTTGTACTTTACTTCCTGTCTTTTTGCCGCCGTTTTTGATTGTGTGCCCTGTTTAGATTGTGTTTACCTGTGTCTAATTAGTTTTCCCTTTCTATAGTATATATTCACTCAGTGCTAGTTTGTCCCTGGTCTCATGTGAATAAACCAAATCAAACTAAGAATAAAAAAGCGTTAAGGATTTTAATGTGGGATGGGGAAGCATGAGGTGAAAAGCTCCAGAGTTTGAATGCCAGACAAATGTTGGTTCTCCAGAAAGTTCTGGATTTCAAGCACCCAAGTAGTGATATCTAAAAAGGGGAAGATGAAAGTGGAGATAAGGGCCTCAGCATCAGCAGGAGGAGAGGCATGAAACACCATGAAGACATTTTGTGAAATATCTGATATCTCGACATCTGGTCAAAGATTAGTCCCAAGGTGTTGAGCTGGATTGTGTAGGAAGGGAAGGTGCTGCAGCCATCAAACGGAAAGTAAAGAGTTTGGAGCCAAGAAGGAGGATGTTTGATTTGTTGCCTCTGTGAAGTTGCGTATAGCATCCAGGTTGTAAAAGACGTGTTGTGGTACGAAGGTGAGGGTTTTGAAGGTGTAGTGGTTGAGGGCAGCAGAGAGAAGGTGTGAAGCCAATCATTTTGATTCTCATTGGACCACCGACAATCTTAGCTGCTGTTTCTACCTGTAAAGAATATAATACAGCCAAAACCTTTGATATTGATCCAGCTCCATATGTTTATGGGAACATACCAACACGCTTCAAAGCAAACATAGTAAATTATGTCCATCTGTACAGATGTAGATCTGACATGGTGAAATAATTTACTGGAAAAAAAAACAAAAACGTACTGTTCTCAATGCTGTTTGGCAATGTTAGATGTACAAACAAAACGATTTTAGCATTGATTTCACATGTATGCAGTCTTCAGTTAGAGATGGAAACCCATGATAGAAATGCTCCTATTTCAGTGCAATGAAGAAAAATGTAAAAGCAAATAATAAACACTGATGCAACTGTCAGTTGAAATTATCTCAAAAGACAAATATCTAATGGTAGTTTGATAGAAAATAAGCATTTCTCAAGGTCATTACTACCTTCTTTTTAACAGGATGGAGTAGCTCAGTTGACATCGCATTAATTTGACTGTAGTTACATTCTTGGGTGATGTGATGACAATTGAGCATCTTCTAAGGGAGACTGTGAGATACGAATGAAAGCTCCAGAAAAGGAGGCCTTGAGTCAAGTTTTTTTTTGGTTTACAAGGTTAGGATGAATGAATAGGAATTTCCATTCTTAATTATTATGTTTGCAGTTTTATCAATATAAATCCAACAAATCTACATCTACCTTTGAGTTGTATCTTTTCATCACCTCTTTATTTAGTTTTACAACAACACGAAGAAAATGTACAATAATAAAGTGTTTCGACTCCAGTTTACCTCGTTTTCTATCTCCTGCTACACTGGGTCTACACACCAGGTCTCTTTGTCAGAATCCTCTCTGTTTATTTAAGTTCTGCATTCAACATGATCCGGTGTCATCAGATGATAAATAAGCTCCAGTCCCTTAATTTCACCCCATTTCTCATCCACTGGATACACAACTTCCTCAGGGACAGACTACATACTTTAGGGCAGGGGTGTGAAACTCATTTTAGTTCATGGGTCACATACAGACCAATTTGATCTCAAGTGTGCCAGACCAGTAACACTATTGCATAATAACCTATAAACAACAATACCTCCAAATTTTTCCCTTTCTTTTAGTGTAAATAAGTACATTTTGAAAATGTTCACAAATAATGAACCATCAGGTGGTGAACAGCCTAAGATGTCTTTAGAAAACTACTGTCATTACATGTGCATTACAATTTACAGATCACTGCAGATCTACAAATGTATAAAACTTTTAGTCACATGTATTTTTGGAACTGCAATAGCATTTTATTTCTATCTTTTTCCGGTGGATAAATTAAGTATAGCAGTGCATTTGGCGTAAGGGCCGTATGTTTGACACACCTGCAGGAAGGGTCGGCATAACAACATCTCCACCGGAGGCCCACAGGACTGTGTCCTCAGCCCCTTCCTCTACGCCCTGTACACTTATGACTGCACTAGCCCATCTCCCATACTCAAAACAATGCCATACTTCTTAATGACAATCACTTTGTGATGACTATTCAACACATCTCTCATTTCTTTCAGTATTGTAACAATAATAATCTACAGCTAAATGTGAGTTAGACAAAGAAACTGGTTTGCCAACTCTAACACAGACTGCATCTCCCTGAATCCCATTTCCACCAATGCTGAGACAGTTGTGCAGGATGAGTTTCAGTTACCTCATAATCACACTGGACAGTAAACTCAGTTTCGACCAACACAACACTGACATCAACAAACACTGACAGCAAAGACACTTCTCTATTCTCCGACTCAAAGCGCTCTCTTGTTGCCCGCCAACTTCTGTTAGTGTTTAACAAAAGCATAATTTAATCCACCTTACTCTATTGCTCCCCATTTTCTCACCATGCTGTCTCCAACTAGAACAAGTTGTCCAGTGTTACACACACTGCTTCCAAAATCAATGGTCTCCCAAACCGCAACCCCTCAGATCTCGATAACAGACCACTCATGTGGCACTCACCATGACATTTCCCTCAACTCAGTTTTCAATCTACTCCCATATGGCCGCAGATGCAGGACCCTGCCATAGGGAACAGTGCTGCATTGTTAATCACAAGAACACAGCATGTTCTGTACAAATGTATTTATGTTGTATGTAAATGTAAAAAAAAGCAGCTCTGTGAGGTTGAGTTTAGACATACATTTTTACAAATTGACAATCTGAGAATCAGTTTAGGACTAGAAGAACAATCAATGTAAATGAAAATGTTATAAAAAATAAGTTTCCACATAATGCTTTTTTATCAACGCCTCAAGGAGCCACTAAAGAGGATCTAGAGAGCCACATGTGGCTCCGGAGCCGGAGGTTGCTTACCCCTAGCCTAGACCGACATGCCACTCATTATAGCAGTAGTAACGTGAAAAACTGAAACAGCAGAGCCGTCAGCTGGAGATGTAACTGTTTCAACATACTGATAAATGAATGTCACATTTTCCAAAACTTATCTGACGATCCCTTTAATGGGAACCAAAATTTTTCACGTTTAAGAAAACACAGACTATATGTTACAACACTCTTTCTGGCTGTTATCCAACAAGAATGAGTGGGAGATGTAGACTTCCAGTTGTACAGCAATAAATCCTCCTGCCAACAGGCTGACAAATGATGCAGAAAAGGAGGATGAAGGAGGGATCAAAAAGAAAACAGTAAACACTGTTTCTTTAGTAATATTTGATAGAGTGTTGAAAACTCTTCCAAGTAGTTTCATAAAGATGGACATAGCTAAAACATTTGCAAAAATCTTTTTCATAGAGCCAAGAAAACACAGACTCTCAAATTGTTCTTCCTCAGAGGAGGCCTTACAAAGGTCATCACCTGATGACAGAGTAATTGATCTCCCTGAAGATTCCTCTACATGGAAGGACGCCCAAATTGTCAAGTCAGTGAGGCTGCATTTTCTTGCTTTGAGCAGTGAATTCCTCACACCAAAACCCGGATAAACAGGTGTCAACACTCTTCTCTGCCATCACCCACCAATTACGTTGGAATGCACTGGACCTTTACCCTCCTCCCTGTGGGTGGTGAGCCCATAAGGTGACTACCCCCTGTTTGGCTGTTTGAGCTGACCCAACCTGACCCTATGGTTCCCATACAGTTCCCAGGGTCACACAAACCCATTCACTACAATAAGACCCAGATTCTGCGAGGATAGAGTGAAGAGCTCAGACATCCCAAAGAAGCTTAGAGAACTTGTGTTCCTTCACATTGAAAGTAGCCAGTTGAAGTGGCGTCTTTATTCTTTATTCTTAAATTGGATCGTAATTAGCTTCCACAAAGTGGTGGCTAGTCTTCCTGGGGTCCACACATTTGATCAGGGTGGCCCTCTGTGGAGGTATCCTAGGCACATCCGAACACACCCAGAACACCCATCTGAGCTATATAGTCTTAAATACATGCTTAAAAAATCCTGCTTGCAATCAAGCGTTGACCTGACAGAACAAAGAGAGAAAAATAAACAAGAAGCCGCATTGTTGTTTCTATGTGTGTGACGGGAGGTCTCAAGAGCGTGTGGTGAAGTTTTTGCTTTTCTTGGCCAGTGAAACTGAGTTAACCTCCAATCAAAAAAAATACAGGGATTATTATAATAATCAATGTTTGTTGAGTGTGTTTATAAACAGTAAACAATGATTTTTTTCTATCATGTACGACCCTAGTTTGGAGCCAAGTGAAGACCAGAAGGCTGTTTGCGAGGCGAAAGATTTCTCCACCACAGGAAAGTCACATTCCTGTAAGTTTTCTTTGTTTTTCCTTTTCACTAAGGCATGCTCATGAATGCATGAAATGATAAGTTCTTGACTAAAGGTTATTTGAATGTAAATTTTGAAGGCAGCTGGCAGTGTATGTTTTTATTTGTTGCACATGTGCATGAATGTTTTAATCCAAATCTTCCCTCAAATTTTACTTCAAAGTTTGAAAATCACACATATTCAACTACAGCGTCTTCTTGTTCCCACATTTCATAGAAACTTCATCATATAAACAATACTGAGTGAAATATGTTTTTATGATTGTTGCTGAGTGCATCATTTGGACAGATTTTTCTGTAATTCCTCATGACTTTCGGCCTTCGGCCCAGTGGCAAAATAATGGTAGAAAGAAACGTACATCCCACAGGTCCAACAATGAGATGAGTGGGTTGAAAACAACACACACACACAGCACCGATTTCCTCCAGGAAGGTCTCATATCTCAAAATAATAATAAATCAATAAATAAATACAGCAAACAGTTTTATTCCAGCAGACACAGAGAAACATAGCATTTGTTTTGAAGTTGTGTTTCTGGCCACAATGAATGGAAGTTCAACACATTCATTTTACCTCCATCCTGGTCTCCTCGACCTCCTGAGGGAAGTATATGCTAGTGGTAACATTGTGTGTCAGCTGTTTAATGCTGTACAGTGGGATCATCTGAGCATTTTCACTAAAAACAACTGCATGTTGTCTGAAAACAATGCTGATGAGCAGTGAAAGTAAATAAAAAGAGTAAAGTTTTGGGCCATGAAACCAAAACAGTGAGCTGAAAGACACTAAAACGCTCTGGAGAGCTGAGGGGAACTCAGGAGTTTTCACATTACATCTTGTCATTTGACCCATTGTGCATATAAAAATATTGATTAGTGCAGCTTTTAAGTTAAGTTTTTTGTGTTTAATCTATGCTTTTCCACCCACGAGTCATGAGTCAAATGGGGATTTTAACGATTTTTCTGTTTAGTTGTGAGAATGTAAATAATGTAAATTCTCCCTCTGTTGGTGTTCTTCCAGAAACACAAGTCCAACCTTATGACCCCTGCTCGTCGCTGCGGCCGCCTGATGGAAAGCTGCTCCTCTCACATGCCGTGCTGCGACCCCTGCGCCTCTTGCCGCTGTCGCCTCTTCAACACCATCTGCCACTGCTGGAGGATGAACCCGCTGTGCTTAAAGAGGACATAGACGAAGCACAAACATACATGTGCAGACACAGCCAGCACCTGGACATATAGAGTGATAAGACACATTTACACAGAGAAATGCACACACACGACACACTTCAGGCCTGTGGGTTTCCTATGTTACACAAAGGTGCAGTTCAGAGAATATTATTACTGTTCAGCTTAAACTAGAAACATTTGGAAAACAAAAAACATAATGACATTAAAGGTCAAAGTTCTTTCCATTGGCTGAGGCTTCAACACTTCAGTAATGGAAGTAGAGACGGGAATGAAAGAGTGAAGTCTAGTTTACTGCTTTCAGTCTACTGAGGCATGAATAAGAAAACACCCACAGAAATGTTTACAGAGTATCCAAATACCCAACATACAGTATGTAGGTGTAACAAAGGACGACTGACATGTGCTTTTTCATGTATGTAGACAATCACGTGTAAACTGTGTTGTGCCTTAGGTATTTCCCACACTGTTGCTGCTTTTGAATGTCTTCATCATTTCTGCCCTCTGCTCTCCTGCCATGTTAAACATGTTGGAACCCATAATAACTGCATTTACATCAGAACATACATTTCTTTTTTTAAACTCACTCCCCTACAAACTAAATGTGGAAAAAATAAAACAAAACCATATTTTTAGAGTCATCAAGATTTTGTGTCCAATCATGGCTTGGAGAACAGATATATTTGGGTCTTATTACCAATTATATGTGTGGATTTATGAGTTAAAGTTAGTTTATATTTTTGCTATTGAATAAATACATCATGAGCTTATATTGTCTTTGTGTTTTTGTTTGTTTGTTGCCTAAATGTATAATTACAAGTCACTTCTGGGAGGAAGCAACATTTCATTTAGGAAATTGGAGACATTCAATGAAACTAATGCAAAAAAGTAGTTGTTGTGCAAGTGTTTGCCGGCAGCTATCTTATGAATAAACAAGGACTTAATCTTAGTATTCTTTCAATAAAAAAAAAATACAGGGAATCTTAGATTGCATGGAAAGCAGAAAGATCATGAACATTAGCTCTGTGTGTAGGGGGCCAAGTGTGTTTCCAGGAAGTGTGTGCATGCACAACAAACAATAAAATAGACATAATGCAGTTTTGCATCTCTGAAATCCTATCCAGGCAATCTTTGCCCCACATACTGTATTAACTTGTCTGGAACGCCATCTGCTCCTCTAATGGAAAGTGAAGAGAAGGAAGGATATACACATAATGAAATGTAACAGTAGCTGATATATTTTGATTGATAATCTATTTCATAGAGGTCATCATATGTTCAGTACATTCTCAAAAGCCATGAAAATAAAGGAGTTAAAGATGTGATATGTTACTGAAAAGAGCCTAAATAACATTACAGCATTGTATCTGTGATTGAGAAACCCATATAAGGTCCCTGAGGTGAACACATGAACTGTGTCTGATTAAGTCAGACTTGCTCAAATTAACAACAGTCATGCATGTAGGGAGGAAGACATGAGGACAGCTCTGTGATTATTTTAACATAAGCCTTCGAGGACTTCAAGGAATATTATAAATGGCAAAAATGTAATCTTCTTCTTTCATAAACCACCGGATCAGTCTTCTGCCTTGGCACAGATTTGTTCTAACAACTGCAAAATGTATAAGCGACCACTGATTGGACATTTTCTCTTACAAAGAAAAACATGTTCTTTGATTTATATACTTTCATTTAGATATTTCTTTTAGTGGATACAGAGTACATTACACTGAAGGGGGAAAAAAGAGCGATTAACTTGTATAGCCAGACTGAATGCACTCGAGAGCAGGAACTGAGACAGCAAACACTTTTAGAGCAGCTATGGAATTTCTTGGTGTCAAAGAGGAAGGGAAAATAACTGCATGAATGTTAGTCAGAGAGGGAATAATGCAGAAGTTACTGTAAAAGAAACAAAGAGAGACACATCTGCAAACAGAAACACCACTTTAACTGCAGCCAGGCTTGTTGGGAGCTCTTTTGGCATCATGGCAGAGCTCAGTTTCAATGTGGATCACGGCTATCTGGAGGGTCTGGTTCGAGGTATGAAGGCCGGGATTCTAACTCGCACTGACTATCACAACCTGGCCCAGTGCGACACACTTGAGGGTAAGAATATTGTTTCTCATTGTCATTTTTGGAATGTATTATAACCTGCCAACAGGCTGTACCTGCAGCTACACCCTTTTCTTTTTATTCTGGTGGTGTGTGTGGGTAGCTACAGTGGAGTGCTGACAGGACCTATCTTATCAGTTTCTTCACCTGGATCCCATTTTTCAAAAGATAAAGTGAAATTTCTTTCCAAGAATCAGGCATTCCTTTCTGGGAGAGAAAGAAAGTCAGTGAAGACGAAGACCAATGAGATGTTAGGTTGTATTTGTATATTTATTAATTTTCAGGAATGTTTACACTCCTTTTATCAGTTGTAATAGTTTGTCGACACAATTTTCAAAACAGACTCCAAAATTGCAAAATTGTATTATACGTGTGTATATTATTTGTCTGTGGTGTGTGCAGTGATAGTTAGTCATAATCAGCTGTAATGTGTTAAACATGTCAATCAAAAGTCAGGAATAACCATGTGCGAATTATATAATGTATGATTCATCTCTTTTTTTTGTAACAACAACCTAACAGGAAGTGGGAAAAAAATGATTTGAGAGCAGAGATGCCTGTGATGTAATGGACACAAGTACAAAACCTTTAGGTGTTTTTTCTCCTCAGACATGAAGCTGCACCTGCAGAGTACGGATTATGGTAAACTGTTGTCCTCCTCTGAAGAGGACCTGACTGTGTCCCTGGTGGACAGCAAGCTGAGGGAGTACCTGGTGACTGAATTCAGCTGCCTTCGCTCCAACGCCCTGCCTCCATTATCTACCTTCCTTGACTATATAACGTACGTTAAGACACTACAATCATAAATCATACAAAGGTCACAGGATAATTACTTTTACTGCATTTATATATCCATTCAACATTTTCTTTCTGTTTTTTAATCTCCAAAAGAAAAACTGTGGTTTCTAAAATTAAACGCCTTTTTTTAAGGGAACTATGTCCTTAATAAAACGGAAACAATAAGAAATATCATGCAGACAAATAAAAGCACATCCATTCACTCTGTGTTTCCATAGCTACAGCTACATGATCGACAATGTGGTGATGCTGATCACCGGGGCCCTGAAACAGAGAGATGTAGCAGAGCTCCTCCCGCGGTGTCACCCACTGGGAGCGTTTGACCAAATGGCCGCAGTGGGCATTGCTCGAACACCGACTGAGCTCTACTCAGCCATCCTGGTGGACACACCGCTGGGTAGAGTCATCAAATAATCTTTGTTTAATTCCCAAACACAAAAATAATATCACTCACAGTCGTTGCAAGTCAATTGAAATTAACCACCACCAGTTTACAGTGGGAGGAAACACGTCTGTTAACTCTTTGGAATATGGAAGCCCATTTGTGCATGGAAAAATGAAAACAAAAGAAACTTGTGGTTAAGTCAAAAATGTGATTTATTATATTAGAATTTTAACTTTTATGTCAAAATGCTGACATACAGTAAGGTGGCTGGTGACTAATAGTAATTGGCAAGCTAACCGCTAAACACGCTAGGCAGCCAAGTGTGTGCTAATCAGTCACAATAACCTAAGGTTCTTTCTATCTTCTCTATCCTGAGCTATTTACTCCTCATGTTTTGTTCTCAGGAGTTCTTGAAAGCTAATTGATAGTTAATTGCCAGTTAGCAACACAGCTAATAAGTTATGATAGCTTTCTCCATTTTTTTTCTGTTGGTCAATGGCACAAATTTGCTGGTCAGAACTCAACATGTGAATCAAATCACATTTAATCCTTCAGAATAGGTCTATTTGACTGATTCGATTCCTTGCAAAAATGTCTTTAGTAATTTTTTAATTTTCAGTTTTGATTTACTACACGCTTTTTTTTAAATCATTTATATTGTAAGTTCTGTTAGATTAATAAAAGTCATATATGATACAGACTAATGACAAAACTGATACCCACTGCGTTGTTGTGTCATAGCTCCCTTTTTCCAGGATGCTGTATCTGAGTCCAACCTGGATGAGATGGAAGCTGAGATCCTCAGAAACAAACTGTATAAGGTGACAGTGAATGTGTGTGAGTGTCCGTGTAGATTATGGACTCTAAGATTTACTGCTGTCTCAAACATGTTGAACAATTCCAGATGACATTTCGTGTTGTGCAATGGCTCGCTGAAAGCTTAAGTCACCATCTTTGGTTGAGGCCAGGTTTTCACATACATCAGCAGACGTCTGATGATCTTTTGTTTTTGTTTTAAAGGCATATTTAGAGTCTTTCCACTCTTTCTGCAAGAACATTGGTGGTGCTACAAAAGATATAATGTGTCCTATCCTGGAGGTACTGTAAGAATTTCCATTACATGAGCTGGATTTGTTTCTATATAAGACATTTTGCTGAAATGTTCTGTCGATATGTTCTTTTTACATGTGTGTGTTCTGCAGTTTGAGGCAGACAGGCGGGCCTTTATCATCACAGTGAACTCCTTCGGGACAGATCTCAGCGGTGCAGACAGGAGCGCGCTGTATCCATCTTGTGGAAGACTTTACCCTGAAGGGCTGCGACTGCTGGCGAAGGCTGAAGACCACGAGCAAGTCAAAGCTGTGGCCAACTGTTACCCAGTGAGTCTGATCTTATCTTTGAGAGCTACTGTGTTGTTACTGCAGTAAACTGAGGTCAGACACATGGCTAACTTTAACCTAAATCTCCCTGCAGGAGTATAAAATAATTTTTGAGGACCCTGAGCCAGGATCCAACTTTAAGACTCTGGAGGACAGATTTTTTGAACGAGAGGTAATATAACTTTAATGTTTGTTCAGTAAGAGTGTTGTGCACTGTGAACTGATGCAGCGCCCAGATGATTCCTGTTTTCATATAGTAAAATATTTGGAACAAGCAACGCATTTCACACTCCCAGTGTGTGGGAATTCAAAGTTCAATGTATAAGTATGGACAGTTTGATCAAATTATTTTCATATACTGTCGATATGAAAAAATTACCGGTGGTTGGATTCTTTTAAACTCAAACTCAGCTTGACCCTTGTGTAAACTGTGTATCTTAGTAAATCTGCCTTTCTGTCTCTCTGAGCAGCTTCAAATCTTCTCTTTTATCTTTTTTCAGGTGAAGCTGAACACACTCGCTTTTCTGCAGCAGTTCCACTTCGGAGTGTTTTACTCCTACATCAAACTGAAGGAGCAGGAGAGTCGCAACATCATCTGGATCTCTGAGTGCGTCACACAGAGACAGAAGTCCAAGATAGACAACTACATACCCATCTTCCCGGGAACAAATTAACTGAGCAATAAAGAGAAATACATATATTTAACACACAGTTGTAAGATAGCATACAAAGAGGTAATAAATGCACTTAATCAAAAAGTATTTGTTGAGCTCCCTATGATCGAAGTTTGGTTGTGAGGTTTAGTTATTGTGGTTGCACTACAGTCACAAATATTTTCAGTGTTTGTACTACAGACCACAGAAAATGAAAAATAATTAGGCCTCCACTCGCTATAGTTAGTATGTTCACATTGACATTACTGGCACAATATCTGCGTATGTAAAGAAGGTAAACATGTACATTACAGGACGTATAATAATGTGTAACTATACAAAGAAGTACACAATTTAATACAAAATAAAATGTATAGAAGTAATGTTGCAAAAACAGTGGTATAAAAGTGTAACATTAGTTTTAGCAGCTAACAGAGGTCATAAATCACCCATCTTTGCTCTTCATTAGCTCGTCCCTCCTTCAAGCTTTCACTGAAACAAAAAGAAAAACAAGAGGGTAAAATCTATGTTTTGCACTGATACATTTTAAACATCTGCCTCACCAGGACAGTATCAAGATGTGTGAGATGTGTTATGAATCTAATGATGCACATCTTGGTTGTATAATAGTCTAACTTACAGCACTGGACAGGAACATCCAGAGGTATGTAGTTCTGCTGGCAGAGATGAACAAAAGCAGATGCTAATCTGCAGGGAGCTCTGGAGGAGCTCAACTCACACACAGACAAGAACTGATCAGGATCCACCTGACAACGCAGACACATTTTTGTAAACATGAAGCTCACGCACAGTTTCATTTATTTTGTCCGGCTGATATCAGTTTCCTCCATGTCACATCCTTGATTTCATGATTATGGCAGTCAGCAGCGTATTGTCAAACATTCAGCTTTTTTACCAAACTTAAATAAGATTTATTACATTTTATTTTAGCTGAAAATGTGTATATTTATTTGGCGGTATTTCTGTTTGACAGAACAAAGACGTTACATTTCAAAACATTTTCTTAGACCAGGATTTTGTGTCATCTAATCTATGAGTGGTATTCACAAGTGCATAAGGTCGTGTTTGTTCTACCATATGTGAACTTTTCTTATGTCAGGTAAATTAATTTCTTTCGATGGCCATGAAATCCATGAAAGATTAGAGAGGTCAGGGCTGTCTGGTGGTCTCTGTGCCAGATATATGTTTTCACAGTGTCTTATTTCCACATCCAATTAACATGAAAAGAAACTGAGTGTTTTTCTACTCACCACCCTGAAACAGGAACTCAGTGGAGAATCCGGAGAAGAGAACAGAAAGTGGCAGCTCACAGGGCTTGTGTCCACAGGAAAGTGCTCTGTTACACCTGGCAGTTTAATACACTCTGGTTTCATCTAAATACACACATAATCAAACTGCAGGTGAGATCTGGATACATTTATGACAACAGAGCTCCACCAGCATGAATGTGCAGACATTATAGACACAAGTATTTAGAAGTTTGCTTCCCAGTTGTCCCACCTGCCAACTGTAGAAAAGACTGTTGAGGTTTTCAGCTTGAGATCCGTCAGGTAAAGGAGCATCGTTCCCTGCTTCATTGTCGTTGGTCCCAAACAGGCCAGTGGACGTGCCTGTGCAGATAAAAACGTGCTTAAACGCGGTACAACCGTGGACTTGTTTGTACCAAGTCAAGTGTTTTGTTTTCCTACCATGCAGCCATCCATCCAGAGTGAAGCTGCACACCTCAAGTGACAGGTCACATGACACTGACACTCCATTCTGATTGGATACCTGCACACTGTTTGGCCCACTTCGGACAGCCACTCCATTGTCACCGTGAAACGTGTGCATTGCAGCATTATGGCAGTTGGCCTTCACCTACGAGACATTTTCTTTTATTTTTTGCAGACTTTTTAAACAAAGATGTTTTTGGGTGTTAACTGGGACACCAGCATCAACACACACCTGTCCATTATGCTGAATGTTGATGGTGCTGTTATTCATTTCTATCAGAAGGAAGTTATGTGAGTCTGAACTGAGCAGCAGCATGAAGGAAGGGTCAGCGCTGACGTCTTGGGCGAGGAGCAGTGGACAGGAGCCCGGGAGCTCATACAGGTGACCGTCAAATGTCACTACAAACTGATCTGCCACCAGCAGAGCTTGGTCTTATAGAGGGAGACAAAATGAGAAAGACATTTAATTAAATCCTCCGTTATAACCATATTGCTGAAAAAGTTCTAACCATACTTACGTCTAAATGGGCTGTCCATGATCTTCCTTTTGAGGCGATATAGTTCAGCTATGGGTCTGACGGAGGCGAGGGTCTGCAGCGGCCTCAGGAGCCACTCCTCCAGGAGGATCTCCACCAGTCCGGCCTCGACCACCCTGGACCAGGGGAGCGGTGGCAGCGGGACTGACACAGTCACCAAACACTCACTGGAGAAACCAAGAGCACTGGATTCAAAATATCCTCTTGCTTACATCGAGATTGGCAGAGCATCTCAAAATTCAAAGTTTAGTAAGGTTCTGCTTTTAATTAATTTAATTAGAGAGTCCTTCTTCATCTAGGTTGTAGTACCTGGGGAAGAATTTGTAGACAGAAGCAAGTCGTTTTCTGACTCCAGACAAGGCCAATGCCAACCTGGTCTCCAGCCAGTGGTAGGTATGCTGACCTGCCTGGTTCACACAGAATACAGACCATTAATACCCATTAATGTACATGTTTACATGCATATTAGTATGATGCCTCTGATGCTTATCCTAGTTTTGATCATATTTGGAATAAGACGTTTACATAGAACCATAGAAACTTGGATACAAACATCCCTGTATTTATGATTATAACATCAGTGCCCCGACATCACTGCAGGTTCTTCTTTGACTCCTCCACATCCAGTAAATCTGTTACAACTAGTTTCGTGAACATTACTATATTTAGCCTTTCCATCTGCTCTGCATTACCAGATTCAGACCTTCACTTTTATTTCATCATGTAGATCATGCACCTGCACATATAACACAATGACAGGAGACCGGGATAAGGTCTTTACATACCACAGTACCTCAGTTTCTAGCATATCCAGGTTTATCAAAACAGGGATAAAAGCTAACATTTTTGAATTTACATGCACAAAACAAAACAAAACATTAACAGGATACACCAAAAATCCAATCAAAACTGGGATATTTGTGTGTATGTAAACAACTCACTGACACACTACAAAATATCTACATGCTCCAAATTAGCCAAAGAGAAATTCTTAATATTTCTAAAGGTCTAACACAAAACTAGAAAAAATGGCTGATTTCTCACAACATCCAGGGCGACGCTGAGCATGGCGACGCTGGCCTGAGCCAGCGGCCTCAGCTGAGGGTTCCCCAACAGAGCAGGTAGGACCTCCACCGGCCAGTCAGTCCAAAAGGAAACAGCCTCCCTCCACATAGCCTCCGGCCTCTGGCCCTTCACATCCTGGTACACACCTGCCAGAGTAGCCAAGGGCCCTGAGGACGGAGCACGACACAGTGTCAGGGTTTGCTTTTTTCACACTTCTTATGAAAGCAGCAGCAGATAAACTTCAATTTCTCACATTGAAGTCTAGAGAAACAAAAAAGCAACAAGTGCAGGGTCAGAGTATCCTGACGACAAAAATCGTGATCGTTTAAGAAGAAAATGGTAGAGAAATGCTTTTTGTGCTTCAGATTATGACATAAAAGCAAAAAGGATTAGTTTATGATTTAGAGATTAGATTTCTGCCTGTGAGGGAAGGCAGGGGCTGACTGTACTGTCTCAACTAAAGGGCATGTCTATAATTACAACAACCAAATTTACTGCACAAACACAACCACAGCACACCACTCTGTCATTGTGGAGTGTGTGCCTGAAGACGTGTGTGTACATTAAAAAGACTCTCATCTGTAGACAATGTCAGTTAAATGGTTGTTTCAAGTAAAAGTACCACAATATGTTTTTATGAAATGAGAACTGAAGCAGCAGAAGGTGATTTGCTCATCGAAACAAAATGGAGGACTCCCTTTAATACGTTTGATGGCCGACAGCTGCTGGTGTGACTGGTTAATGTCATCTCTCTAGACTCACTCCTAAGTTCCTGTTGTCCCAGCAGAGAAGCGTGCTGCAGCAGGCCGAGAAAGCGAGGCAGACTGTCGGTCACGATGCGACGCAGAGGGCTGTTCTGCCACACAGACGTCAAACTGTTGTCTCTGTGCCCCAGCAGCAGAGCCTCGGCTCGCTGGGAGACAAGAAGCGGCAGGGCGCTCAGCTCCTGGAGCAACTGGCTGTCTCTGGACTGCAGAAGAAGTAGTGAAGAGAAGCACATTAAAAGCTGCACATTTAAACCTGACATGATAAACCACTACATTTATTTGTGTGCATTAAATATCCTGCAGTAGTTTGTGTGTGTGCTGTGTGTTGTGGTTACCTGCCGTCTGAATTCAAGAAGGAGATGCTGCAAAGTCTTGATTCTCTCCAAAAGCTTATTCTGAATCTGAGAGCTCAAATATTGGCTACGTGCCTGTGAACACAACAACACACAGTATTTCAAAGTGTCACGCCATATTGTATTTCTTTGTACTTGTACTTCTTTTCCTGTTGGTCATACCTCCACTGCAGTTAGACTTTCCAAACAACCTCTTGCTGTCAGCATCAGCCTCTGATTGGTTGATCCCACAGACAAACTGCCCAGAGTCTCAGGTTCGCTGCTGCCATCTCTCTTCTGCACATCCAGCACCAAACTGCGATTTGTTCCCACACACGCCACCACAGTGATGGCCTCATTCAGATTTGTACCTGCACATGAAGAGACTAAATTCTTCATAATCATAGTTTGTATATTTTTGCAAGTATTAGAGAGAAGATTGTGTATTTACCGTTCATGTAACCTGCTGTGGTCTGAAGACATCGTCCCTTTGCCGTTCCGTTCAGCCAGATCCTCTCTCTGCGGTCCAGTCTGGCCTGCACATGGAGACCAGACCCTCTGGGCCAAGACAGGGCACTGCCCGCCACCTCCACACTCCAATTACCCATCCTGGACTGTAAAGTGTACACACACACACAACCATATAAGAGTCTTTGGTCAGCTCATTTTGTTTTACTATCATCATTATTATTTTATTATTTAGTTTCTTATTTCTTATCCGTTGTTCTTGCTTACCTTAGCTTTTTTGTCTTTAGATAGTTCTTCATTCTATCTCATTATTTTGATATCACCTATTATTTGATTTCCTAATAACTTCAATGCCACATGCACAATTGTATGGACTATGAAAATGAACACTGAATGTAGTAATGTAATGAATGTGAAACGTATATCTGCTCAATAAAAACATGTTAAAAATACAATATATAGAATAAGCAATATGCATCAAAAACATAGCAATACATAAAAATAAGATATAACAATAAACCCTTGATGAATAAAAGGTCAGACACAAGGACCACAGGAAAGCAAGGCTATAAAAGTGTAAATTAATTGATAACCATCCTAATCTCCACTGAAAGGTTGTTCTAAAGCCCGGGGGCTCTAATGCCAAACACTTAGTCTCCTCTGTGTTTTAATCTGGATTTAGGAACTATCAGGACAGCGTTTGAGGACGTCAAGGTCCGTGAAGGCACATGGGGATAAAGAGGTCAGAGATAAAGCTGGGGGTCAACACATTCCAAGGTTTAACAGTAATAATTAAAATCTTAAAATCCACCCTGAAACTAACAAGCAGCCAGTGAAAAGATGAAAGGATCGGTGTTATGTGCTCGGGTTTTCTTGGCAGAAGTATTTTGGATTAGTTGTAGAGAGTAGACACAGAGTAGCAGCTACTGTGTATATTTAATCCAATTCTACTAATGCTATTCCGCAATAAAGTCCTAGCATCAGTGTAATAAATTTATTGCACCCAAAAGCATAAAAATGAAGTGCCCTGTTTAACTACAGTTGTTAACTGAGACACATTACTGCGAAGTAATCACTAGCTGTTTACCTCAGAGTACAGAGACATGTTGGAGCCCTGAGCAGTTGAGGAGTTGGTCAGGGCGAAGGTGAGGCTGCACTGGTGTGGCCGCCCTGTCACCAACAAGCGAGACTGTGTGTAAAACAGCTCCTCTCCTGAGTTCACCCTGTGGGATCCTGACCACGACAAAGTCTGAGAGACACACCCAGAGAAAAAACAGCAGCTGAAGAAAGGAAGTAGGCAACATGTAAATCTGAAAACTTTAGAAATATACTTATATATGGTGTATGGTGTGTGTTCAAATAGAAAGTCTTCAAATCGTTCAAAATGCTGTAGCTAGAATTTTAACTAACAACAGAAATCTGATCATATTACACCAATTTTACACTAATTTACTTCTTGGTTCCTGATTGATGTGCTTCTAAAGGCCTTAACAGACAAAAGTGTAAAAGAACTCTCAGAATACTGGGCTCCTTTGTGTCCTCTTCCAGGTCTCCATGGTGAAGAGGGGGTTGTGGCTCAGGTAACCTGACTGCACCAGATGGTTTGTTACACACAATCTTCTTGTTTGACAGGGGTGTTTTCAGAGGGAGGGCCTGGGGTAGCATTGGCCCACACCTGAAATCTAACTAGCCATGTGCTACCCCATTATTCTTACGTCTTCCACTTCACAGTGAGTGAAGACCTAACGTATCCATGTCATGTTACTATGACGGGAAGGAGGCTAAATAACACTATATACATACATTTTGGAGATGGAAAAACTGACATGGACATTTTCGAAGGGATCTCTTGACCTCTGACCTCAAGATATCTGAATGAAAATGGGTTCTGTTGCTACCTTTTGCAAACATGCCCACGTTATGCTAATCCCATGTCCCATCCCAAATATTTGGGCAAAAACCATGCGTTAATGTGTTATTTTTCCTAGGGTATTTGAATATTTCTGCATACTGGTGTCCCTAAACAGTTTTAGAATTGCATAAATTGGTAATGACTGGAATGTGGAGACACATTCTTAATGCAATCCCTGTATAAGTCAGTGCCACCATAGTTAGAAAAGCCTGGAAACGCTCCTGTAGCACGATGATCCTGTGCATCCAGCTGCCTAGCAAGATTATGGCTCAGGTCCCACTCTGTGACTCTGGATTCCCATTCTTCACATACATTTTAAAATCTTCGTGCATCACAATTTGTGTATAAAATGATTTTGTTGGGCTGCTCTGTACACGTGACATCTATTGCATGTCTGTCCGTCCTGTAAAGGGGGCTCCTCCTCTGTGGCTCTTCCTGATATTTCTTTTTTGTTTTATGGGTTGTGTTTTTTTTCCTTATCAAAATCGAAAAGTCTCAGGATATAGGGTTTTGGATGGTGTGCAGACTGTAAAGCCCCCTGAGGACGATTGTAGTTTGTGATTTTGGGCTATATAAATAAAATTTGACTTGACTTGACAAATATAAGAAATAGATAAGACACTTTCGCCCAGGGACATAAATTCAGAGCTTGTTTATCACAGTTCAAACAGAGACAGACAGACCATTACTCATTTATACCAACACAGCAGCTGCAATCTCTCCACTTCACCACGAATCTTTCAGTCGAGTCTTTAGATGTGGGAGAAAACTATTAATCATATGTATGAGAAAGAAAGTAAGAAATGCAGATGTGTGGACTCACGGGTTGTGGGGGGCACAGGCCCAGCAGGACTGTGTGCTCCAAGCGATCCCTGAGGTTGGTCTGGACCTTTGTCAGGATTGTGTGTGAAGGACAGGGTGCTGGAGACACTTTGTCAAGACCGACATTAACCTGAAGGCTGTGCATTCCCCGTGGATCCTTCTAGAAACAGCACAGGAACCCAAACTGAGATGTTTTCAACACACCATCCATCTGCAGTCACACAAAGAGAGTATGAATCATAGAAGTTTCAGTATGGAGCAGAGTACCTGGTACTTCATGCCCTGCTTGACGCTCCTGTTGTCCCATCTCAGCTCTGCATTTTGTGAGTATGAGTTTCCCTCCTGGCCCACTGATACACAACCTTTAACAGAAGACACTACCATCTACACACACACAAACAGATCAAGTACTGAACAACCAATAAATATTTACTGTACACACAGAGACATCCAGGAGGATATGTAAACATCCACCAACCTGCTGTGTTGAGAACAGAGCACATGCCTGCCCCCTGCTGGAGTTGTTCTGCCACTGTTTGTTCAGGTTAAGGGAGATGTTGACGGGGACTGAGCTGTCCCATGACAGATGGGTCTGCATGCACAATGAATAGATAAATAAACATAAACTAAGCTCCACACAAAATATCTTCAAATGTGTAAATATGATAGAATATTTTAAATAAAATATGTATGCAGCTTTTACAGTGTGATATAGAAACTTGAAGCCACCAGTGCACAAACACTGAGAGTGGACTTTACAGTGAAATTGGAGACATCTTGTGTCCAGCAGAGAAACATTTGAAACAAACACAATTTGCATATTCATAGATTCTGGACTATTTAATCAGGAAGAAAGATTGGAGGCCAAGTTTTTTTTTTTTTTTTTAAACAGAATTAGAGTTACAATTTGTTAAGAATACAGTTTAAAATGTATTAGAAGAACATGAGCTTTAGTTTTAAGAAATGAGTCAAATTACAAAAAATGGTGAGACACATTTCTGGGTTTAATGACTAGCTAAAATAATACGTAGTGTTTCAATAGTGTTAAAAGAACAAGTAAAAGTGTGGCAGCTTACTTGGTGGCTGCTGCGTCGTTCTCTCTGAGAGCTGTGTGACAGCATGTGAAGGGACATCTGGCTAAGTGTGGAGGAGAAGGGCTGTTTCAGCTCTAGTTTGGTCTCATTCATCTCCTCTGATCGTCTCCACGAGCTGAGAGCTCTGACCTTGAGACGAAAAAAACATAGTTTATGATTACAGAAAGCAGAGCAGATATCCAAACAGACGCTCACGTGTTATTTGCCGGAGTAATGAAGCACCAGATTAATTTTAATGAAATGTTCAGTCACAACTGAATCTGATAACTATATATTCAAAAAGACAAAAAAGGAGAGAAAACGATGTTTGTATTTCGAACATGAAACACTTTGTACAGTCGGACCTGCTCCAGTCGGCCATGCCTCGTCCAGCCCAGAAAAATACTGTCCAGTCGACCCTTTAAGGAACGTTCCAGTGTCGCCTCCAAACTAGTCAAACGGGGAACGCAGTTGATCTGAACTGCAGTCAATGACAAGAGAAAAACATCAACCATCTGCAGTCAGTCAAAATCTTATGTCGTAAATCTTAATAGCTCCATGTTTTCTATTTTTAGCCCTGATGTAGGCCTCCTGTTAGATGTGATGGAAATGGACAAACGTCGGCTCTGTGATAGTTGTAATAGATGCAGCATACCCTTCAGGGTCTGGTTCCCCATCTCCAGTGCTGGAGGTGCAGAGTACAGACCAGACAGGCTGAACTCCTGATTGCCCCACACAGCTCCATGTTGAATTTGGTAGCTCCAGTTTCTGGCCTCATAAACCGTCCTCACTGCGACAGTCCTGGGCAGCGGCTTCAACTACAGAACAAAGACAATCACTGAAACATTGGGGGTGTGGGTTCATCTCGATGTTCAGGCTTCGCAAAATACAAAAATGTCTATTAAAGATTGCTGATAGATTAAAGTGTACTTTTTTATGCCTGACACGTACATATTATAAAATATATCATCCAAAGTGATGCATGCGGTCATCCTTGACAACACAATTAGCGCAATATTGCCAATGAAAATGTCTGTGACTTAACACATAATAAAGTCTGACATGTAAATACTACATACAATATATACACTATATTCACAATAAAGCTATATTTTAGCTCAGAAATACCTGTGGGTATGAGTGTTTGAGCTCTACAGCCTGTCTGTATCCACTCTCTATAGCTACCAGTTCCCCCAGAGCCCACAGCCTCCTCCTGCCTGATAACACCTCCACCAAACCTGCAACACTGGACTGGGACTGATTCAGCTGTAGAGAGGGAAGCGAGATGCAACATGTGTAGTGCTGTAACATCAACAGCATAACAAGTGTAATTGTAATTTATGTCACACCTGATGCAGACATTTAGCTTCATTCTGATTTAAATTTAAATAAGAGTGCCTTTGAGAATATGAGCACACCTGAGTACGGACGTTGAGCTGAGACGGCAGGTAAACCAACATCCTGGGAATATTCTGGACCACCTTCACCATCAGGTCCTTGCTGGACAAAAGAATATCTGTCACTTATGATGTGTGTAAGTTTAATTTTCAGATGGTGGTTATAAACAATGAGGCAGCATTACCTGTGTGGTTTCTGTATGTGTGTGTGTGTGTGTGTGTGTTTACTGTACCTATGAGGCAGATGGTGTCCCTGGATGATGAGTGCCAGTGAGGAGCTGAGTTCAGGGTTCACTGCTATGGAGCACCTCAGCTGTGAGTCAGTAAGTCTTCCCCAGGCCTCCACCTACAGCCACAGAGACCGTGAGTACAGAGAAGGAGAGTTGTGGGAATTTTGAGTCTGTGTTATCCTCACCTGTAACGTAGGACTAGTTTTTCCCTGTAGGGTGTGTTTTAGTGTGACTCTGGCCTCCTTGGACCCTCCGTGTGCCCCCCAGCCTCCTACATCCCCTACCAGTTGGACTCTCCAGGTGTCGCAGTAAAGGTCTAATGAGGCACTTTGCAGAGGACCTGCAGAGAGGATCAGAGTACGAAGTTACTTAGAAAAGCCTTTTGCATTTTTAAAATGAATATTCCCGTCTTACCAAGTGAAATGGAAAATTTAATCTAAAAAATACTAATATACCACTTTGAATCAATTGTTGCTCTCAAATAATTTATAAATTCAAATGGGGACATCTGCTGGTCAGTCTGTGATACTGCACTCGAATGATAGGATGTAAGGGACCAGCATGTCGGACTTAGTGCCATCTAGCAGTGTAGTTGCAGATGGCCACTCCCTTGCTTCACCCTCCTCTTTCAAACACAAAGGAGAAGCTATGGTGACTGAGAAAAACACATAAAAAAAACACAAATGCCCTCCAGAGCAAGCAAGGGTTTGTCCCTTCTGGGCTACTGTAAAAATATGGCCGACTCCGTGGACTCCATATTAAATGCAGCTGTTAATACAATCTGACCTTTGAACTGAGCAGTCAGGGTAGTGTGTAGACTGGGCCGGGTCCCTGTTCGATTAGAGGCTGCTGGTGGAGAGTAGGAGAGCAGCAGGGCCAGACGTCCATCAGCCACACTGACATTCAAGCCAGAGGCGAGCAGCTTGTGTCTGTCCACAGTAAACTCAGCCCTGGACTGAAGCTGGGAAAAGACTCCCTGCATGGAACAGAGGCCCTTGGAGAAGAAAATCACAAGAGAGACGTTTGTTTTTGTTCTTTATCCACTCTTATAAATACCAGTTCAATAAACCAATATAATGTAAAGAACAAAAACATGAATGTATTATGTTACCTCCATATTAAACGGCAGCCCTCTCTCCTGTAGCCATGACCACCTGTGCCACATGGTCCCTCTTATCTCTTTGGTCCCTGGGAGACATTTCATCTTAAGTCTCACTCCCGCCTGCTGACCTCCAAACTGGGACTGTAAGATCAAGGCCTTCCCCTCAGCAGAACCAATCTCTACCTGCACACACCGTCACTGATATCAAACATCTGAGGGACTGTACACCTTCAGTAAGTGTTTTAACTGTCAGTTCTTTTTTGGTTAAATCTATTTCAGTTTCTCACCTGGATGCTGTTGTTTGCAGGGAGTCCGAGTTTATTCAGATAGTTCACTGTGTGTCTAAAATGGCTCTTCACTCCGACTGTTTCAGACATCCGTGTCACTGTCATCTCTTGAGTTAGCTGTAAAACATTCAGAATATCAACTGCAGCAGCTGTTTCTATAAAGGTTATAAAGGAAACATGCACACAGATAAAAATAGATTTCTTCTTTGTGCTTCTGGCTGATTTTTTTCTAATATGTGGTTATAAGTGAATATGCAGGATATTTTCATGGTCTTGGACACCAAGAAACTGTTTCATAGAGTGCAAATGCTGCCTCCTACCTTTTGATTTCCTGCACTGCTGTGTAATAGGTAATAGTACGAGCCATTGCCATGACTCCCAGAATTCACTGTTACTGCAGCATTAGCAGGGAGACCCAGCTTCTTCAACAGGGGCACAGAGTGGTTTAGATTAAGCGAGGCTTCATTTTTATCCTGCAACAACAACAACCAGCCCTGAATTATGATGCCACATCCTCAGTCCTCGAAATATCAAAGCTACATATTTTTATTACTACCAGTGAAATCTAAATTTAATTGCATTTAAAAGGCAAATAATTAACATTTTTTTAATGTAATAAATGTAAAATCACAATTGTTTTCATGTATATCCACACCTTGGTTTTCTTAAGAGCCACTGAAGCCTGTAATTCTGTGTCATCTATCACCATGGAGACCTGAGATTCGGCGAGAGCTGGGGAGACGACCAACAACCCGGAGGACTGCATCCTGTCTGGACTACCCCACTCCTACAAACATGATCAGAAAGTGATATAGTGAAGTTATTATAGTTTGATAAGCAGTCAGATAATTATGAATGAAATAATTCATTATCAGTGGCAGGTTTGTTTTACCTGAATCACTGTGCAGTTGTTGTGATACACCAGCGACCCCTGCAGGCCTCTCTGTGACATCACAACGCCACTGGCTCTGACAGTACACTCCTCCATCTGAATGAGGACTTCTGTGTCATAGCGTTGTTTTCCGGCCCTACCGGTTACTCTCAGTCTGCTGTGCTGTGGTAAATGTTTGAGAGCAGGAAGGTTGTGACGGAGCTCACCCTCCACACTCAGCTCTGGCCAGGCCCTTGCATTCAGCCTCAGGAAACCCCTTTTGCCCTCCAGATCAGTGTCCATCAGGACTGTCCAGATACCCTGAGGGTCCTGCCACACTGAGCCATTTAAATGTGCCTAGAATGGACAGAACACCAATGTCATTATGACCGACAGTAGCAAATAAACAAATAAACACACATCAGTGGATTCTTCAAAGGAATATTGATTAGAATAAAGATCAGAATACATTTTTGAGGGTGGGTTATACTCTAAGTCAGGGGGATGTTAGAGTCAAATATAACAATACATAGGCTATGTGTAACAACCACATAGATGGTGGACTCCTGCGTGTAATGTTGACTTGTGACTGTAAACATTAGGACATTGTTAGGGTCTGGTTTTTGGAATTACTAACAGAGTTTATCTCAGAAATCCAGTTCAAGGATGCCTTCTGACTTTCTGTCACTTAAAAGACAAAATAAAGCTGTACCATCAGCAAAGATTATCAGCATACTGGCCTGATGATTCTCTAAAGATACAACATCCTTCTATGTTTTGTCAAAATCACACCCCCTAGTATGCAGTCTTTATGTTATTAATTACATCAGTACTTGTCCTGACATGTCTAAATGTCTGTAGTGAAAAAAGTCTATTGTAGTGCCTTCCTTAGGCAATCAATAATGTTCATAATAGTAGTTTAATATTCTACAAAAAATCCTAATTATTAATGTGATGTCAAAGCTGTAATAATTATCCACAAATATACCTGTAACACTGGGCACTTTGACTCCAGAGCCCAGAGCCACTGTGTCCTTCCTTTGGCCTCTATGACTCTATTGGCTCTGATGGAACATGTCCCAGCTTTAATGAACAAGGCCCCAGACTCCTCAGGGCCTCCAGGAGCAGTGGCCTCTACAGAGATCATCTGGGGCACACCTTGGCTCCTCAGCCCAAGGAAGGAGTGTGTGAGGGTCCCAGAGAGATGTGGAGGCCTGCAGGACTGACTCAGCTCCAGCGAGAGGTCCTGGTTGTCTGCCCTCAGAGAGGAGGTCATGGTAAGCTGGCAGGGGATGACCGAGATGAGGCCCTGAAGAGCCAGAGAGACTGGGAGGACTGTTCCCTGTGGCACAGACATACATGGAGGATGTTAATCGCTGTAAGACTCAGATTGCCTACTTGTAATTACTAGTTACATTATTTTTTACATTCTGCAGCATTTGGGAATAAAGTGTTTGAGCTGTTAACATATTCATTAATTTAATTTAATTTAATGTCACAGTGTAGATTTAAAAATGTTTATGCTCCCAAATGGTGGAAGGAGAGTTGACTCTGTCTCTTGACATAGTGGAAGCAAGTCAAATAGGGGTGATAGTAATCTAGCCTAGCAGCTGTATCATCTATGTGTTGTTCTGCTCTGCTGCTATGATAAATAAGCTGTAGCTTGACCGTCTAACAGGTTGGAAACTGTATTTCAAAGGAGGCTGTGTTAACATGGGGAGGGGTGGATCATGTAAGAAATTGCAGTTATTCTAACTGTGATGAAAGAAATGACAATGTATTGCCACAGTGAGAGGTAACAGTAATATTTACAACTTAAACATACTCGTTTGTTCAAGTCTCTACACACAATAGTACACAGAAATGATAGATATTCTTACCTGTAGAGCAGGACAGTAGTTGGTCACATTTACAGCGTACGAAGACTGATCCCCCTCTGTTTGTGAAGCCTTGGTTTTCCCCAAATTAGCCGTGAAATAACAACGTCCCAGCTCCAGGCCAGCCTTCACACCAGGCAGATGTGCAGTTGAAACATTCAAGATCAATGCTCCGTGGGTAGGAAATCCCAGCATCTGTACTGCTTCTATCGAGTGTTGTACAGATGCTTTCAGACTAAGGTGGGGGTGACAGGTTAAATGCATACTAAAGCTGCCTTTCTGTTCCCCTTCAGCCTGCAGAGCAGTACTTAGATATGTAGAGCAGCCAGAACGGTCGATGGAGATGTTGGCTGAAGTCTGTGACGGTAGGAGAGACTACAGAGGAAAAATAATGAAAGAAAGATTAAAACCGATCTATTCTCTACTCCATCCAAACAAATGAAGTATAAGTCACTATATAAAGATGTTTTGTCATTTAACAAGCAGACACATGTACAGGCTAACATATATATAATCATTAATAAACAATCATTAAATGCATTTAACACAAATATACCAAAATACACAAACAAAAAAAGACCATTGCTGAAAGGAGACTGTATTGGTATTCTGAGCTGACACAGTGAGGAAATCGATCTGGAGAGCAGAACTAGCAGATAGGAAGCAACTGTGTTCAAATGTCATCTTATATTTTAGCAGTCCACAGTCATTACTATGTAAAGCTGTACTTAGGCTCAGCAGTGCTTTGAGCTAAATGCCAGAGTGAATAAAAATTAGCTGATCTAACTGAGCACAAAACAGTAACAGAAGAAACTGATGGCAGTTGTATTATATGTATTAATTTAGCATTTTGACCTGATGAAGAGCTAAGGGCTCACTAATGTTATTACAATTTATCCCTAGAGGAAGATGTATGGTGGTACCAAAAATCATGGCAACCCATCCAATAGTTATTGGCATGTTTCAGTCTGGACCAAAGTTGTCGACATACCGACAGACAGACCAACATTGCCATCTCTAAAGCCATGCCACTAGTGTAGCTAAAATCCAGTATGAGGCTTACCATTTCATTTCAACCATGGTCTTGTTGATACATATTTCATGCAGAAGCTATTGGTGTTATCAATGCAACCTGTACTGTAATGGAAAGACAAGAGTCATCTCCAAGGTGAAGATGTTTCTTTTGCTTTCCTTTAGTTGGGAAACAAGTTTCCTGACACTGTTTCCTCTCTAACCTTCAGTAAGACACATCTCTGATGGACAAAAAAAATCCAACTGGTCCTCATGTCCTCTCCTCCCTTGTGTTGATTTGCCAGGAACAGCATGGAGCACCTGTCACTCTCCACCTCCAATTGAGCTTGCCTAGCTGTGGTCGACATGCTAACAGTGAGCTCGCCTGGTACACCAGTGGTGCCCAGGTTTTGCTGAAGAATGACCTTGAAGGAGGTGGATGGCTCCCAGGCAGCAGTCATGTCGATGTGGGCAGAGCGGGTGTTGAAAGAGACTCGGGCACTTCCAGAGAGGGAGGCATCACTGAGCTGACCTGACCCCTGGAGGTCTACTCTGTTTGGGATGCTGGAGGCAAGAGAGGCCCAGTGATGCTGGAAGGTCCAGCCAACTTCAGCCTTTTGATCCTTTAGCAGTACAGACAAGAGGCACTGAAAGGAGTCGTGCTCATTCTGTAAACCCAACGAACCCTTGAGTCCATTTTTCCCTGCTTGTCCATTTATGGTTAAAGAGGTTTTATGCGGTGCACCGCCCTCAACTCTCCCAACCTGCACCCACACCAACCTGCCCACCCCTTTACATCGGACAGACACCAACAAACTTGAAGTGATTGAGTCCCATGCTACACTCACATCTGCCCAGATGTGACACCAGCTTTCCAACCTCAACCGACCTGTCACCTCCGCCTTGTGTGTAACGCTGCCAGTCCCAAACTCAAGCAACCCATGCCAGCCATAGAGCCCAGGCCTCTCCAACCTCAATCCCACATTTAAGTCCATTATCCAAGGGCCAACAACCAACCCGATCCCTAGGGCCCATCTCTGAGGCCCAGGCCGGAGCAGGAGCCTGAGACTAGATTTATTGGGTAGGCCCAGATATGTCATCAGTAGCACTGATGAATGAGTGAGGTTAGCCCTGAGCTCCTTCTGGCCATTAGGACTATAACAGCCTTTAGTGTAAGCACTGAGGCTAAAGTGAACAAGCGACAGGCCATAGCAGAGCCTGTTGTGTGGTCTATAGGAGCGAAAGACTTGTACCTCCACAGGACGACCTGCCACATTTCCATAGCACTGGGCTGAGAGTCGGTCTGCGGTGCTGTCCCCTGTGCAGTTCATCTGTGAAAACAAAACCCCCTGTTGGCAAAGTTTGTTTTTCAATGAAGAAACTGAAGGGAGAGATAGAAGAGTTTCTGAGGAATTACTGAACTTTAGATATAAAATTCTGTGGTACACCAACATGCTAATCTGAGCCCTTACTATGAAACAACACGTTTATGTTGAAACAGTATTTCTGGTTTATTCTTAATGTTTCATTTGATGCTACTGATCATGTGCTATTAGACATGCTGGAATAGCAGGTCAACTTCTTAAAAGGAATATTTTATATACTTTCTCTCTGTGAGTTAGACGAGAAGATTGATAATACTTGTTAAATACGAAGCTACAGCCAGCAGCCGGTTAGCTTAGCTTAGCATAAAGACTGGAAACAAGAGGAAAAGGCTAGCCTGGCAAAATACCAGTACCTCTAAAGCTTGCTAATAAGCTGCATTTCCTAAAATGTCGAACAGTGTCTGTAAGTGGTGCAGGTCCTACACGTTTGTAGTTTTAGTTTGAGGATGCAACAATGGAAAGTAGGTGGTGTGTCCCTTAATATTTGATATATTCCTCCATTAGGACTTTATTCCAAAAAGCAATATTTGTTATCACAGCTATACTGGTGACACACAACTTTAACAGATTTTTCTCACCAGTAATTTTGGTCCTATGTATTAACAATTAAATCAAATAAAGACACAGTAAAAGTCAGTCATGGGCATAAATCTGCAAATGAACGTAAATTATAGAAGATGTACCTGTAAAGAGGTGGGTATCAGTCCTTGCAGCAGCTTCATCTGTTGCCATAGAGACACTGCCAATATAGCTGTGCTGTTTTTTGATCCAGTGTTAAAAACAATGTCAACCATTCGCTCATCTTCCATGTGAAGGGTCATGCCTGTGTCCAGTCCTTCTGTTTCTAACTTAAAGTGGGAAGACAAACCACATAAAAAAATACAGGAAAAGCAAATAAGCCTGTGCATATATAGTCAGAAAGACAATACACTGATGCATTTTATGTCCACAATTAAAATATGAACTTGCTAGAGATAGAAAAATAGATGATAGTCCTGCACCTGGTAATGTGCTTTGGCTTGTATGGAGCTTGATAAGCCTCTTTTCAGCAGGGCTTTGACTTGATGCTGCAGCCTGGAGAAGTACTCCCACCGTGGGATAGCCTGGTCTGTCTTGCCTCCATTAAATTCAGCTTTTAGATTCTCGGGTCCCGCTTGCAGGTCCACCAGGACTGACAGTCGACCACCATCCTGGGCCCACCTCACCTGAGCACTACTGTTGACAGGTACACCTGCATCGAGAAGACAAAGAGACTGAGAGACCAGGAGAGATTATGATGTATAAAATAAAATTATGTAATGTTTAAGTAATGATTACCTGTGGCATTGAGCAGGTGGAAGCAGTGAGATAGTCTGGTGTAGAACTCACCCATCCCTCGATCCCCGAGTTGGCGGCTCACATTCACACACAAATGCTCCTTCCCCAACCAAACACACAGCCAATCACGAGCCACATTGAATTTATTTCCCATCCTGCCCTCTTCATCTTCTCTGTCGGAAGAATCTCCAGGATCCTCCTGATGCCTCAGCTCCACACTGTACAAGGTCTCCATCACTCTGACTCTCACCTGTCCTACAATTACAATAAGTAAAAATTATTCCCTGTACTCTGGATGTCCGAATGCGCCAACATGTAACATTAAATTACTAAAATTAGCATTTTCAAAGAAACCTATACCTTCAATGAGTGTGTCAGACTGTCCCAGCGTCCCATCCAACCCCAGGACTGGAGGCAAAATAGCAAGGTTGGCCATGGAGTGCCTCAGGTCCCCGGACATAGCAAGCTGGAGACCCCGGGTGTTTTTTAGAGAACCTTTGACCTGGGCAAGCAAAGCCTCATGTCCCTGTGTATAGGAGCCATGTAGAGACACACTGGAGGGAGACAGGAGGTGATTGTCACTGTATATCTGATACCTGTCAGCCATATGTGTTAAAATACAGGTGGATGTACACACCTGTCTGAGGACATGTTGGCAGCCATGTTTACATGCAGCTCAGTGGCAGAAGGCAGCAGGCTCTGGGATATGTTCACCCTTAGTCCCACAGATCTGTCTTCCCTCTGGAGGGAGTGGGACATCTGGGCATCCACCTTCACTCTGTCCTTCCCATCAGCCCTCACATGAACTGAGCTACTTCCTCTGCCAGCCACTGTAGAAATGTCTGCAGTGGCCTTCACCTTAACATGACAAATCAGCAAAATGATAAGATAGCTCAGATGCTAAAAGACAAAGAACTCTATTATTTGTGCCATTTTCCATAATCTATTCTATTTTGGGACCACTGATTGAAATAATTTGACAAAAGACAGAAGCAGCTCACCTCTAATGTTTTGGGAATCTTTGATTTGAATGGATGACTGAGAGAGGAATAAAGACCGACTCTGCCTGACGTTCCATTGAGCTGCACAGAAAGCTGAAAAGAAAAAAAAATCTCTTGGCACCACAAGTTCATCAGAGATCCTGCTGATTAATCAAGCAATAATTAAAATGCTGAGTTGGTTTAACTCACTTGGCACTCCTGACGCTCGACTCTCAGTTTCCCTCTGGCCTGATAATCAAAGTCAGTTTTGTTTTTCGGGTTCCAGTATACATTTCCCTCCACTATGGCGGAGGAGGGGAGCTGCAGCTGTAACAGTAATAACAGTGAACTGGTCACATGTTTGGCCTTTTCTACTGTAAACTACACTACACACTGTTAGAGGTAGACTTGCATCATTTATTACACTGCTGACTGCAAACACTATACATCATACAAATCAGTGGGGAAATATTCAACCAGTTGGCAACTGCTTTAACAAGAAAATGGTGTTGTCCTGAGTAGAAAGGCTGGATTACCTCGAGCTGATGGGTGAAGTTGGCTCTAACTTTTATTGCTTGGTGACTTGATTGCAAAGGGTTCAACTGAACTTGTCCAAAAAAGGTCAGTCTCTCCTTGCTACCGACACGTAACTTCCCTTGTATGTCTTTCTGCGTCTGAAAAGGAGTGTGCCATATATACCTACATATACTTATATACACACAACTTCAAGTGAAATTAGTGTTTTAAGCTTTTTGAGTTTTGGAGGCTGGCAGTTTACCTGGTTGCTGGTTATGGTCACACAGATTTCTGAGTCTGACGGCACAGTGTCAGAGCTGAAAGGATGGATCAGCGCAGAACAAACCTAAAAATGAGGAAAGACACACAAATAATACCTCCTAAATACAGTAATAAATACTGCCTCATTTTCTGTTTAAGTATTATAATAATTTGACCTGCACTAAACTTACAAAAGGGCTCGGTGGTTGGTAGCCGAGGGTGAGGGTGTGGATGACCTCTCTGTTGCTGTGGAAACCAGCTTTTGACTCAAGGATGTAGAGGCCTTTGAGGAGATCGACGGTGAAAGTCTCCCGCAGGAGGAGAGACTGAGGAAAGGTTTGGAAGGGCTGTCTGTGCAATATGGTGTTGCTATTAAAGAAACCATCCAATAATACATTAACAAATTCATTACAAGTCAATCATATTAATGCACAGACCTGAGCTGGAGCATTGCCGTTTTCTGATACATCTTCTTGTCTCTCCTCAGCTCCTCTACCACTCCCTCAAACTCCAGTTCTGTGGACGGACTTTTTGGCTTTGCAAAGGTCATCTTTAGTATCACTTCCCTCTTTTTCAAATTCTTAAAGAAGTTAGTATATAGTCAGAGATAGTTAGAAATCAGAAAAACAACTCAAAATGACAATTCAATTCTATAATGTGCTAAAAGTTACTTAATCCCTGGGTGTCGCCACCCACCTTATCCACAATGTTCAGGGCAGCAGCGAGGCTGACGTTATGCTTGCCACAGGTGGAGGCCATCTGCAGGGTGTGTCTGAATTTAGAGGCCTCCAGAGAGACGTCTCCTCTGAAAGGTGGAGCCCACAACGAGCTTAAGGAGGCGGAGGCCTTCACACTTCGCTTCCCCACCACGCTCCACCCTCCTGCCTGGGGAGGGACAAAGGAGTTGCAGAGGCAGAAGGCATGCACATGTAAACATTTTGTAGTACAATTTCATAGTTCTTCATTATTTTCTTAATATTCATTAATTATGATTTTGCAGACCAAATACTAACTGACTAACTGACACTTTGAATGCTCCAGTGGAGCAGCCTCTCCTCTCCTTACTTGGATGTAGGTGACAGCTGGAGTATAGAGCTCCAGACGGGCCTCCTTCTCCCTGCCCCTGTCTCTGTAGAAACCCTCCAGGAGGAGGTTACGGATGGTCAGCCACTTGCTGGCTGTCAGCTCTGAGTTGAGCTGAAGTGTGTGGTGCTGGTGCTGGCTTAATTTTTGGGCAGTATAGATGTACAGCCATGGTGTGTCCATGTTAAATGTGCCTGGGGGATAATAAGAGAGACACAATGCTGACCAGCCCTTTACTGCAGGTAAAGACTCGAGTGAGAACTTAGTATTGGGCATTAAAAGTTGTTTTACCTTCCCATTTTTTCTGCAGGGCGTCTTTAGGAGGGCTTTTCCAGTGTAATCCAGCCACCAGCGGCATCAGGTTGTTGTAGTTGATTTTGAGGTGAGTGCTGCTCTCAGACCCGAGCTGTCTCATGTGAGAATGAAGAAGCTGAGTCCTGTAGTTTAAATTCTTCTCTGGTACCTGGAGACTGAACTGGAAGAACATGAGAGGGAATATTTCATTTTAGTTTTGACAAAGAAAAGGCACTGAATGCTTAAAAAAATGTAAATACAAGAATGATCTAACTACAGGCAGTCCATTTATAAATGTCTCTGTGTCGGTTTGGAATAAAAAGCATCTTAATTCTAACAGAATAACAGAAGTAATTAGAGCAAAAGAGAGCATCACAGATGCAGGTCTGTTTACCTCCAGTGTGTAGCTGGTGTGATTTTGTGTGGATTGGTTTTTGAAGGACTGGCTCAGAAGAAGTGTGCGTTTGTTGTTAATCTCATCCCAGTGTTTGCCATAGCTCATGTCCAGGGCTGATTTAATGTGGCGGGGGCTTTCTTCGTGCCTCAGGTGGATCTGCAAACACACAGAAAAAAAAAACACAGAGCTCTTTATCACTGAAAGAACCTCTGACGTTCAGTTACTTGGTTCACCAAATTAGGAAGAAATCAATCTTAAAAGCTGTAAATCAGCAGCATAAGCATGCATTTATAACAGAACCAAACAACTGAATCTCATAAGTGTCAGATTAAGATTCAAATTAACAGCTTGTGTGAATGTACACAACTGTGTGCGTCCCCCCGGTGGTTCATGTCTCCAGTTACCTTGTGGTTGATAGGAGTGGTGTTGGAGCAGTAGAATTCATGGTCTGCTCTCATGATGTATGTGAGGTTAGAATCTGTCTCACTCCTTAGTCTCTGAGATGTGAAGCACTCCTGACGCAGGTGCCGGGCATCAACTGAATAGGTCAGGAGAGACTAATGTCGATGAAATATTTACAAATTCTCCCCAAAGATGAGACACTTGATGGGAAGTGTAAACAGAAGCAGTTCAACAATTGGAGCTGCATAGTGAAATTCATGTAATGTGACTTTATTAAACTACACTTTCTGTTTCATACCAACAAACACCAAAGGAACAAGAAAGATTACAAATTGTATCACAGTGAGTTGCATATGACAATGAAACTTTACACCATATGTTTTTCACTCACTCACCTCCCAGACCATATTTGAGCCTGAGCGCGGAGCTCCACAGTGAGCTCTTCTGCTCCAGCAGTCCCAGCATCCTGGTGCCGACCACACCTGGAAACAGGAGCTCTGCCTCCACAGAGTACTGCCTGCTGCTGCCATCACGCCTGCGCTCCAGGGCCACTGATGTAGGTAATGATAAATACAGCAAAATGTGTTAAGCATTATAAAACTTATATAATATAATAAATGCACATATTCTGGTTGGTTGGTTGGTTGGATACCTGACAGCGATGCAGTTTCTCTGAACACATTCTTCACAGTGGCAGAGAAGATGGTCTTCCCGCCCCGTCCACGAGTAACATTAGCAGAGAGGATCATGGGATGTCCATCGGCTGCCATTTTGGCTTCAAGGTGATAGCGCATTCTCTGCTCTGACACCAAGGTCTGAGTGTCGACCAAACCCTAAAGATTACAAACTTATTAACATCTTTTATGACTGAATTATTTTAAGATTAAATCTATCCAACAGAAAATCACGTCACAGATAATCTTAAATCTCACCATGATATAATAGTGAACACCATCAATTAACAGCTCCAGCTTTCCTGACTTTATATTCCTCTCTTGTTCAAGTTGCCCTGAGGAAACGACACACTTTCAGCATTTAACACGAACACAAGAAGGGTTCTTTTGTTATGGTGTTCCTCTGTGACCGACCTTGTATGTGGATGGTTTTCAGAGGATGGGTGATCCTCAGCAGCAGTCTGTGAGGGTTAAAGGACAGATCCAGAGACATGTCCCTAGGGATGGAAGACTGAGGTGTGGCCAGCAGGAGGTGGATGGAGGCCTCTCTGGGGAACAACGTGCCTCTCTGAAACATATAATAGACATTTCACATGGGGAAATACTCAGAGCAAAGGCAGAATCATCTCACAGGTTTAACCAGATCTTTGTATTACTCTCTAGATCTTTGTGCACCTGAGCGAGCAGTGAGTAGGCAGCCTCTAGCAGGTAGTAATGGAGGCCTCTGTCCAGCTTCAGCAGCCTCAGGGAGAGGTGGGCTGGTCCTCGAGGGGGGAGTGAAATACCTGCAGTAGGTAATGGGTAAGAGGCATTGGAGCACAGCTGCCAGCCGACCATCTTGGACCCTGTGAGGAAGTAGAGATCATTATAATGTGATCAACGCAGAAAGTCAAACAATTACAGCTGGATTTGACTCTTTGAGCTAAATCTTTTGATGCAAATTACATGGTTTTATACCAGATCAGAGAATAAAACTGAAAAAATGTCTTAATCGCTCTTAAATTCCAGCTATTACACTCACACACAAAAAGGTACAATAGAAATAGTTTCATGTTGCCCAAATATGGACAAATGATGGCCAGTAGTGGGCTTAAAATACTGACAGCCAGTATCAGCTCATAATAACAATGCAGCAGAACACATAGAATATACAACACACACACAACAGTATAATTAGATAAATAGCACAAACTGAAAATAAATATGAGTGCACAAGCTGTAAAAAGGCAACATGCTGTAGTATTTTTTTAAAAGTTTTTTTAGATCTCAATCTACAACAAACTGTCCAACAACTGCACACAATGTATGAGGACTTACATGTCTTTGGTGTACAGCTGGTCTTCTGGACTCGACTCTTTGGACCCTTTATCTCCTCTCTGTGGTCTCCACTGAGCTGAAACAGTCTAGAGCTGGTGAACAAAAACAAATACATACACAAAACATTATTCAAAACACTGTTTAAAACCACAACATTATTAACACAAACTAACAGACACATTGTCTAGTTTATGTTTATTGTCACTTAAAGGGGAACTCGGCCAGATCTTTTCACCCTAGTCTTGACACTAGAGTCACCGAGTACCTGTTCCTTTCCTTGCTTCTGCGTTTACCTGCAACAAAGTTGTCGCTCTGAGTCCCGTGGGATTTCAACTTGTTGGGGAGGGAAAACGCAGAGAAGACAAATTGTTGCAAGAAAGTGTGAAAATCGAAGAGGTAGTGTGGAGAGACACTGACATTTTTGAAGGGGGGAAATAAACTTTCTTTTCGTCGCGGAAGGCCATTATCTCCGTGATCCGATCTTTCTGGGCTTTCGGTGAAGCCCGAGCGGTGAAAAACCAGGGCTAGGCGACGTACTTTTTGTACGTTTTCTGCACCAGCGTATGAGTTTGAAAAAGGCATGTTGCTTGTCACGTACGCGGGCCCTGATATTTGCAAGCCAGACATTTCTTAATGCATTTTGTATCTGTTAAGAGGAGCAAAGGCACTCCTTGTAAGGATACTCCCCCAGAAGTGTATTATGAACTAACTGGGAGCTTTGGCATCTAGCGTGCAGGAAACCTCCAGTTGCTAAGAAACCAAACTTCTCGGTCGTTCTTTTTCCTATCGACAGTACTCGGTGACCTCTAGTGATCAAGACTAGGGTAAAAATCTGCCGAAGTTCCCCTTTAAGGTAGTGCAACTTGCTAAACATTATTTTAAAAATGTAGAAAAAATAATTGGAAAAGCTGCTGTAAAAATCAGCAAATTATTATTTAATTAAAATCATATTAGTAGTGGCTAAAAGAGAGGCTAAAACGTGCAAAAACACCTCTGTCCAACCTTTTGTTATATAGTTTTACACCCACATAATACATTTAAATCCAATACAGACTATTTTTTGAGGGATGTTTGGAGATGGTGTAATTAATTTAAATCCTGATACTTACCTGACAGAGATAATGTCCATGACGTCCTCGGGTGTGTTAAGTGTGACCCTGAGATCCCGCCCCTCCTGCAGCTGAACACTGCCATCCAGACTGGTGGAGCTCCTTAGCTCAGAGACCCAGTCCACTGCAGCCTGCCCCAAAGCACCGTCAACCCCCATTCTGGCAGACAGCCCCACATAGGCACTGAGAACAAAGACACCAGTTACACTCTACTTGGCACAGTTGTGACCAAATGTCAAAGTTGTAGCCCACTGTTTGATGTGGCAATAGTACTTGGGTTTGATGTATCCAGTCAGGGAGAAGTGAGAAGTATCCCTGTAGTTCATGTTGCCTTTCAGGCGCAGCGAAAGGAGGGAGGTCATGTTGATTCCCAGTTTGACAGGCAAACCAGACAGAGACGGTAAAACCAGCTCCTCTGTAATCAGCACGGCCCTGTGGTTTAGCTCAACCTCGTGACCCTGGTGGACAAAGAGGAAAGATTGAAAACAGGAGCAAGTATGAAGACTAGAGTAGACAAAGTAAGTGACCGGGAGAACAATCTATCTCCAGTGTACCTTGAGCAGTTTGACAGCCAGCCCTGCCACGCTCAGCGACAGCTGGTCGATTTGACTGTAGAGATCTTCACATGTAAACACACTGAGCTCATTGCCAAACACCTTCACACCAACCCAACACTTGGGCCTATTGTCCTCTGTTCGCCTCCTACCAAACAACTTGGAAAGACAAAGCAAAAACATGTGATTATCACTAAATTAAATTACCTTCCCTCAATTCTTTTTCCATTAACAGAAATCTTTAGCTGTAAAAACTTGCTTAAAAAACTGATGATTAGGTTTAATTTTCTATTTTCAGATATATGTGTCTCTTAAAAGTATTTATATTTATTTACATACATGTTTCTGAGTGATTAGTGAACTGTAAATGTACCGAAGCATTTATAAATATTCAACAGCCTCTGAAATTACTACTTACATGTGCTAAACAATCCAAAATGTTTCCCCTTACTTATCATCCTCTTTTGTTATCCTTATCTGTCAATTAATGTATAAAATTCCAGCTATATTTTGTTAGGAAATCATACTGTAAATTCTTCAACATTAATCCATCCACAACATTGATACAGTACTAAAAGTAAAATATAAACACATAATACAAATGTTCTCAAATGTATCGTAAATCTTATTATTTCTCTTAATTTATCTCAGAAATTATTTGTTGCTTAAAATGCTGGTTATCAAGGTTAGAGCAGCACTAGAACTGAATGGGTTTTTGGACTTCAGACATCAGTTTAGGTTTGGGGAAATTGTAAATGCCATTTTTTTCAATTAGTCAATTAATTGAGAAAATAATAGGTACATTAATCAATAGTGAAAATAATTTTAACTATATTGATGTTTTACAAATGCACTTAATCAAGATATTTGTATTGACCAAAAGTCTAAGATCTGAAATGCAATATAAAGGGCTACTAGTCCACCTGTTGTACAACAATACCGGTCTTTGTCTGGTCTAACTGCGTCCCTCAGACTCCAGCCCGGTAGAGATGACCATCCTAACAATTACAGTGACCTCACCATTGCCCTGGCCTGGTCCAGATAGCTGCTGGTGCTTGATAAACACTTTTCTTTTTCTCCTCTATGGCCATCATCTGGTTTTCTTCTTGTCCTCCTGGCCTCTTTGGACTGCACATGTTTGCGACTTTGAGCCACAGACCCTCCATCAGAGTCGTGGCTCTGGTGACCGAAAATGTTCTTCAAAAGTGGTTCAGCATTTTCAACGTGTAGGTCCACCTTAGCCGGGACACAAAAGGCATGGATTCAAGATCATTTTGTAAGACTTAAATACACTTTTATGAATAAAAATCTAATGGATATCAAACTCACTTCCAGAAGGTTGTGGGCTCTGCCATGAAAATATACTGTCAGGTTGGCAGTGGCAGATCTTGGTAGAAATGATTTAGGAGAGAAAATCAAAGAAGTTTCCACATTTGTAATTCCCATGCCTGAAACAAACAAAAAAGCAGAAAAAGAAACAGATAATTTCCTTTAAATGCATTATTGCTTTTTATTTAATTATTAATTAATAGTATTAGTAATACTATTTAGTAATCATGGAAATTTCTGACATTAATCCTGATTGCTATTTCACTTAATCTGAAGCTAAAGTAAAGCCATTGTTACCTGATGAAACAGTGTAGTCTGAATAGGAGGAGTATTTCAGAAACTCAGCTTCAAAGTCTCTGCTGATAATATCATCAGGCAGTGACTCCATTAGGGCCTGCTTCATGGGGTCCTCGCTCCTCAGGACATTAGTCAGGTGACTCCACACATAAGAGCCCACTAGAGAAGAAGAGCAAAAGCTGACAATGTCAAACAGAACAAGGAGATGAACAAGATGTCTTTACCTTTTTCTCCCTTACCATTCATTACATTTATGGTATGAAACTATGAGACAATCTGTATTAATAATCACTATCAATAATTCAAGAAACTTCATCAACCAAGGAGATATGCCAAATAATGGAGTTCTTACATAACTAAATCTAAATACCCAACACTGCAACAAAGGTGGGTCATAGTAGGTTGGATGCCAGTTGGTGGCATTAGCTTGTTGACAAGAATATGGTACTTAAAGGTAACCTCATGAAGTCTTTACGTCCTTCTGTCTGCCTACTGGAGTATTGTTTAGTTGTCACTGAGTTTAAGTTTATTTGATGAATTGACCATGAATTGATATTTTAGTTATATTTTGTTGCTGTTTAACTATTTCACATAAGCAGATAAACCAGTGTTAACGTGTTTCATCAATGACTTGAGTGTGAAAGAACCAATGTTATGTCATCTGCAAAAATTAAG
>NW_023339796.1:16916623-16937997 GCF_004916995.1 Morone saxatilis | reverse complement strand
ATACTGCAATTGCGCTTTTTGAGAATGGCAACCCAACATCTTAACAAACTGCTATCTTGAGAAAAATTATAGAAATAAATTAATTAATGTCAACTACGGCTGAGATTTTATTTGTCAGGTGAAGCAAAGTCATAAGCGAGGGGTCTTTATTAAAGCCGTACTGATGTCTGTAAAGAACACAGTTGGAATTTGAGTGACAGTCCTTTTATATGCAGTTTTTTCAAGTATTTTGAAGAAACAACAGAATTGAAATTAGTCTATAATTAGAAAAACAATATGGATCATCAGCTGAGTATACACAAATAATTGTAGCTAATTTTAAGTCTTGTTGTACAAAAACACTCATCAGAAATAAATAAAAAATATATTTAAATAAGTGGCTGCAATAAAGTTTCATCTGTTTGACAATGAAAGCAGAAACCCATGCCCAGCACAGAACCTAATTGGTTCATTAATTATGTCAATTTCTAAACATTTTGACTTGAGTATCTCCTTTAGAAACCACAGTGGTTTCAATCAGACCTTGGCTGGAGGTCTCGTTCCTCAGCGTCTTCTTCACCACTTCAAACATGTCCTGATCAGGGCAACGCATGAGCTGCTGGTATGCAGCGATTCTGACCTCAGGATCCTCCTGGGAGGAGCGGTACAGCTGCAACAGCACAGATCTCTGAAGGAAGGAAACGGCTGTCAGTCACTGATGTTAGACTACCGCTCACCTCTTCACCTCCACCTCAACTCATCATGAATCAATTACCATGTCATTATGGACGTTATCGTAAAGACTAGATTAGGTATTAGTTTCAGAAGCAACTCACATCAGCTGAGCAGGGAAAGCGTCTGAAGGCTTGAATGGCAGCAACTCTCAGTTCCAGAGCAGTTGAGTGTCCGAGCATGAAGCGGTTTAGCAGAGGAACGAAGGTTGGAGCAGACAGACCAGTGTTTCCCACTGATTTCAGTGCATGAAAAAGCTGTAAGGCAACAAATTATGTGCATATTAGGCATTGTTCATGTAAAATTGTTTCAAAACATCATCACCTAATGTATATCTGAAAGCACCTTAACTTCAGTGGACGGTTTGCCTTCAAAGCCCTCCTTCAGGGTTTCCTCAAGAGTCTGTATGAAGGTCTGTATCTGAGGAAGTTCACTGCAGGAGGACCTTTGGCACAACTGATAGACCAAAGATGATCCAGCTAACAGTGCCTTGGACCGCATCTCTGGGACCTCCAGTAAGACCTAACACAGACAGCAGAGACACAGTATGTGCTGAGTCTCTAGACCCATTGTTTCTTACACAAAAAATTATAAGTAATGATGAGGATGTGTACTGGAGCCACTTATCTTACACATTTCTATATGATATCTATGCTGACATTAATTTGACTAATATGGCTCACAAGTGAATACAGAAAGTAGCTTTGCGAGCGGCCCAGAGGTTCCTACATTAATGGAGTGGATGATTTGTGGCGATGGCTGTGGGATGAGGGCTATGGTGGTGAGAAAAGTGTGAGCCTGCTCCTTCTCCAGCTCTTTGTTCCTCATTAGGTCAGTCAGTAGTATGATGCAGTTTTCAGATCCACAGGCTGGTAATGCATCCAACAAAGGCTGCCTGTTCAAACAGTTATTCAACATCAGTATCGACCTCTATATGATTATTCACTTCCTTCCCAAGACTTAAATAAGAAAATCTACGCCCATATCTGTATGGTGAAGTTACAGCCAGCAGCCGGTTAGCTTGGCTCAGCATAAAGACTGGAAATAGGGTGAAATTGATAGCCTGGCTCTGGCCAAAGGTAATAAAATCTCAAAGATATAAGCTCACTAAATAACATGTTAAATCCCATTTGTTTAATTTGTACACATTAGACATTGTGGTTTTACAGGCGGTCATGGGCCTGTTTGTTTCTGTTGCAATTTATAACACAAAGTCTTTAGATTACTTTGGAAAGCCATTTTCCCTCCACTTTTATTTTCCACTAGATTTGATGTACCACAAAGACTGCTTGGCAAAAAAGAAATAACATCAATTAATGAGCTTCAGAAGTGCTGTGAGGTGTGTTTCACATGCTAAGCTAACCAACTGCTATAGCTATAGCTTCATATTCAGTGGTTATCAGTCTACTCAAAACATTGTACTACTTCTTTAATGTTGTCATCGTCCCATTTAGTTGTGCACCATGCAATGAACCAGAATGTACAAGCACTGCAACACCTAACTGGAATAAGGCAATTGTTAATAAAGTTATTAGTTACATCTGTCCACTATGATAAAGGTGTATTTGCTATATTCTGTGGTAGACCAGTACTAAGGACTAAGGAGGTGATCCTGTCCTGCTCTGGCATGTTGTGTCTCAGAGTAGTTTCTGATTAAATTGGCTACTGTCCCACACAGACTCTCCTTTATTTACATGTTGACTCTGCCAGAGGCTGTGTATTTTTCTTATTATAACTCATAAACAAGAGTCCTTTCAGCTTGAATCTAATTACTGGTAGCAAAGCACAATATATGTTATTAGCTATAATGCATTAGTGTGGAAATGTGCAACTTAAACAATCACATGGAGACCGAGATGTGGAACTGAAAAGTTGAGGAAATACTGACCAGTCATTGCGACACTTGAAAGACGCTTCTTGCCAAAGTGTCTTGAGTTGAGGGAGAGTCAGATCTCTCAGCTGGAAAGCCAGTTGAAGGAACTCTTGTGATACCTAGGAGCAGATCAAATCGAAACCCATGGTCGTTGTGGGCATCATAAAACAAATGTACTCTCCAGTTTTCCAACTACAACTATTCAAGCCTTCAGACTACTCCTCAACCAGAACCAATTGCCTCCTGCAGACCTTTTCATCCCATCAATTACCTGATCCCTAAACAGTAATTATATCACAGAGTTCGTCAGGGTCTGGGTCTGACAGCCTCTTTTAAACACCTCCTATGTAAACAGATCACGATGAAGGTTGCCAGATTAGTTTTGACTGACCTCCTGTGTATGTGAGACATAAGAAAATGGCTCATACACAGCAAAAACTCAGGGGAAATTAAGCCACGACTTGAAGGGTACGGACTACTTAAAAGTGATTCATAATCGTTCCTGAAAAGGACTGCAACACCTAAAATGTGAGGCGGGTAAACTGAAACATACAATAAGTGTTTTTTGCAGATAAATACAGTTGAAAGCTGACTGGAACCTGTTGAGGCCTACCTGTTGTGGGTCTGAGGTGAGGCTACATAACATCCTGACAGTTTGACTGGCTTGCTGAGGTGTTGACGCTCTGGATTTTCCTGGCCTTGAAGACTCATCGTCCTCAAACTGCAGGTCAGTTAGCACCCCAACGCTTAAGGACTCTGCACGAGCATTGAGGAGAACAGGTATCAGGGTCCATGTCTGCAAAACAGTATAGTTGCTACGGGTAACTAACTGCAGTGTTAAGTGTAAATACTATTCCTGACCAGTGCCTGAAGGAGTCCCTGGCTGGGCTCTGAGCAGGAGCAGGGTCGACACTGTTTGGGTCTTCACCAGCCCTGCAGCCCTGGACCATGTGGCCATGGAAACAGCTTCTGTACAGTTGACCTCTTGCATCACTGTAGATCCATGCCTCTGAACACAGTGCAGCTCTGACTGCACAGACTAGCAGAAAGACAAGAAACATACCTCCTATCACATATTCATGTATCAAATGCAACTGAACCAAAGTGCTGATGTAGCCAATACTGATAATAGTGGGCTAAAAAGGAACTCCTCTTATTCAGTGGTGCGGAAATCTCAAGTGGCAAACAGCGTCATCACCCATTTTCTACTTCCACTTTTCTTGAACTTAGATACCAGAGAATAGAAGAAATGAATCTACAAGCGTAAAGTACCACAGGTGCCATAGCTAGGATTTTAGAAGTATTGAGGTCATGCTCTAACAATGACATGCCCATTTTGTGTTTAATTACTTGGATTGTTCTATTTATTAAGCAAAATGGTGGTCGAAATGCTTCAAACTTCTACAGTTCAGTTGGAGAAGTGTTGAATCATTTATACATATATCTGACCTAAAAGTAGTCTTATTTAAAAATATGGAAATTAGCCAATAACATAACCACCATGTGTTTGTTCTTAATTGTATATGTAAACGTCCCCCATGCACTAAATTCCCAGAAAAAAACACCCAAAATCCATAGAAAAAGTAAGTGTCCTCAGTGGTAGCCACATTTCCTTACATTCTAAACATTTTAAAGAAAAAGGGAGGTATAAACTCACTGTATCTTCAGTTAAAGATACTGAATGTGGCCAGAAGTTTGCAAGCCTGGACTGTTGGCACTGTTTTAGATCCCTGCTCTTCAGAAGTACAGGTCCTCTCCTCTCATACCTGCTGGTGCACGTCCCGTATACATCCGTCTGAGAAAGAGGCATTAAATAAAAGTCAGATAATTACCCAATGCATTAAATTATGGCAAGGTGATTCAGTTAGTGTTTGTAGCCGAAGTAGAGGTGGTATTTTTTTAGACTATGAGAAGTTGCACTTGTCTTATATTGAATTCTCCATAAAGACTGAGGGACTGCTGTATCTACACACCTTGCAATCTGGGCATGTATTACACAGCCCTCATCAACCCTCACCTCCTTTTCTAATCCCTTTTTGTAGGCCGTGCGGGACGTCTGGAGCATGCTCAGTAGAGCCCTTTTAATGTTGAGGGCCCACACCTGCTCCCCCTCCTGGAAACAGAGGGCCGTGACCTTTCCACCCTGGAGGGAGAACTTGAGGCGCATTCTCTCCAGTGACTCCCTGGGAAACAAAAACACCAGATGAGCCCCCCGAGACCCGAGAACACAGACAAGTGGGGCATCTGAACAGAGTATCACATTCGTAGGAAAAACAGTTGTAGCATTCCAAAATGATCTGGATTTACACGGAGAATGCTGTAGACCTAGAGACCAGATAGATCCACATGCATGTATGCAAAATAAATGAGCAGATGAAGGGATAATCAGGCAATTCATTCATTAACTATACTTTATAAAAACACACCAAATTGTATGAAATCTACTGTATGTTACCTCAAGCTCTTTAAACGCTGCACAGAATGTTCTTTCTGAGGGGAAAGACGCTTTATCTGTGGATTCCTAATCTGTTGAACAGAGCATGTGTATAAATCATTTACTCTTTGCAATACTTTATAGAACTTTTTTTCACAAACACTTGTATTAAAGCTGACCTGCATCATTAGGTGACACTTGGAAACCACGTCAATATCAACCACACAGTCCAAAGCCAGTCCATTCCTGCCAGCATTGGAGCCATGAAGGATTGTGGTAACTGTTGTGCTATACCTGTAAGTATACCTCACCCCTCTCTGATAGGACAAGTCAGAGGTAGAAAACCCTACGGACATGAATCATAAGATACAAAGTGTTTCAATGAGACAGAAATTTTGTTCTACAGATATTCTTGCATAAAAAAAATGTCTCATTATTTAAGTGTTTATCATTATATTCAATATAAGCAACAAACTGTATTCTTACCAGCACAACTTGAATCACAGAGATTTGTTTCCGTCTGAAAGCAATCACCTACTGCATAAAAAAATCAGGTCAAAAATATCAGATATAATGACTAAAACTTTTTTCAACTTTTCTTAAAGAAAGCCAAACCTCCATACTTAACACTGAAAGGCATCATCTTGACTCTAAGCCAAGTCAATGACACACCACAAATGAATACAGCTCAGAACAAAAAGCCATAAAACATAAAACTCACCATGTATCAGGAGAAAAATGAGTGTAACATGCAGACAATTGAGCAGTAACAAGGACATAGCCATAGCAACCCCAAGTCACTGCAGATCTGATTGCCTCTAAGCCTCCACATGTATGCGAGATGAAAACCAAGCAGTGTTCACAGCCACTGAATGACCACGTTTGTACGTGGGCTTCCACAGTGACCCATAGTGCTCACAGCAACCAATCAGGAAATACCTTCCAGGCTGAAGCTACAAACATTCACTGAGCCAATCACTTGACACAGCACCAGGCCTCACAAAAAGTTTTCTTACACCCCCAAACTTGGACAGACATAAGAGACATGAGCCACATATGGAGAGAAAATTCAGTTTATTGCAGTAAAGTTAAACAGTTTGAAGGCTGCCAGTCTTGCAGCATAATATCCATATCTGACACATACAGGTTCTCTGCAGGAATAGGTGCGTTATAAAGGGGTGGACAACATAACAACAACACAGGATAGTATAGAACTACAATAATAACGCCTGTAATAATGACAAATTATAAGTGTGTATGCTACCTCAACAATAAATTAGTGCTGCACAATATGGTAAACATATATATATGTATATATGTTGCAATTTTTGACAGATACTGCAATTAGGATATGGTTGACTATTATTGGGAATGATCATTGTCACATCACAATGTTAATTTTCACTGAAAAAAAAAACTTCTACAATCATGTTGATGTGACATTTGTTGTGTGTCCCAAACATATATGTTGTCTTTCTTCTAGAGAAGATTTGTAGCTAAGCAGGATATCTCTGCAGCACTACAGTACTTCATTATAATGCTGTTTACCTTTATCAGAATCAGGTTTATTGCGGAATTTGCCTTGGTACATTGGTGCATAAGACTCACAATCAAGCGTAGACAAATATAAATAAAGATTAAAAAAAGAGGCATTAAAAAGGAGCCACTAAATACAAATACAAATAATGAGAAAATATGTACAACGTGGCCGGATACTTAAAAAACAAACAACGGAAGTGCAATAATGTAAAGAATATATACAGGGTGGGTTTAAGAGTCAGTGGGGGTGAGTCAGAAAAAAGGATATTGCACTTGGCCATATTGCTGTTTCTATAATATAAACATTAACTGTGCAGTCCTACAATAAACTAGATTTACTTGGAGATTATCTGAGGATACACACACACACACACACAGTGTCAGAATGACCATAATCAATAAGCCGCACAACCAGTGTGGACTCTAATCTATTAAAAGCTGATTCATAAAGCTCCGAGGTAAAACAACTACAGTTGAGAGAAGTAAGCATGAAAGAAGAAAGACATCTAGTGTCTGTGACTTATGGATAAAAACAGTTGTTAAAGTGCAGATCTGGGGAAGCTCTCTGTACAACTAGATTTGGCAGAAACGGGAAATAAAAAGCCCTCCACCACTCAGCCACGTTCTTCAGCCTCCGACCGACTGAGCTCAAACCAATTTACCCAACACGCCTTTCATCCCCATCTCCTTCCCCCATCATTACACAAGCTCCCACCTACTTTCCACGATGCACCCGCCGCCGCGGTCCACGCCCGTGCAACGACGTCAGTCACTGCGTGCTGCTGGCTGAGGCTGCATTCAGGTACACAGAAACAATTGTATTTCAGAACTCCCTTCGGGCAAAAAACCGTTAACCCGCTTTCATCCAAGCTTTCAGGTTATGAAGAAGTACTAGCAGCTTAGTTTGTTACATTAATTATGACAATGTGTGCTTTACTGTGCTAAAATACAAAGCAATTATACTGATGATTGTGATTTTGAGGTAATATATGCCTCTATAAAATACAGTTAAAGAACACAACTAAATACTAGATTATCTGTTTTGTGTTTCATATTATAATTGGTGATTTGCTGCAGGACAGCGAGTGAAATGTATTATCAACTGGATACTTAATCGATTGTAGTAACAAAGTAAAAGTGCTTTAAAGTAAGGTAACGACTTAAACACCTCCCAACCGATTTTACCAACCAGGCCGTGAACGCACCCTGATTCGGGACCAGGGGGCGTAGGTTTGACCGGCTTCTCGGAGGCTCAGACACAATGAACCGTCAGACTGTGAGAGGCACGCATGTTGGGCCAGAGGCTTTGGCACGGTTTTAGCACATTATTATCCGCAATTGTGCCGTTTCTCTGATTTACGGAGCCATTTCCAAACTACTGATACACTGTATGGCGGTAACAAGGCTCAGTTGGAAACGGTTGGTTCGTCGAGTTTGATGAAAACGAGGTCGGGACCAGACTGCCGTTAGCTCCTCCTGGCGGATTCTTTTCGTTGTTTTTCTTTTTTCTAAAGCCGACAGAACAAGGCAGATAACAATGTCGTTGACTGCTTCTTCTGATTATTTCGCTGCCGAGTGTCTGGTGTCGATATCCAGCGGTGCTGTCCTGCACAGACCCACCCCGGTCGCCCCCGCCAGCCAGCCGGCCACGGTGGGCCTGCTCCCCGGGGAGCCCGACGGGTCGAGTGAGGACAGGGAAGTGCGGGAGACGCTGAGGCTGGAGGGGGCGAACATGATGGCGGTGGCCGGTATCCTCACCGACCTGCACGGGAAGTTCCGCCCCATGTCGGCCTACTCGGAGAGCAGCAACTCCTCGTGTGGTGGAGAGAGCGGCTACACCACGTTGTCCGACCCGACCACCCCTACCATGACCCCCTCCGCCACCCCGGTGCCCGGACAGCAGCTGAGAAGGAGGAGGAGGAGGAGGAGGAGGGGAGCGTGGGGGCCCCGCGCTCCCCGGTGAAGCGACACCAGTGCACTTTTGACGGATGCGACAGAGTTTACGGGAAATCGTCCCACCTGAAGGCACACATCCGGACACACACAGGTATGGAGACTACAACAGTGGTGTTAAAACCAGCAGTGTGTCGCTGACATGATGCGCGGCCACGCTGTGAGTATGTGAGCGTTATATACAGATACAGGAGGGGAGCTCAACAACTTTATGGGATTAGCTAAAAGCAGCGTGGTGGTGGCAGTTTTATTCCCCATTTACCCCCCGACTTGCTACAATAACGTGGCCAAACAAAGAGGGAGAGACAGGAAAACTCCCCTTCAGACTCTGACAAAGAAGTAAAGTAACAAAAGAACTGGGCTGGACGTTAAAACCGGTGACGAAGGTCTTCCTCCGACTGTATTTGCATATGAAATGAACGTAAGACGAAACCTAAACGTCGAGGGCAGCGGGTTCACTGTCGGTCACAGCCTGTCCTGTGGATGGCAGCAGCACTTGCTGTTTTGGTAGTTTTTCTCTGGACATCACCTCCTCATACAGGCGTCTGCTGACGAGTTCAAATCGACTTTACTCCGCGCAGTGTGTTAAACTATCGATAAAACGTTTGCCCACGCCATAAAGCCTCTTTGAGTTGAACTGAAGAGTGGGAGGAGGAGGAGGCGCGTCCGATAATGGCTGCACCACCCATATGTCTGATAATCTACACATTTGTTGCGTGTTGTGCGTTTGCAGAGGAATCACTTCACAATCCGATTTATAAACCCCCCAACCGTGTATTATTAACAGTGTGCTAGAGCTAGACGTGGCTGGAAATACGCCTACCTATCAGGACTACAGCGGAGCCCCACTACTGAGTCAATGCAGTGTGCATGTGATTTTTCTTTTTTTCCGCGAAATGAGGGGAATTGGTGTGTTCAGGGTCACTGAGCAGGCGCACACGGATTAAGGACAGGAAACTGCTCTGTGGTGGGAACGCCCACAAAGAGTAGTGCAACAACAACGTGGCCTGGCTTTGTGATCTTAAAAATGGCTCCGAGCATCCTACTCGCTTATCCAGGTTTTACTCGTGTTGCCTGCGAGAGATTAAGGCTAGTAGTATCTTAGGGAGACTAATCTGAAGGATCTAAATCCTAGATATGCTTTGTCACGTATTTAACGATGTAGAGAGGAGTATTAATTCTCTACTTTTTTTTTTTTGCAATGACAAATTGTAAGCAAATAAAAAAAAATTCTGCCCATTATTGTGAATTTGAAAGCAGATGATTTTATAGGAACTCATTAAAACAAAGAGGCCATAAAATGCAGTCATTAAATTGCATTAATGTAGGAAGTTAAGCACCATGCCTGGTTGTCATTTAAGGTACCACATCTGAAACAGTAATCAGTAAAATGGACTACACAGCTGTTACACACACACACCACAATTTATTGATTAATTGGTTGATAGAAAATTAATCAGGAACCATTTTGATAATCAATTATTGAGCAATTTTTCAAGCTAATTTGCACAACTGTCTAGTGTTTCCTCACCGTTTGAGTGTGAGTGTTTGCTGCTTTGTGTGGAGATTGCAGATTAATCAATAATGAAAATAATACATTTTGCCTGCTCTGTCGTTGATGTATCGGTGCAACAATGGTTTGTTGTTGGCTGTATAGAATGGAGAAGTGATGTGTCAGTGGGTGACGGGAGAAGTGTCTCCGTCTCCTCTCCCAAGTGTTAAATACATTTTACTGTCAGTCATCAGAACAATGCTACGCATGCTTGTAAACCCTGTGTGACTTGAAATGGTCTTCTTCTCTGCCTCCATGCTGCAGGTGAGAGGCCCTTCCCATGCACCTGGCCCGACTGTGAGAAGAAGTTCGCCCGCTCGGATGAGCTCGCCCGCCACACACGCACCCACACGGGGGAAAAGCGCTTCCTGTGCCCGCTCTGCGATAAGCGCTTCATGCGCAGCGACCACCTGATCAAGCACGCCCGCCGTCATCCGGACTTCCAGCCTTCCATGTTGGGACGCAACAAGGGCACACCCTCCTCCTTCAGCCCAGCCATGCACCATTAGGATGGTTTGGGCTGGCGTGGCAGGAGCACAGAAGGGTCATGGTGGTTTCAAGTTAACCAGCAACAATCAGATCCACTGATTAGGATATAGCATACTCAAGTGTGCACATAACACGCACGTACACATGCCAACACACACACACACACACACAGCTGGATGTGGGTGGGAAGTAGCCTCATCTCTCCATCCACACAGATGAGTCATGTGACCACTATCCACCTGCTCAACATAACTAGGGTTGGGTATAGAGAACTTTCCAAATCTGTAAGAACTGGGGGTTCGTTAAGAAATGTGCTTTTCGATTCCACGTTACGTTTCCTGAAAGCAAAGTTTGGACCTACCACACTTCATTTCCTTTGCCGGTTACACGTGTCGCAAAGCACGTGTATAATGTTTACAATATGACGGACCAGAGCTGGCATTCAAACGTGTGGCTACGCTTTGCTAAAGACCGTAATGATGCAGTGGAATGTAATCACTGCAAAAAAATAAATACATGCAAGGGAAGAAAGTCTGTCTAATATGACAACACATTTACTACAGAATGGTATAAGAATGCAGCATTTTTGGTGTCCTGTATCATGACATAGTGACCGTAAACGGTGAAAACTTTTTATAGATCAAATAACCAGATGGGGATGTCTGTTTTTGGTGAATCCACTGAATTAAATACAGGAAAAATCAAGGTACTTCATCACATTGATGCAAAAAGTCAAATATGCCATAAGGCTGTCCTGCTTGTTGATTTGCAACATTGCCTAATACGACACTATTATTGGGCTTTAATGCCGCAGAAAGTAAAAACTAATGTAAAACCTTTAAACTTTCACAGGACACAACAGAGAATAATTATATTTGTCTTTTTTTTTTTAAACCAACAACACAGAAATCACTAAACAGGCCGTCATTTAGTACATGTTTATGGCAGCCTGAACTTCATGGAAATAAATGTGTTTTTGCTTTCTTCACACATTGGTTTCTTTCCTCACTCAGGATTCGATTAGAACGGGAATCATTAAGCAGATTTGAACTTTAAAAAAAAATCAACCCAACCCTAAAAATAACCTCATTATCTCAAACTGAAACACTTTCACAAAATGCAGGGATTTTTTCACATTTTCTGTAAAATTCTGCACATTCATCATCAGCCAAAACTCCTCTGTTTTCTTGTGGTTAATTTGTAGATTGTTGTTGTACCATTTATTTACCATGAGTAGCACAATATTGTGATGTTAGGTAGCGAGGCAGTGACTAGAAGTCTTTTAGGGGTTTTTTTGGGTTTTTTTTTTTAGCTTTGCTGATTCCATATAAAAGTTTTAATGGTGACACATTCCTTTATTTTTATTGCATTAGTAACCACCATTGAGGTGATTGTCAATATTTTTTCTTTTATATTCAGTTTAATTATAGATTAAATATTAATTTTTTGCCAGAAAATGGATCAAACTTCACTGTAGAAGAGCAGTTTGCATGCCATCCTAAAGTCTAGATCAGTTATCATCCATGAATTGCTGACACATAATACACAGTAGTATTATGTCTAATACTGATGCAAATGTATATAAGCTTTAAGCTTTTAATGTAGAAAACTGGTAATGCTACTAGCAGCAGAATTAATACATGTGATGAATTGTAGTCCTTATATTAGGGGTGACAGTATACGCCTGATAGGATGGCATTCCCAGAGAGTGTCGTGTGTATGTGTTTTTATTTACATTTTTGTTAGAGACAGAACTGGGAAAAGTGTGTATGCAATGGTATCAAAATATTTTTTGGGGGGAAAAAAGACAACATGAGTTGAACTTGACTTTCAGTCTGCTTCAAAGTAAAAGCATTCACCACACTCATTGGGGTGTGCCAGACAGCAGAATGCGTTTCAGGATCAGGTGTGCCAGGTGTTTCTTTACACGGTTTGAGTTTCAGCAGCAGATAAAGAGTCTCACATGTAGCGTTGAGACAAATTTCTATTTTAACTATTTGTATGTCAATCAAAATTGGCATAAAAACTATTAAAAGTAAATTAAACAGAACCATTTTCCTGGATGGGTGTCAGTCTGCCATCCCGTAAAGCTAATCCCTTTAATGAGGCTGACATTTTCACTTGTCAAAGCAGCAAACGAACAAGTGCAACAAATAAAATGAATGATGGCTCTATTCTATGTAGGTGTGGCATTGGACCAGCATGCACAATACCAGGAGGCAGGCACTTATTAACAGGATGCAACCATTAATAATGTTGTCAGTTGCATTGTGTTTGACAAGTCGAAATGTCCACTGTGATAAATGAAAAAAAGAAAGTATTTGTTAAGAACCTGCTCAGTACATTTGAGAAAAACTGGCTCCTAAACATTCTTCTATGCCAAAAAGTTCAATAATCCTTGTGTATTAAAGGAATAATCACTCAAAACCGAACTAACCTTTAACTGAATCAAACAAACCTCAAGTAATTTAGGTTTAAAATCTATTTGAGTACGTACAGTGTCCAGGTCTGATTATAGAGAGTTTGAATCTGTTTTTTTTTTTTTCTTCTATGTTTCCACACTGTTTGTCCAGCTCATGGACGTATTCCTTTATCTCAGAGAACAACATTTCTTCAGGAAGATCTGAAAGCCTTAAACTATGTCATAACTACTTTGCACCATGTTTACAGTTTGATCATTGTATAGGTATATATGCCCTCTTAAGGGGTCATTACAGATACTCATTATGCAATATGGCACTTTTTTCTTGCAGGTGTATTTTGCTGAATAGTGTAATAGCTTGCACTGTTACTAGGCTTCTACAAGCAAGCACTGTGGAACTTTGCTAGTGTGTTGATAGCCAATGGTTTGTAAAACTGCCTTTTTGTCCAAGTGCTTTAGAACGCGTGATAAAAGAACTGGGTAGCTGTTCTTATTTGGGTTTTCTTTTTCTGTGTGTGTTTGCTTAGTCATTCAGGCCATCTCTTGTTGTGGAATTTGTGTTTTGTTTTTTCTTTACGGAAAACACGCTTTCGTTTGTGTTTCCGGATCTGTTGACTTTGTCTCCTCCACACTAAAATCAAAGCGAAAGACGCAGATGTCTTCCTCATTCATCTGTCAAACCATCTCCGTATACCATTTCACTGTTGATCTCATTTTAATGGGAGCTGTACTCATTGGAGGGAATGCAGTGCTTTGAAAAAAATTTTGTACACACTATTTCTTCAGAGGTTCAATCTGTTGACAGTTTTTGGTTGCTGCTGGCAGTAACCTTGAACACATGGACTGTTTATCACAAGAACACACACAATATACTTGTTTTTTTACGTTTTCAAATGGACATATTCCCTCCTGTCTCTCCTCACAGACGAGTGTCTTCTCACACAGACTCTGTCCGGGTCTCAAAGCTATAATATCACAATAAGAACATACCTCACAGATTTTTTCTTCTTTTTTTTGCGGTGTCTGTACAAAATCCATCCAACCTGTCTTTCAGAAATTCCTATAAAGTCACTGAGCCTTGGATTTCAGAAATGTGTTTATATCAGCTAGATGGTCTGTTGTGTACCCGTGTCCTTATCTTGTCTTTATATGCAACATCACTACTACCTGTGTGACAGCAGAATTTCTTTTTCCTTGCCTCAATGAATTTCTGTTGTTGATTGACAGTAGCAAATGAACCTACTGGATAAATCCTGCAGCCCTTGTCATTAAAGCCCCGCAGGGATTTTAGTCACCAAGGGAAAGACTCGGGCAGAGGCTTAAAAGGTTTAATAAAATGTAAAGGAAATATCTTTAGACTGTCACTTCACTGCAGATTACAACTGAAAGAGCTCAGTCCAAATCTATTTGTTCATATCACTGAATGTGGCTTGATGACAGATGATATCCACTTTGGGTTTATTTTTTGCTGTGCTGCCTCGCTGAGAAAAAAATAATGATGCGATAATTTCTCTTGTCACCACACTAATTCAGATATGCACATTGTACAGATACGGATGTTTTTTAAATTGATGCCTAATTTTTACATTAATGTAATTTTTAAAAATCCTCTTATCAAAGCTTTAGTTAAGGAGGAACTGTGGAACTAAATTGCTGCAACAAGCTGTTTTGATATTTATATTCTCAGGTGTCTTCAATTTTGAGCATTGGAGTTTCAATATTTCCTGTTCAACACCTAAGTACAAGCATGTTTTTTTCTTTTGTTATGCTGATTAATTTATTCCAAAAAATGTATCATTTGTGTGGTTTAATTATTCTTTTCATAACTCATTTTGTGATATGGAACAGTACTAATATTAAATGGTTCCATTGTTTGCTTGACATGAGAATACCAGTGCTTTTTTTTAAAATAAAAATCCTTAAGTTGATTGCTGTGTTCATCTTTTTCTATAAGAACATACAGGAAGGAAACATGCCTGCCTTAATAAGATATCAACAGAAATCAGTTTATTTGAAGAGCACAAAGTGGTGGAGCTGAATCTCAACTGTAGGTCATAATCCTAAAGAAACTCTTTAAATAATAATAAAAATAATAAACTTTATTTATACAGCACTTTTAGAAACAAAGTTTCAAAGTGCCTTACATGGCTGGAACCGGGATTAAAAAGATTTCATTTGGCAATAAGGCAAAAATAAAGTCAGTAAAATATATATAAGTGAGGTTCCATTGATAGTGCCATTGTTGAATGATAGTGACAGTAATGAACTTTAACTGGGGCTGTATTATATAATCCAAGTATCCATTTAGGGCTAGTCTCTATTACATGCTAGCTCTGCTCCTTTTCTTGACCTGCTCCAAAATTGCAATATTGTATTTTTTTATATTTGCATATTGCTGCCAAAAATATGTGTTCAGTTTCTTATTACAATGTAAAAAGTTAGTCATTTTAACAAAATCCATTATATTCTACAAAATATTTTAGGTGTATGTATGTCAATGTAATGACACATTTTCTTGCTATTACTATATTCCAAATTAGTTTTTACTAGGAACTTTTCTTGTTATAACAATTTAATTATATCACAAAATGTGTGTAACATGACATAAGTCCCCCCTCAGAGTTCATCTCGGTTTCCACTGGCAGAGAGGGGGGGCACGCCACCACGAGCAGAGTGAGGAGCCACAGGTCGAAAACCTACATCCTCAGTTTCCTGCCCACGCTTGTGTTTGGCTCCATCTCTGTCCCAGTCTGTGTCCACGGCCTCGTCGTCCCAGATGGTAGAGGTCTCTGTGTCGCTGAAGTAGCCGGGCTCGCCGGTGTAGTGTGTGGGAAAGAGCAGCAGAGGCTCGACTGAAAATGCTCTCAGGTCCCTCTGATCAAAATACTGCAAGTACTGGTCTCTGAAGGGAGAGGCAGGTGGAATATAATGACTTCAGACTGAATACAAAACACTGCTACTCAAAGCTTTTAAAATATATCAGTGGTGGAATGTGACTTAGTAGCGTATGTACACATTTAAAGTAGTCTACTTTTAAGTTAGTATGTTGTGTTCATGCTACTTTATATTTCTACTCCACTACATTTCATGGGGAAATATTGTACTTTTTAATCCATAACAATTAAAGTGCTTATAAAATATGATGATACTCACCAGTATATTCAAGTAGAGTTGGAAGCATCAGTCAATTAAGTCAGAAAATTATTATGATAATTGTTGAAGCAATTTTTCTGTAAAAATGCAACATTGCTGGAGCTGGAACATGAATCCAGCTTCCCAAATGTGAAGATTTGCTGCTTTTCCTTTTAATTATTTACATGTATTTTAAATTTTGTACAGTTGTTTGGACAAGACAAGCATTGTGAGGTGTCACTGTGGGCTCTGGATGATTGTAACGGGCATTTTGAATTGTTTTTTTGAATTTTTACAATCCAAAGAAATTGACTTAATGGGGAAAATAATCAGCAGATTAATACATAAATCCATATTAATCTAATAGAAAAAAATAATTATAAAATTAAAAACCAATACAAAACAAACATATATATATATACATATAGCCACAGGGGAGCCTTTTCACCATTAGTAGATTTACTTTTAATACTTTTACCAGATTATACTTACCTACTTTTACTTAAGCAAGATTGTATATGCAGGACTTGTACTATTAGGACTACTATTACTTGATTAAAAGACCTGAAGATTTCCTCCACCACTGATATGTTCACAGTATAGTGAGACTCACTTGGGGTGCTTGTTGAACATGACAGGTAGGAACTCATCAACAGGCAGCATTTTGTTCAGGGGTTTTGCCTGAAGGAGCTTCTTGGCCCCGTTCAGTGAAAGGACATAACCCAAGGTCCAGTAGGAGTAACCTGGGTGCACAAGGTTACTGACTCCTTTCACCCACAACTCTGGCTCCTTCACCTGCAGCCGCTTACGCCCTACATAACTGCATAGGGACAGAAAGGCAAGTGAAAGGTCTGTGGTGCTCAACAGACGAAACATGACACAAAAACTGCAATAATTCACTAACATGAGGTCCCATTCGAGTCCCACTCTCTGCACATTTTCCATGATAGTCACCAGCCTGCTGCAAAAGCTGGGCTCAAATCTCACATCATCCTCCAGCACGAGCACCTGCTGCAGTTCCTGCTGCACCACCTTAGGGGGCGACACATGACAGCAATAACAGTGAAACTGCCATACTGCCACATCAGCATCAAAGTATTGTTTAAAACAGTCTCAGAGTAAGGCTGTACTTGTTTCCAGACGCTGTAGTGGCTGAGGAAGCAGCCAATCTCCCCTCTAGTCAGCACGCGGTCTGAATATGGGTCTTTGTACCCAGGCAGCATGTCTATACCCATAGCCAGCAGCTGAGAGGAGTTCAAGGCTCTGTGGACAACACAAGCAAATATCCTCATAATCACAGTCAGCTACATGTTTACTGACAGGGGAGGCCTCATTTCTACTGTCAACTTCTACCTCAACTATACACAAATATTCTGTTTGTGTGTTCTCTAATTGAGACTAGTAATACATCCTTACAATTGATAATATCAGGTGTTAGTTACATATCACAGTAAGAGCTTAATGAGAGTTGTAGAGCAAAGTAGCAAAGCACCAGTACTCTGCTTGAGTGTTTCCATTTTAAGCTCCACCACATTAATTCATCACATCAGTCAAATGTACTCTATCTGTCAGTGGTTACTTTGCAGATCAAGATTTTACCTTAAAACATTAGATGTACTTACAGTTTAAAACGTGATTCATTGTTAGAGAATAAATAGAGCTCTGCAGTTCATTGCTGAACTTTGAAACAGCAGTTGACAAAACTATATCAACTCAACGTCCACTTGCTTGCTTTTTCTGGAGCCTATATATCACACATCAGCAGATTGATTTTGCTCAGTTGCCATGGAAATGCAAATGTTTAAACTTTCCATGTCTCTGGTCACCTGACTAGACTAGATAATCTGCCATTGATGACTGTTTGATGGTCAAAAACTCTAGAATAGGCAAGTAAATGGGCCTTGAGTTACAATTGCATTGTCTGCTAGTTATAGTTGGCTTCACCTCAACCAGCTATAACACAGATTCATCAATATTATTATTATCCATTAATATGACATAAACAACAGTCTGAAATATGCACTACTTTTACTTTTGATGCAAGATTTGATAATACTTTTATACTTTTATGTAGGTAAAACTTTGACTGCAGGACCTTTACTTATAATGGAGTGTTGTTACATTGTGGTAAGACCAGTTTTACTTAATTAAAGCATCTGAATGTTTCCTCCCTCACCACATAATGAGAACTGTTACTGTACAGTTTGTCATACTTGCCATCCACGGCTTCTGTCAGTGTGGTGTTGATGCCGAGGACGGCCAAAGTGCTCAACATCCTTTCTCGCCGGTCTGAGCGGCGCTTCAGATTAATCAAAAAGATCTAGAAGTGGAAGAGAATAAAGTGAGACTTAACAGAACAGCACTCCATAACTGGATGATATCACTTTAGTTAACTCTATCTTTACCTCATTAAATCCCATCTTTCGTAGTTCTTTAGGTGCAGTGTGCATATACTGTGAGGGCTCCACGTCATAGGCAACTAGAAAGTAAGGTCACACATTCACATTTCACACGAGATATAGTAAATTTGCATTTTCTAGTCCAGTCCTTTGGTTTCAAGGGAATTTCTTACATTGGTTCAACATCTAACTTATGTGAAATGGTTAAATAAGAGAGGCAGAAAGGGAAATGAGAGGCACTAGGCTTTTACAGAGGAGTGAGACATGTGTCAAGACTGTGAGAGCAAAAAGGACCAAATATGCTCATACAGGCCAAGGTACAGTGAGATGAGAACATAGAGAGCCTTTAAACTGTCAGTTATAGAGTCAAATATATGCAGAAAGATCTTACTGAGTGCCTCTGTCAGTGTGTGGGTAAAACTCTCCTCTTCTTCCTCCAGTGTCTGGTCTTGTTTAAGGGGCACTGGTAAATATCCATAATGGTCCTTGTTGCACACATACATCTGAACTCCTGCAGTGGTGCAGACACATCAGGTCTCAGTGCAAGTCTTTTCATTATTTGAAATACAGTGGCAGACAGATTTCACCTCTAATGGATACCATATGGTATGAGAAGAAAATAAGACACACATGTTATAAAGTGATATTATTATGCTGTTATTAAGGAGAGTGGTAATAAAGTTAATATTTATATATGCAATAATATATTATATGCATATAAGTGATGTCTTAATAAGCAAAACTAATGTTACTACATTTTATATGATATAGTAACTATTATTTTAATTTAATACTTATAAAGATAAAGGTATACTTCAGTAAAGATGTTAATTATTGATATTTTCCTCTTTTTTACATAAAAAAATCCAAATGCCTAAATGGAGTGTAATTTAATTTTTGCATTAATTCTTGAATGCTGCACATAAGGATTAACATTTGTGTAAGCTCAGTATTTACTGATGTGGATAAAGAGACACTGAAAGTAATAATTTACAACATTCTCACCCTATGAATACCTCCGAAAAGGGGCTCTAGATCACTAATATGGGAAGTAATTTAACACAAATTGCTCAATCTTTCAATTATTCTCTAAAACTCTTTATGTTGGATTTCTATATCTCAAAAGTGACTCCCAATTATTTCAATCTAGCTTAGTAAAGCTTATATAGTTCTTACTCTTTGAACTTACTTGTCAGCTAACTTATGTGCACCAAATGACTATCATCAAATTCAAGTAATTAAGGACATTTTACAACACACAATGCTGTATAATGAAATGAAAGTTTGTAGTTCCTTCATGCTACATTACATAAAAAAGAGAATCAAATTCATAGAATAACATAAAAGATGAATAAAATAGAATAAACAATACATACAGTTATTTACATATATACAATTAGGGAAATGAGTGAGTTGACATAAGGTCTGACCTGCTTGCCTTGCAGAGAAAGCAAAGGCCATGATGTCATCTACATGGTGGGGGTAGTGGGGGTGAGGAGGGTAAAAGGCCAGGGCTCGGCTGGCTCTGCGCCTCAGGTCCAGCAGGTAGGTGGAGTACACCATGGGGACTGCAAAGCAGCCCTGCCGCTTCCATTTACGGATGGGAATATACTCTGGGGTTCGTTTGTAGAAGCCCTTTGCACATCAGCAGACCCACAACAATCACTTTCCTGCAGAGGAAATACACTATATTCCTTATTTATTTGTTCTGCTCTCTAATGAATCTTACCTCTGGAGTCACGCCGCACCAGAAGTTGGAATAAAGGCTTTTTGATTCCAACATGGGTGCTACAATTGTCAGATTCTCTGCTATCATGTCTGATAGTATCTGGCGGTTAGTCAGCAAGTTGTCACTGTCCACAAACTGAGGAACAAAGAAGAGATATTATTAGAGGACAGAGTGGTGAAATACTTGATTCTTTGTCCTTTATGGTGTTTTGCTGTCTCACCAATATGTAGTCAGTCCACAGTCGTCTGGCAGCTCCGAGTGCTGCCTGCCTTAACTTCATCACATGGATGAACCGAGAGTCAGGCCAGTGTTTGGGACCCTGCTCGTCTGCATAAGAGCTGAAAGAAAGAGAGAAACAGTCAGTAGATCAGAGGATATCAGGTTTACTATGAATCTATTAAAACTGATTAAACGGCATCAGGATGCATTATAAATGGAGCTGCTGCCACAGAGACATTGTTTAATGTTGTAGTGGGGATTCACCTCGGTTGCTCCATGGGCCTCCACTGCACCGAGTGGTACAGGTGTTGAACTCCTTTCAGCCACTCCTGGAGCATGGCTGTGCTGTTGTCCACACTGTGGTCAGAGGCTGCCCTGAGATCACAATGAACATTACTGAACACTGACTTTATCTTTTCTTTCTTTCTTTCTTTCTCTTTGTTTATTGTTTTATGGTCATTCTCTAAATCAAATCACATTTTCATTAGTAACTGTCCACTCCTTACAGAAAAAAACTAAACCAAAACTTAAATGTTTTCCTACTTTTTGCAGATATATCAACACAATCATCATCAATGCAATAAATTAATTTAATTTTACCAGATGACAATACGGTCCTTTGGGTAGTCCAGTCTGTCAATGCAGCCCAAGAAGTAAGGGAGGCTGTGTTGTGCATTGCGTGCAAGGATGGTGATCAGCACTGTGGGCTTCAGCAGAGAGGACTCCTGCCGGGCCGGTTGGAGGAGATGATCCTCTGGCAGCTCGTCTGTGCTGCCGTGCAGGAAGAGCTTCCCTGCTAAAATCATAAAATATAAACTGAATCCCACAAATCTAAGAGGCATATTTCCACCAGGGCACCTTGGTGTCTCTGTAACCTCAGACTGGTGCAAGTGAGGGAGAGACTCTCTCTCTCTCTTTCTCT
>NW_023339796.1:16899148-16916564 GCF_004916995.1 Morone saxatilis | reverse complement strand
GAGAGGGAGGGAGGGAGACAGAGAGAGAGAGGGAGGGAGACAGAGAGAGAGACAGATATGAGACAGTCAATAGAACATTTGTCCCTGTCAGTGTTTTGCTATTATATATGATGTTTTTGGTTTACTGCAGCATTAATGTGTCTGTTGCCTTTTACTGCTGTAGATGTGTATGGTTAAGCTATTCTTTATTATTTTGTACACTGTAGTTTGATCTACAGAAATGTATCAAATCATGCATCACTGAAAAGTCAACTTTTCATGAACTCAGAAAACAGTTACAATGACAATGCACTTTCCAGCTAATTGAACAGTAGTTTGAAGGTAAAGAAACACTAAACCCTTCAGTTTATCTATAGAGATATGTGGTTTTCACTGGACAGAAGGTGTCTGAAAAAATGTGATCTGAAATGTAACTAGTAACTAAACCTGTCAGACAAATGTAGTGGAGTAAAAAGTACAGTATTTTCCTCTGAGATAAACGGAAACAGAAGCAGGCCTACCTCAAATTCGTCCTTATGTACTTGAGTAAATGTTCCTAGTTACATTCACTACTGCTGAAGAGGTTTACCATAATGCTATATTGTTTTGTGTGTATATGGTGTTTCTCTGCCCTGAGTTGAGTCTGTAAGGCAGCTGCAGTTCTCCAGTCCGACAGGCGGCGCGGAAAACAGGAGTGAGTAACATTTTCCACCCGGACGATTTACACTGTAGCACGCTGCCAAAACTTAAAAAGGACCCATGCGGTGACAGCAGCAGTATGTCCTGACATTAGTCTGTAGTTAATGAGACAGTATTCAGAGTTATTAGAAAGGTTTAATACTTAAAATGTCGTCAGAGTCGGGCAGAGCGGCGGGGTCAGACAGACCTCCGCCCCCGAACTGGATCCTTCAGCATCCAGCGGTGAGTGTCAGAGGACCCGGGGTCTGCATCCCCAGGTCTGCTGCTACATCTTCCAATAAACCAATAAACAATGTTGTTTTCCTCTTTTAGTATCAGCAAATGAAGAATCTGGAGGTTGGGGACAGTGAACAAGTACACGGAGCCTTCCTTGCCTATATGGATCTTTCTGAGGGTGAGTTTGACAAGAATTTAGAAGAAGCAGCCAGCACTGTTTGTTTATTTGTTTGTTTGTTTGTCTCCTGGAGAGACATGGGGTCATCCAACAGGACGATAGTCAGTCTTTTTCAATTTCTTTTCACATTTATGTATTAATTAATTCAACTGATCAGTTTGTAAATGTTATCCCAACATTGTGTTCCATTAAGTTGACATTGTGTTCCTCTGGTTATTCAAACTAATTCCCCAAAACAGGACAGGAACTTGGTGCCAGTAATAACTCCTGCCCTGCTCAATATAGACCTTTTTCACAGCAGCCATTTTGACATGAGATAGTGGGTAAACACAGGTGTTACTAATGATACTAATTAAGCTTCTGTTCCATTTAGTGTAGCAGAACCTTTCTGTCAACATGCACAACAGCAGCACGCTGACCTGAATGGAACCGAACCTTAATCAGTATCATTAGTAACACCTGTATTTACTATTTCATGTCAAAATGGCTGCTGTGAAAAAGGTCTATTGTTAATTCAAAATCCAAATGCGATATCATTTTCTCCATCCATGGAAGTTCAGGGTTCCCACACATCCTGGAGACCTGGAACAACCTTGAAATTTAAAGACCAGTTTTCCAGTCATTGAAACACCTGGAATTTGATTAAAATGACCAAATATCCTGGAAATAATCTCTATTGCCCTGGATGTTTTGGAATATTTTTCAGGCCCTGATTCAGATGGAGGTGTGTATTTTGTTTGAATTCGGTGATATCTACATGCATACAGCCTATTAATGATCAAATTTACATTTGTTGTAATTGATAAATACATACACAACCATTGCAATTGTATGTGCAGCAAACACTTTCACTTTCTAAAAGATTTCACTTTCTTTCAAATAAAATAAATTCTACTTGATTTTGAATCGTCACTAACGGGCTGTGGCCAAATTAATATTGTTAACGACGCCACTGGGACCACTGTGGTGAGAAAAACCAAACGCACCACATCAGTGTGCTTACGTGGAGTGTCCCATAAACACTGACCACCCACCTTTAATGAACCTGAGATGAACCCTTGGAAATTAAAAAGGGAGGAATAAAACATGGGTTAAATGTGTCAATACTGGGCCTATTGGTAAATTATCTGACCGCTTGTGAGCAGGTGCTGTCCTTTTATTGTCAAGAAAAAGTCCTGGTAAATGGTTTATTAATAAGAGTGGGAACCCTGACAGTTCTGACTCATCAGTGCACATTAATTACATAACCTGTAATCCTCTAATCTGTGTCTAGCACACGGAGAGTAATGTGCAAAAATAGGCCAGCCGGAGAAAAACAATAAACACGTGTTCTAAACGGATGAAGAGTTTATTCAGTGGAGCCACTAGTTAGGCCTTTCTCACTCTTACACTGTGTTTCTTGTTCTCCGCAGTGCGTCGGTGGAAAGAAGTGTCCTGTGTCAAGAGTCCTGAGCTGCAGGTGGTTTTACTGGAAGGGAGGGAAAAGGAAGGAGGACCCATCCAGACAATTCTTCCGCTGCCTGTTCACCGTTCTCTGAGCCACAAAAGGTCTCAAATTTAGGGCCATCAACCTTTTGATTTAAACATTTTACCACCACAAGTTGTCTTCCAAATTTCCCAAACTGACAGCTTCCTCCTCTCTTGATGTGCAGCATACGTCATGTGCTGGACAGAGGCTTTCCTATGCTGTTGTGTGCTGTAGCTTCTGACTCCACCCTGGTCTACCAGAGGATGACTGATGGGTTGGTGACACCCGACCCCCCTGTGGGACCCTTCCAGGATGTGGGACGCCGGCAGCATCGGAAGAGACGGCAGCAGCACTGAGCAGCTGGAGTGAGAGGACACTATGGTGTTGTTGTGAACCAAAGATAAGCCTGTCTGTCTGTGTAAGCCGCTCCGATAAAAAGTCAAAGGTGTACTGGCAACATGGCAGCTGGTGCAAATGGACGAAGCCACAGTGCCGCTCGAGGTGCTCTCAGTAAGAAACCTCTGGCTACAATCAACCAGTCTAGGGAGTCTAGTTCACTGGTGTTGAATAATTTTCACATGAGCTGACGAGTTAAGATTATGCAGTAATTAACAACATAAAGAGATATTTTTGTGTATAAATAATTTATTCCCTGCTTTCCAAATCCTTCCTGTCTCGGGACCCCTCAGATTGGAGAGTTTAAGAGAAAACACACTGACAGAACACAGGCCTGTTCCCCCAAGCCTGCCACTGTTTGTTTTACGCTTGCTCATAACAAGGTTGACTAAGTGCTCAGAGATGTGTAATAAAAAGTATTTTGGGTACATTACTACTAGGGCCTGACTTTCTGATACCTATATTGATATTTGAAAGTTTTAAAAAAGTGATCATCGTGAGATTTTTTTTTCATCTTAAAGACATAACATTAACAAATATTTTTGATAAGGATCCCTAAAATTGTGACTGTAAATGACTCACCTATACTGTTAGTCTGTGCATATTAAGGCTAAATGTAAAGTTTGTCTTTAATCCTACATTTGTTTCTTTGCCTTTTATTTTATTTCCTCAACAGAAAATTATTTTGAAAGGAAATTATTTGACAAACATAAATCTGTGTTATTGAAAGGTAAACGCTGCACCAGACACCAGAAAATTAAACTAACTCACCGACATTATCAATGAATAAAGCTAACAGGGAGAATTTAATGTTAGTTAGCTCCAGTCGAAAGTGGAAACAATATATGTTTAGTGAATGTGTGTGTTTGCAAGAACTTTAAGTTTATTTTTATCATAGATGGATTATAAGACACAGATACGGTGCCGCCACTTAGCCTTACTTCCAATTTGCACGTTGGCCAAAAAGCATTTTCCCCATAGACCACCATTATAAGAGATTTCTGTAAAACCACTGATGGGACACCTCAAACTGCAAACAAGGTCAATTATAACTCTTGCTGTTATGATTTATTTTGAGGTTTTATATTAGTGAACTTTCCTTGAGCTGAGAAAAGTGAAAAAAGTGTAAAAATACGCAACGTCATCACAATAAGTCTATGGGCTGAGTGCCAGTGGGATAAACATAAACTGTATGTTCAGTGGGCCAATTGACCAGGGAGTAAACCATGAAACTAGAAACTTTTCTGTCGTATACGCAGGGCGAGCAATTCTTATTGGACTGAAAAGGTGCCATCTTTGGGTCCGGTATCACACTGTAAAAACAATCAACCTGGAACAGCTCTTTTTACTTCAGTCCATGTTAAGGATTTGAAGAGGTTCCAGGTTTTATTGCAGGAGTCAACACCCTTTTTATTTTGCTGCTTCTGTTTACTTTTCTGTTCAGCTCTTATCTTAGTTCAACACACAATTAATGCACCATCATGTAAGGCTGGATGCTTCAGTGACTAATTGTGTACTGAGCTGTTTATTTAACAGTTGGAAAATAAACACATCAATGCTCTCTGGTGGACAAACTGTTAATAGCCACACTGTTTCTAAATGACCTCTGTCATATGTATTTCTCTACGGTAATTTCTTGTTTCTGAATGACATAGGCCAGCATTGCTCATATCGGCCGGCAGGTTGTTCTGTCGGCTGCACCACTGGTTGTATCAGTGTCTTTACAGTAACACAACAGTGTCAGCTGTGTGGATAAGTTACCGAAAACACTTTTTATTTTTCTAGAAAAACAAAAGAATCAACATAGAAACCGAACACAACAACATAACACCGGTGAGCAAAATACATAATCATATTGTATGTGATTTTGCCAACCCTGAAGGGTTAACATGGGACAGATACTGAAGCAGGGGACATCAATAACCCTGCTGTGTGAGTGCATGAGTGTCTTTTTAATGGTGCAACAGTGTCTTAATGAGAGGAAGGACCACATGAGACAGAGATTAACACTTCAACCCTGAGCCTTATTCAACATAAATACTCTACATCATAGCAGAAACAGACATGGACAGACAAACACACTGTACTGACCAACGTACTGTAGAAAAGAGGTTCATACTGTGTCTTGGAATGCAGGAAGTTTCCAACGCCTTGACTTTTCAGGGAGGCATTCAACGATGAAATACTCAAAATGATGCAGATAGAGATTATTTTAGAGAGTTATTTTCACTTTGAGTGTCCACAAGAGCACTGGTTCCATCTGCTGTTAGAAATTTATATTTGCAGCCGTCTGAATGTTTCAAATGTCTGCGGGAAGTCTCAGTAACAGCCATGTATATCGGACTTTCAGGACTTACCCAAACAGGAAAAAAAAAAAGCAAGTTAAAATCCCAAGATCTCTGTCCTCCTGTAATGGCTCCACTAAGGAAGTAAACCTAAATGTTCTCTCCCTTTGGGAAACCTTGAATATGGATAAATACTGAACCATCTTTCATTTTGGTGGTCATTTCTCTCTTGGTTGATATATAAGCAGGAACTAAGGTTGTGAGCAGGAGGGCAAGAAGGTGCTTGATTCAATCCATTTTTCTCAGGCAAGTACATACAAGGAACAGTCCCCCTAGGCATAGTAACACATGGTACAGTCCATCTGGAGTGACAGTTCTTTCATACTGGGACTGATGGATACGTGACCACAGTGCTATGTCATATCTTCCTCCTCTGAGCAGTAGTCCCGGCCCTGTGAACAAAACATAGAGATGTTAAAGGACCCCTGTGTAGGATTTAGTGGCATCTTGTGGTGACGTTGCAGATTACAACCCCCTTGCTTCACCCTCCCCAATCTAGAATCAGTGTTTGGTTTGTGTGTTCAAGGCTACTGTAGAAACATAGTGGTTCAACATGGAGGCCTCCGTAGAAAGAACCTGCTCCCTCTGGAAATAAAAAAGGCCTAAATGTTACACACTGGACCTTGAAAGTAGATTTGATTGATTTCTTATTCCTAAGGCATAGCTCAATAAAATTAGTATCACAATAATATTCTGACCTTTACCAGGGAGAGCACTGATATACAATATTTATTAATATTGGAAAGATATTAATGGAATAATGAAGTGGTCCACTTCTTATGCTTAACATCAGACCTTTAATAAACTATTTTGTTTTGATAAGAAAAAATATGATCATATCATCACAATACTGTAACAATCCACTGCAAGTTGATGGTAATTCTGAAATATCAACCAACCCTACTGGATAAAAAGACAGATAAGGCAACATTGTGTTGACATATTAAGAGCACAGGAAGTTTGATTGGATAAAGAGACTCAACAACCTCCAACAGTACATTTTAGTATAAAATCATTTTAGCTCCGATTAATAAACATTATAAAATCTCTCCTAACTGTCAGTGATGAAACACTAAAGTCTAAGACTAATTTCTATTGTGGTCCTTTGTTGTAAAGAAAAGATCTTTGTAGACACATTACATTACACAGATGTTGAACAATTATACAGGGACAAATTCATGGTAGAGGCAAATTACTCACCATAAACAGCCTCAAAGAACACAGCTGAGTACAGCTACAAGACATTTGAACTAATCTAAATTAACAAATGTGGCTCTGTCACCCTTACCGTTGCTTTCTTCAAGCGTGCACACACACCCAAAACTGAATGCAAAATATTTTCTCCAGGAGCTATTGAAAGGTTTTCTGAGACATGTAGGAAACTTCAGGCACAGACAAAGCAGTAAAGACTGGCAATGACATTTATTTATATTTAACAAATATTAACAAAAAAAAAGACTAGATAAGGTTCCCTAACAGCTGGCTACTGTTTAGCAAATGTTTCTAAAGCAGGAGTAAATAGTGCATTTCTTAGTGACTATTTTTAGCGGCGGATAAATACACAGTGAGCAGTGCAGTGAGTGTATGTATGTGGGACATGTGCTACACCTGTGCTTATGATGGGAAATGTCGCCCAGTGCCACAGTGGCTCATATATGTGTTTTTAATAATTTATAGAGAACAATAGAGCTTTATGTTACATAGGAATAAGCTAAATGAGGCTTTATATACACTTATAAGTAGAATCAATTCATTCAGTTTGTCATGCCATTGGTTGACAATGAGAAAAATACAGAATAATACCAGCCTTATACTTTGATACAAGTGATGTGACTTAACTGCCTCATGCGCCATAAAACAATAAAACAATAAAACTCATTCTCGAGTAAACCACTCCTCAGTTTGAAAAGATGGAGTCACACTGTGGCACTGTTAGTAAAACATGTAATAAACAACACTACTTTAAATAACCACACTAGTGGAATGCACTGGACGTGACAGATTGAGGCTGTTTTGAGGTTTTATTATGTCATCTGCTGTGTCCTCACTTGGCTACAGATTTGCTGTGGTGATAGGGATTAATCTCCATTATGTCATTTAGCAAGAGCTTTTTGTGAAAACATAAAGTGATGCTCCAGTGACAGATTGTCTTTCCTTACTTTTTCAATTTTCTCATCCAACATCCTGAAGAATTCCTGCTGACTCTCAGAAGAGTGGATGCTCCTGCAAGGACAAGTTTCAGCAGGTTAGAGCCTGGCAGCATAACTTCACACAGAGTTTCGAACAAAATAGACAAACACACGACTACTGCACAACATATAAATAAAGGTTAATGATATTGTAATAACAACAACAGCATCAGCAGTCAGCGGCACTTACAGAATCTTCCCATTTCCGTTTGACCCTGTTTCATCCATGTGTTGAGCTTTACCAAGGAGAGCACTTTTCTCCTGCAGGACATCCAAGCAAACACACACACAATCAACCATCTGATCAAAATGTTGTCTTATGTCTCCATATTCAATTAAGTACAAAGTTCTACAATTACCTTACATTGTTTTGTAACCCTAATATTTAATACAGAGCTGCTTATATTAACAAATTGAAAAAAAAGAGTTATCAGAAAATATCTATCTGTAAAAGTACTTCACATAATAAACGTGTGGTATTAATACACACTCCATTATCTTCCCGCTTTATTGTGTTAAAATGATTCCTCATGATGAAGATGGCTGCAGCACGGCGCTGCATGCAAATGTGTCTGAATAAGAAGTTTACATCGTGGCTCATTTTGATTACAAATTGACCATTTTTACAAACAGAAGCCATCATAATATGCAGTAAATGTCCCTTTACAGACAGACACTAGAATACAAAGAGAACAATAGAGTCACGCACTGTGCTGTCCTGGCCGTCCACTCCGCCCTCTTCTCCACTGATGTACTTAACTTTCTCCACTCCTTTCATCTTGTACTCATCTGTGACAGAGTGGGAGAAAGAGAGGCTGAGAGGAGCACATCCCCTCTTATTAATACACGACAGCAGATGCTGGCGGCTGGCACGCAGAGGACGAGCCACTCACAGCCGCTCTGATCGGCACAATCCTCCGGGTTAATAGTTCTCACAGTTCAGTACTTGGCAAAGTAATTATGTGCTTCAATTCTCACACTGCGGACTAAATCCTCTCTTAACAATGGTTGGCAAGCGGCAAACACATGAGCTGTCAGACTGATTCTCCTCTTTTCTCTGCCTCTCCATCTTTTCTCTCACACATTCACAGCCCCCTCCTCTGTCTCACTCCCACACATTTAGAAAGGAGGAAAATACAGTTCTAACACATCTAATGCTGCCCAAGATATTATTACTGTAGGTTCACTTCATCTGTAGTGGCTTTAACAACTATAACAATAATTAAGTTAAGTGAAATAAACACTAGCCTGCATTTGTGCTGTCAGGAACCTGTGATGTCTTACAGGTGATGGTAGCACCATGTACAGGTGTAACTTGTACATTGTGTAATAAAGCACGTATTTAGGGTTCAGTTAGGACCTGACAGTTTGTCAGTTAACAACTGTTAGTCCATCCCAGCACTTTTAATCGCTGCTAACCATTTTCCAAAGCAAATTAAGGTTTAATTTATATATATTATATTTAAGCACAAAGTTGCAGATTGCATTATATTATATTATTATATTATATTATTAACTAATTAAAACATATTCATGCATGATATATTCCATTTCTGACAAAAGAACCTCCTTAAATGTTACACCTTTAATATGAGAACTGTGAAAACTTATAATAACTTATAATACTCATATGGCAGAGCAGTTTTTTTATATCCCAACACAGACTAATGATTGCTCATAGCAGATATTTTTGCTTTTTTTGGTTCTTCTTTTCTTTACCAACACAACAATGTTGCTGTATATATATATATATATATGCTGTATTTTGATATAAATGTATTCATAAAGAGAGCTGAAATTATTTAAGTTGAATAATCAAATAAAATCAACAGAAAATTAAACAGCAACAATTTTGATTAGTGAAATTAAATGCCAAATAATTACTGGTTCTACCTCTGTTACTGTGAGAATTAGCTTTTTTTCTTTTACATAAATTTTGTGTTTTAGACACTCAAAACATTTTAAGAGCTTTAAGATTTAACATCTTGGACTCTTTGACAGACATTTTTCACAATTTTCTAACATCTTGTGACCAAACTACCAAAACTGCTGCATCAATCAATCAATTGTTCGTTGCAGCCTAAGACAAGATTTGGCTTTAAAATGATTCTATAGCTCTGTTTGACATTCATGCAAACCTGCCTTTAATAAAACACTAATTAGAGACAATCCCAGCACTACAGACCTTTTTCGCAGCAGCCATTTTGACGTGACCTGATACTAATTAAGATTTTGTTTACTTGAGGTCAAACAGAGTTGGTGTGCTGCTATTGTGCATGTTGGCACGTTGGAAAGGCTCTGCTACACTAAATGGAACAGAGCCTCAATTAGTAACACCTGTGTTTCAAAATTCTTGAGACATTAAGGTATCACCTACACAGTGGATTATTATTTATTTTAAATACCCACATCAATGTCAATGTCAGCTATTATTTAAAAATCCAGGTATGGCAGTCAGGAACTTCCACATCAGGAATGAATCACATTGATGAGTTGTGGCAAAAACCTCACATTTTAGAAATATAAAGGAAAATAAACACCACCTGAACACAGAGGTACATGGGAAATAAGAGTATTAGTGTGTTCAGTAAACAGACTGACCAGACAGGAGGTCCCCGTTGCTGTAGGCTTTATTCTGGCCCTCCTCACCGTTGGGCACGGCAGACACCTGCTTGGCAGAGGTGCAGCCCATCTCCTCCTCCTCAGCTGCTCTCCTCCTCACCCCTGAGCATTACAGGCACACCTGGGGGCCGGTATGATGGTTAGATATTTGTAGATATCAGGAGTTCACAAACTTATATTGTGAGCAAGCAGAAAGATCACAGTCAGGCAATCTGATAAATGTTTTGTCCCTGGGGAAATCATCTGAGGAGCATCTGTCCTTATTATAGACCTCCAGAACGGAGGAGAGTGTGGTCCTTGTTACTACAAACCAAAAGGGATACACTCTGAGAGGAAAGGAAATAAGACATTTCTCAGGGGAAGAAATCCCCTGAACTCTAGCTTGGGAATTACTATCTTTTTTATAATCAATTAGTCATGAAGCGCCCCACCCTAGAATTAAAACACGCGGGCATCCCAATATATTATTGAAAAGACAATAAAATATAGGGTTGAGTGAGTCACGCACACGCCGGACTGGGGAAACACCAATGAGAACGTGCGCACGGCGGTGCCAGCTGCCCCGCAACAATAAGGCCTTTCAAGCTGTTCAGGATGCCACTGTGCCAAGCCGCCGGGTCATTTCTATTAGTGAATGGGGGTTTTCTGTGCAGCTCAGGGGATTAAACTGTAGCTCCCGTCTCCGCCGTTATATCGGCATGTAGCACTCCCGGCAATATGGCTAACATAACTGTGCATTAGACCAAATCACCTGGTAGCGTTCGGCATTGTGCTCTGGAGGATGCGGAGGGATTGATCCCCATATGGTACGGATGAGCCTAAACACTGACCGCACAGCTGCACAGTCAGCTGTTCCGCACACATCATGTTCTCCTCCTCACTGCTGGCTTTCATTCGTGCATTTGTGTAGAGACAAGCTGCAGCCCATACACGGTGCATCACTGGGCTGTTCCACACATTATCATTAGGAAAGCGCAGAGGTGAGAGGGAAACGCAAATCCCCGTTAAAGCTGCAAAAATATCCACAATCGTCTCGTTCCACACCGTCGCAGAGATACACAAGGACCAGAGCTGCTTAAAGCAATAATAACAAAAGAAGATGCGAAGAGAGCAGCCATTCCACGGCCAGCAGGAGACACCGACACGATATCACATATATAGGGAACCGAATAAGCAAACAATAGATTGCAGAATAAACGTACGATGGCGATGGGGCAACGTTACCTTTGTGGTTTGTCCATGGTTTCGGGGGGTCCTTCCTCTGGTTTCGGTTCAGAGAGGATTCACTCCAGACGCAGGACCCAGACACACCGCATCTGCACCTCTCGGCTCAATACAGGCATCAGCAGTCGAGATGCAGTCAGTCCGTCTGCCAGCTGTCTGCTCGGACTGCTGGAGCTCATGGCCCGATACACTCTGTTAAAGTGAGAAATTAACCAAGCGAGTCAATCAGCAGATTATTTTTTCTCTCCAGAAATCACAGTTGTGTTCGACACAAAGCACACTTCACTGCGCAGACAGTTTCAGGAGCGTCCTACCTCTTTATGCGATGGAAATTTGACTACGAAGTTGCAATTTCATCAGTTGCCAGTCGGGCCTCATTCACCGGCGCACCGTGAACTTCCGGCCAGCGCATTCCTTCTGCATCATCAAAGTTGACAGCAAACACTTAGAAAGTTTGTGAAGTTCACAGTGTCCGCTCGGACCGACAGTGGACGTCCATCACTATGATCTCTCTGACGATGGTCGCCCGTGTGGCGGACGGACTGCCGCTCGCTGCGTCCATTCAGGAGGATGAGCAGGTAGAAAGAGCTGTTTGAACTGTACACCAAACTCCATTCAAAAACTGTCCGGTTTAATGACTGCTGCGTATCAGCACAGGGTGAAAAACAAACAACAAAAACAACATTTAAGACTTTATTGGGACATCGAGAAACGTCTTATAGAACTACATAATCCACGAAGCAGCAGTTTATTGAATTTAAACTAAAACTTCATATGTTTAATGTAGCGTTACGTTAACAATAACATGCAATAACATACTGGTAGTTACGTTTCTGTCATCGTGTGTGAATTATTATTTTACTGAGACGAGTTGTGAGAATAAAAGAAGAACATATTAAAACGTTTGCTAAATATAAAATAAATAGTTTATTTTTACAGAAACGTTTGTAAAAAGGTTTCAGGTGTTACATCGTATTTGGTGACCCATCGGATTCTGTGACCTGCAGTGTGGGAAGTGGGAGTATCGGTACCACAACACAGAAATACTTCATTTCATCCTACATTTTAAAACTACTTAAGTAAAGTTATGTTAGTATTACCAGATATATTTACTTAAAAGTTCAAAAAGTTCAGATCAGTCTGTTACTATTAAATAAACTATAAACACAAAGTACATTACTGATGATAATGCACAAGCAGCATTTTAGTTAATCAGTCAAAGCCTGATTTTCTGCTAAATTACTTGGTAGTATTTTACTTTTACTTAAATGCAGGATTTTTACTTGTATTTAAGTATCTTTACATTGTGGTATTCATACTTTTACTCTGAATACTGGGATGTAAGATGTAATTTCTTTCAACACCGCAGGTCACAGAATCTGATGGGTCACCAAATACAGTGTAACATTTTACACTGTATAAATAAACAATAAATGTAACATTAGCTCCTTCTTCCAGGAACCAATCATTTTACATTCAGCTGTCAAGTTTTTAATCTTTGGCCAAAAAAAATATGATATGGTCTTTCAACCATTTGAGTCATTTTGTTTTATCTGAGTGTTGCAACTTTACATATGACTGTTTCTGCTTATCTTTGTCAGTCAGGAAGAGACCTCCAGCAGTACCAGAGTCAGGCCAAGCAGCTGTGCCGTAAACTGAATGCGCAGAGTCCGGACCGCTGTACCCTGGAGGCCGGGGACATGAACTTTCAGTAAGTTACAGGGGAAACCCAGACTATAACGTAATTCACCTCACTTCTGTAATATTGCACAGGTGATGTTTAGGTTGAGACATATCTCACCAGGCATCAGTGTCATGAAATAACCATTGATCTGGACTGAATGTTTCTTGTTTTCAGCTATATAATAGCACAGGGTGTATGCTACCTGTTCCTCTGTGAGGCTTCATTTCCCAAAAAGCTGGCTTTTGCATACCTTGAAGACCTCCACAGTCAGTTCTATGACCAGTATGGAAGAAGAGTGCCCACAGTAACGAGGCCGTACTCTTTCATCGAGTTTGGTAAGATTATTTCTGATCAGGTACATTCAAGAAACATTGTTTCACTCTCTGCAGAAAGAACAAAATCCTTGACTAAACATATACATACATTGTTCCAGACACATACATCCAGAAAACAAAGAAGTCATACATTGACAGCAGGGCCAGGAGGAACCTGGGCAGTATTAACACAGAGCTACAGGATGTCCAGAGAATTATGGTGGCAAACATTGAGGAAGTTCTGCAAAGAGGAGAAGCTCTTTCTGGTAAGTACAGTAAGAGAAACAGCCAGGGTACCTGCACAAAGCATAAGGGACAAAATACCAAGAACAATTCATAATACTGCCTCTATGAACATGGATTTTCTATTCAGTGTCAGATGTGTTCATTTTACTTACAGTAAATGTTGTGGTCAGTCTGTGGTGATGTTCTGGATTACATGATATTGTAAGGCGTTCCTGTTTAGTTTGTAAATCTTCTCAAAGCTAAATGTACATTTATTGTTAAGAACATTTCCATTTCAGCTTGATACGTATATTTTCCTCAGCTCTAGATACGAAAGCCAGCAATCTTTCCAACCTGTCTAAGAAGTACCGCAGCGACGCCAAATACCTCAACACCCGTTCTGCGTATGCCAAGGTGGCTGCTGTGGCGGTGTTCTTCATCACACTCATCATCTATTTGCGTTTCTGGTGGCTCTGATGGACTCTCAAACAAGGACTTTGACATAGGGGAGAAGGTGTTTCTAAGCATTTAAACTAATCCTGTTACATTTCTGTTGGACACCAGGGTGCCTTAAAAGGGTCATATACAGTCTATCCCTACTGAAGGTACAAGTTCTTTCTGTGCTTTATCCAGCTTTGAGTTATGCTACATACACAGTATAAACTGAGCCATAGGTCTGCGGTGGGACTTCTCTTTGTATAAAAGCAAATGCTTCATGGTGAGTTCATAGTCCTCTGTTAACTGGAATAATAAGAACAGGGTTTTGATGAAGGAATGTTTACAATGTTACACACTGGCTTTAGGGGTTTCTATCAGAGTTTCAGCATTAAGGAGAAAACATGTATGCATAAGCAGAGGGTTTGTAAAAAGTCTTAATACTGTGATAAAAGAATGTTTATTGTTCAAAGTTTACATTGTAACAAGTCTTACTGAAAAAATTAAATATTTATCAAATTTTAAGTTTCTATTTTACAGCTGCTGTAAAAAAATAAAAAAATAAAAAAAGTTGTGTTAATATGAGCGTGAGAGTGACAGTCCTTTTATGGTATACACACTTATAAACCAGCATTTCCATGGTCACATACATACTAACCCTGTGAAGCCAGCTGAGGTTCACCCAAAGAACACATAATGCAGAGTCACAACACTGGAAGCTGTTCTGTACAACCAGTGTGATGGTGGAGTGGCTCTGCAGGAAACAACTGAGTGTCTGGTGGCTGAGCAGGTTTAAAGAAAAGAGTCAAATGGTGACACTGATGGGCACTAAGATGAGCCACCTGACCCCCAGAATCAGATTTATTCTGGTTGATCATCAGAAGACAGGTGTTCTGTGAATCATGTTAAGTTTGGAAGAGAGCTCCTTCTGTCCTTGCTCAGATGAAACTTGTTGAGGTGAAAGCATTTATTTTCTTTCCATAATTTCCAAGTTGATATGTGATTCAAGCTGTTGACTCCTGGCCAGTAGAGTTATTCACTCCACAGTTACAGGTGCAGAGTTCTTGTCCATTTCCTGTCCTCGAGGGTGATGAAAGAACGTTGTGCAACAGACTTATGCCACCAGATCAAAGTCATCCCTCTGTAATACAAACAGTGGTCAGTTGCATAACATCAGCATTATGCTTCAGCCCAGAAAATGATCAATCACACTCTTGATTCAAACATCAGATGGTCACTGCTTTGAAACTAAACAATTACATCATTTTTACTACAGCGACTGTAGGATGAAATATTTGAGCAGAACCTGCAAACTGACTCACCTCATCATTATAATTCATGACATGCTGCTTGATCTTGGAGGAGTCCACCCAAGTGACGAAATCTTCCATATTTCTGAAAAAGTAATGTTTGATCATTTGAGACGCTTGTGCACATGAATCTGTACAATGAACTTATTCTGTTTTTGCTGAATAGACAGTTTGCATAAAGTGATGCAAAACAAATTATGAGGAGACAAAACAACACGCGCACACTGACCTTGTGACTAGAAACGCCGGGTCTGTGACGATGTCTGGGCCAACACGCACATCTGAGACCGAGTCAAGGACAATACTGCAAAGCTATTTCTACTCTAGACAAAACTAACTCAAGAGAAAAGAGAGATAAAACTTCACTCCCAAAAAAATACTGTGTACTGTGAACAAGGAGAATACACATTACAACATAAGACATTTTGTGGGCATCATCTCTTGCAGTAATGAAGGATACGTCCTTGTTCGATGAAGGTGATGGCTGTCTTCAGGTTCTGAGCCATACGAAGGTTCAACATGATGCTGGGCAGCCTCCTCCTGCAGGAGTCACACAGGTGAGTGATATATGGTCACAACCAAGGCATGAATTAGAGTACAACGTGTTTGTGGGAGGATTTACCTGCAGAATGACGAAGCTGTGACTTTCTCTGTGAGGGACAGATTCTGTTTGGTGGGGAGGAGACCGATACTGTACCTTATGTGAAGAAACAATAAAAGGATCAGTGCGATATGGTGACTTTAAAACAGATCAAGACACAAAATGACAAAATACAAACAGACACCACAGTATGTCCGTACAGGAGTCTGTACCATGAGCTCAGCTTAGTCCAGCTCTCCTTGGGTTACCTGGCCTCATGGAGCTATAACTGCTATGAGCACGTTCATGTTAAAGATAACAATTACTTACAAATAACGTCATTAGAACCATGAGTGAAGTACTTAATATGACAGGAGATGAAACGAGATTCACACGGGGTAATTTGGTTATAAGTGAAACGTATTAAATATAATCACATAACTAAATAGAATAAGAGGCTGTAGAAACTAAAAGTAAGGTTATAAATATGTGCAGGAGAGTTTGTGCTCTTTTTGTCTGATGATGAACAAACTAGTTTGAATATGTGATGGAAATGTGAGTTAAAAGTAATTGTAGCTAACATCTGATAAGGTCAATCTCAGTGGTCCCTAACCTGGGGGTCGCCAAAGCTTCATGGGGGGTTGTGAGGCCTTGTTGATTTTAAGTGGTGTAAGAAAACCTAAAAAACATACACAGTAGGCCTATATCTCAGCATTTCTGTAAAGGAAAAAAATGGTTGAATAGAACAATGGCCAAGCTTCAGGGACAAGAAAACACTGAATTTGTCCAAAAAGATGCCTCTGTATGATTGTTATGTATGTCACTTAAGCAGTGGTCGTCAGTTTACTAAATGACTGGAAATGGTCCCTTAAGGAAAAAGGTTGGGAAGCACTGGACTATCTGACCAAATGTCTAACCTTCTGATTATTACAAAGTCAAGTGATGTTATTCTGAGCTGCAGAGATGGAATAAGACAGATATCCCAAACAGAGCTGGATCATCTCACTTGTGGTACAGGTCGAACTGTAAATGCTATCAAACAATATCACACAGAGAAACTCACAGTTTTTCGAGGAGTTGATGTGAGCTCTGAGCTCTGAAGCCATCTTTCTCATCCAGGTCTCTGATTTTCTGGGCCAGATCTCTGATGTTACGACTCAGCTTGTTGTACCTGACACACAGGAGAGAGAAACACTACTGTTATTACACGTCTATAACCAATACTCCAATACCAGTACTCAACAATATAATATATTAGAGTATTGCTGCTCTTATATAACATATATGTAACAGTGTGGCACAGTTCAAATAGTCTGTATAATCTCTAATATGTGCAATCTAGTCATTGTATGTAGTGTAGCTAACAGTATGGAATAAGCTCAGACATATTTTTGTTGTGAGTTTCAACCTAACTACTATTCTGGATGTAAACATCTGCGACGTAAACATTTTTGATTCAGACCTACAAAGCGTAACCTGCCATATAGGGCAGTTAGTAGCAGGGCAGTTAGTGGTAGGGCAGTTAGTAGTAGGGCAGTTAGTAGTAGCAGGG
>NW_023339796.1:16857106-16899048 GCF_004916995.1 Morone saxatilis | reverse complement strand
GGTATCAGGGCAGTTAGTGGTAGGACCGTGGTACTTACTTGGTGTAGTCTTCCCTCTTCTCGATGCGAAACCTCCGCAGCACTTTGACCTCGTGCAGGTTGTTGTCCACCTCCCAGTTGATGAAGTCCACCTTCTTCAGCAGCTTCTGCTCGTGGTGCTTCAATTTACGGACCATTTTTAAAACCTTTCACTGACTAACTCTGAAGTATTTACGAGGCTGACTGCTTCCCATGCGAGGATAACACAGGAAACACGTGTTCTTCTTCTTCGGTGAAAGATTACAGGTCGAAACGTTGATGTCAACTCGAGCTACAGCGCCACCTACCGCGTGTCAACATTAGACATCACTGACTGCCCCCTTAAAACCTCTTTCACCTGTCATTGACACATTAAAACATTGTATCCGCAGTTTGTACAAGTCTCACAATACCTAAAAATATTTAAAAATTTAATAAAGAAAAACTTTAAAACTTTAAGATTAATCATAACATTTTAAAAAAGGAGAAATTATTATATATAAATTAATTTCTTAATTATAATCTTAATCTCTTAATCCTAATAAAGGGCTTTTATGTCTCTAAAGTCATTATCAGTGTTTACAATTTAATTCACAGTATTTTAAAAATGTATTTCTCACTACTTTATTTAGAAGAAATAGGTATAAAGCAGCAGCTAACTTTTTTCAGTTTAAGCAGAAGTTAACCTAAAAAGTCCCATAACCCTCTCACAGAAACTCTTTACGCCTATGTGTTCTCTCAATGCTTTCTGGTTTAGTCTGATAATTAGCAGCATCGTGACATTTTGTGTAAAACCGTGCAACTTCTCTTTTCTCCAACAGGTGTCACCAAACATGTGGAGAATGTTGTCCGTGCATGGCGATTCATTCATCCAGGACAGAGAGGGACAGACTCCGTCCCCCTGCTAAACTCACAGTACACCGCTATTAATCTTACAGCTGTGTGTGTGTGTGTGTGTGGTGTGTGTCGAGGAGAGGAGAGAGATAGAAGGAGAGAGAGAGAGAGAGAGTTGTGTGTCTTGGCCATAGTTTGTCAGAGCAGCAGAGCAAAAAGGAGCAAACTATCCAGCGGATGAGTGTGCGGACCCTGTCATCCACGTCCTCAGCTGAGATCCATCCCCACAGGTAAGTTACTGTGTGATGGACAGTTTGAGACAATCAGTGCGTTTACAAGAGCCAGATGGGATGATGAATCAACAGATGAGTTATGCTGTTGCAGAGACATCTGTTCTGTCTGCGCTCCTCCTGCTACTTCTGTCAAGACCCCTTCAGGGACAGTTTGATCAAATGCTGCTTTATTACCCGCAATATAAAGCCACCCCTCACTGTCAGAGGGGCCAGTCATGTGGGCTTTTAGAAAAAGCCGTTAAATCCTTCCGTCGTTCACGCTCCTTTCTTTGACGGATCCACATCCTGATGATGTTGAAGTTCAATATTTGTGCAAGTCAACTCCCATTAAAACAAACGAAGAAAGGTTTCCTGGTGATGGGAGTCAGATCCACGTCACCAGCAGCAGGCGGCTCAGCTGAAAGACTCTGTAGGCTGTAATTCATTCTTTACACATTCACAGAATGTCAGCAGAGACACGTTTCAGAAACATCTCGACCTGTTTATCTCACTAGTGTTCCTTTGAGCTGAGGACCAGCTTATGCTTGTCCCAAATGTCCCAAAGGTGGAGCAGATCTAAGTGGATGCTCCACCTTCACCAAGGCCACAGGGACACTGGATTCCTTTGACCTGAGTTGGGTCTTTATTATCTGATGCTACACATTTGCTTTGCAAAAGAAAAAAAAAATGAGGAACCTGGTTTGTGAAGATGTTGAAATACCAAGAAACCAGTTTTGATATTCAGAGTTGAAATGGAAACACACATCAGTGCTTTTCATTTGTAATAGGAGACATATATATCAGAAAGTATGGATGTATGTAGGAAATACTGTAATTGAGCCCAATGACAACATGATGTGTTCGCTGAGATGCTGCTCAGCTGCTCAGCTGCTCGCAACACCAGTGTGGAGGCTGCCAAAGCTACTGTGTGATCAAAGCTGATAGTATTGTCAGTCTTGTGATAAAGACGCTAGTATGTACAGTACCCAGTGTTCAAGGGAATGTTAAAGACACACATTCCCAGCCTTCCTTCCTTTTTGCTTGCAGTCATTTCATAACCTCAGACTGTTGGTCCTCATTTGTTTTCTGGCCCTAGGCAGGTACCCAACCCTCCAGTCTGCTGCACAGGTTAGTGGAGCAGGTTTGTTCATCTCTGTCTGGGACTCAGTGAGTGTTTGCTGAGAACCATATAGAACCATATATATGGTTATATATATATAAATATATAAACAATATACTAATATAAACAGACGTGTACATCTGCTTATGTTGAATACAAACTCTGCACCAATAATCTGAGCAGTAAGAATTTCATTGTTTAAATAAACTAAAGACTTATTAAAAACTTATTTTTTAAAGAAAGCAGGTGGTGTATTATTAATTCAGCTTCAATTTAGTTCTAATTTGTACATACGCGCAATTATAACAAAGTTATCTCCAGAACTTTTCAAATAGAGCTGGTAGATAGAGCAGGTCTGGACCGAACTCCTTATCAAATTATTTACAGAGACCCAACAGTTACTACTGTGTTCTGTTAAGTTTGCACTTCATGTGTGAAATACTTTACTACTTTATTACAAGTAAAACTCTTGATTCAAAAGTAAAATTACTGAAGTATCAGCAACAAAAGCGTTTTAAAATTAAAAAGTACTTCTTATGCAGACTGGACCCTGAGCTGTTGTGTTATTATATCGTTGATTATTAATGCATTCAAATGTAAGCAGTATACTGTAATATTATAGTTGGAGGTGGAGTTAATGTCAACTACTTTATATACTGTTTGGTAGTTTAATCTACAACAATGCATCATATTTTATTAACGTATTATATGTTCTGTATGTAAAATCTTAATCTGTAACTAAAAACCACAGCTATCAAATACATAGAAAAAGTAAGAATGTGTATTGGCAAGAATCTGAATACAATATGTATCATGATTCAATATATTGAGGTATATATATATATATATTGCATCATAGTATAATAAACACACCAGTAAACAGTGGGATCTACATTTATATTTATCACAGTCACTATAACAGCCAACATAACAGCCCTCAGTTTATGTTTACAGCACTGCTATCCAGCGTTTAGGGGTTTAAACACAGAAACTGATACAGTGTTTCTGAAAAACAATATAATATCATTATATTGATATTTCCTTCTGAAATGTGGTGGAAATTAAATATAAAGTAGCAGAAAATGGAAATACTCAAGTACAAGTACCTCTAAACTGGACTTAAGTGCAGTAATTATGTATAAATGAACTACTCCATGGGAGGCTTGTGCTAATATGACCTGTTTAATTGATGCAGGTAGCACATTGCGTGTTATACTATTTATTAACGTGATACGTTCAATTATCAGCTAATAACTTTTTTCCATTTTATTTAACTGTGTCCCTTGCTTTAAATCTACTTTGTATTACAATAAACAGTGTTCAATACCAACTTAATGGCCAGGATACAGGTAATGAACAAACAGGTGTCTAGAAACCAACCTAAACCATCTTAGCCCACAACATAATTACCTTTGAATACTGCATCACCCATCCAACCGCAGGTAAACATAGGTGCCTTCCAAATTCAGCCTGACATGTTTGGTGTGTTTCTGATCTCTAGGATTTAAAATAAAGGTCTGTCAGTTTGAACAATGTTTGGCTGTGCAGTATGAGTTTGTGATGACCGACCCACCAGAAGGATGCTGCTTATTAAAGGTCTATTGTCAGAAATGGAATATATAAGAGGTATGTTTTCATTATTATTTAATCACCTGAATATAGAAATTCTGTTTTCGTAGTAAGAATGAGATGTTTTTATCTACAGATAGAGCAGATCCTCTTCTGTTGTGTTAAACCGCCATGTTTCTACTGTAGCCCAGGATGGACAAACTGAACACTGGCATTAGATATTTTATACACTTGGAAGATATTGAGTTGGTTGCAATCTACAACTTCACTGACAGATGCCAGTAAATCCTACACACGTTTAAATATTCAATATTCTTTCAGCGGCCTCAAGTCAGTTTTAGCAGACGATTTTATAAACACGTGAAGATCCTTGCATAGCTGGCAACAGAAAATCAAAGTCGGTAGTGTTCCTAAAATGTGCTTAGAGAGAGGAGAGTTTGTTGGGTGTGCAGAAGGACACACACACACAAACAGAGAGAGACTGTGCAGCCATGCTGTCCCTCTGCTAAGCAGAGCTGCTGCATAAGGAGGTCATTGTGTTGAACACACCACACCTCTTGTTCTGTCAGCACCTCTTTGGCCTTCATGGCTTGTTGTACATCCTCGCAGGATACTTAAAAATTATAAGAGCATTTTATGACATGGATCAGTGGACTTTGTCTCTCAGCTTGTCAGTAAAAGTGAAAATAGATGTACAAATTCCCATGTTACTTTTACCTAACAACTAGTTTGCATGCTTAAAATAAGGAAATTGATTTAACAGTCTGAAGGGAATGCAAATTGGCAAATTTACATTTACAATGTCAACAATCCACCTGTGCCATTCCACAGCTCAGTTTCACCTCGTAAAAATCTGGGAAGGTCCCTCAGTTCCTCCCTCTCATAGATGGGGGCTGTAGTGCCTTCAGTACTATTCAGAGATACAATGCTTCAGTCAGGGGATGTAAGACAAGAGAGTGACGAATGTCCGTTGTTGAGCCTTCAGGACAGCGGAGTTGCGAGAGCGGTAATAATTATCTGCTTGTTGTCAACCTAACCTGCTTTTGTTGGTGTTTTGTTGAGGACTAATAGATAAGATACAGTTTATAATCTCACAATTAACAGTGTAATAATGTCATATATAACTATATATCAGTCACAGGGGCACTTTTTCAGTAAGATTTTAAATATAGGACTTTTACTTGTAAGAGTATTTTTACGTTGTGGTATTGTACTTTTACTTAAGTAAAGGCTCTGAGTACTTCTCCCACCTCTGACTGTTATACCAGTGTTAGCCATGAGTGTTATTTAAAAGCAAATGTAAAATAGAAGCTATGAATACTGAGGGTGTAGTTCTTGCAATGACAGCCAGTCTTTTATAACAGCTTTAATAAAGTTTTGAGGAATAAAATGCAGTTCAACTTAATTGCCTCAGAGGACAAATTCAACTTGCATATCTAACTAACAACTGGTAGCCTATGTCATTAACCAGAGACAGTAAGTGTAATATAACAGTTCTAATAATACAACAAATTGGTGGTTTGGTCACTTTAGATTTCAGACTCACCAATGATTCACCAATTATTCCCTCCTGAATCAGTACTTCTTTGGTTTCTGTTGGTGGAGGACAGTTTTCCATACGAAGTAGAGAAAAGGTGACAGCTGTTTTGAGCTATGAGTTGTACTGTAAAATACATCCACCCTGTCCCCATTATTCTTTTTGCTGCTCTGATCTTTGTTTTATGTGCTCCAGGACTGCAGACCAGTCACAGGAATGCCTGAGACTGCCTCAGGCTGGACTTTCTGTTTAAATACCCTTTAACTACTGCCCAGCATTCCTGATTGTTCACTCTCTCCTCTCACACTGTCTAACTAGTTTACCCTCTCTCTGTGTTCCGCTATGACTCCTGACTTTCATGCTCCCTCCATGGTTTTCTTTTCGTAATTTTGTTATGTTATGCTAGTTTCTCAAGGCAGAAACTGGTTTCTTGTGGACACTCCAGCAGCTTTGTTCTTACTGCATCAGTTGAAGGACATGCTCCATTAGTCCCTGAGACTGTGGTGCTGAGGAGCTAGCAAATACGGGTGTGTCTCCGTTCTCTGACTGAACCAGATCTGAATTCACTCATCCATTCTGTCTATTTTTCTTTCTGTCCATCCTGAAGGATCCTTTGTTGTCTGCTGACTCGAGCACAAAGTCCTCCACAATGGTCTTGTCCTCGCCACACTCCTTGAGGCTGAAGTATATGTCTCTGGGGGTGCTGGTGTTGCAGACCACCTCACTGGTGCTAACGATGCGTTACTCCCGCACACTGAAGGAAGACGGCCCCCGCTACCTGGCCTCGTCCGCTGTGGTGTCGTCCGAGGTGCTCAAGATCCTTGCCTGCACCCTGCTCGTCTTCATGGAGAACAGTGAGTAGCAAGGGTGGAGAGGACTTCTTAGTCTATTTAAAGGTGTCATCTCATCAGGATGGCTGATTTTGACATTCTTTTGACTCTTTATCTCCATGGGTGGTCCCTTGGTTGGATTACTGACAACACACTCTCTGTCTCTGCCAGATTTCAGTGTGCGGGCAATGAACCAGCTACTGAAGGAGGAAATTGTGAACAAGGCCGTGGAGACCATGAAGTTGGCCATTCCTGCCGGGATCTACACTCTGCAGAACAATCTGCTCTATGTTGCCTTATCCAACCTGGATGCAGCCACCTATCAGGTAACACATTAATGTGCTGGTTTAGGTTCACTGTATGTGTGTGTGTGTGTGTGTGTGTGTGTGTATAATTTTACTGACTTCTGTATGGCCGGCATTTGCCTTACTACGTAGCCTTGGATTTATAAAGCCTAGTATTTTTCATGCAAAAGGTTTTTTCATGAATCCTTGGTTAACCAGTAAATGCCCTCAAACTACAATAGGTTTTCTCAATGAACTAATTTGTGTGTTCATTATAGTTGTTTAGTTCCATCAATTTGTACCCTCAAATTACTTTAAGAGCCGGCTCAGGGCTGGCAGGTAGCAGACCAGCTGGCTCAGGACACAGAGCCTGCAGGCTACAAACCTGAGCCCAGTCAACTGGAATGCAGGCTCAGGTGATGGCTGGTTGCTAGCAGACTGGGAAGCTAGCTGGAAGCTCCCATGCTGGATGCTAACATGCTGTAGGTTACCTGAGTCAGACACAGAGGAGGCTGGGTTCAGGAGCAAACAGGACGTAGAGCAGAGCTAGTTCACCATTATAATGCTTCCAACTGGGCAAAGTCAGTAGACAGCGAGGGAGTCTGGCTCGTCATCATTAACATCCTGCATCACTCCAAAATCATGCCATAAAAAAGGCAGGCAGGGCTGTTGTCAATGTGTGTCTGAGTCAATTTTTGGCCAGATTGTACTGTCACGACTAGTGTATAGAGGAGTCAAACGCAGACAGCAGCAGGCGGACACAATCAGTTCAATGATTTATTACCAAGAAATCATTGTAATTGTTATGAAACATTTGCCACAGAAGAGTTGCAGATCTTGCACTCAACAGATGGGTGAGACAACTACATACTTTTTGAGTGAAGTATTCCTTACTCCCATCCACTCATGAAACTTGTACAACTATGTCATGCCTTCGCCATCCTAGGAAAAACATTCAGCTTGCAGAACACTACTGAATGATACATATCAGAGAGGATTTAGAAGTGGGTATACCCAATACTGAATGAAAGATAAGTGCATATACTCCATATACCTGTGCATTCCCTACACTACACCGCTGCTCTATAGTGACCTTTCTATGTTTGCTTAGGATTGTGCTAATGTGATTGATGTTCCTCTGTCATATGTACATACCTGAATACCATACTTTCTGTTTGTGCTCCACACAGGTCACCTACCAGCTGAAGATTCTCACCACTGCACTGTTTTCTGTCTCCATGCTGGGGAAGAGGTTGGGCTTCTACCAGTGGCTCTCGCTGCTCTTCCTCATGGCTGGAGTCACTCTGGTGCAGGTATCAGCATGACACAGAAAGTGTAAAGACACAAATACACAGATTTAACTGCAGCATGAATGTGATTTGTTTCTGTGGGATGAATATGACTCCACTCATTAGATGGTTTAGTCTTACATGATTTATATTACTCTAATTGAAAGATTTTAAGTCCTCTTGCGGTCTGCATGTGTTTAACCTCCCCAGTGGCCCACAGAGTCTGAGGGTGACTCTGAGCAGAAGATCCTCTCTGCAGGCTCCCAGTTTGTGGGACTGATGGCGGTGCTGACGGCCTGTGTGTCCAGTGGATTCGCCGGAGTTTACTTTGAGAAAATCCTCAAGGAGACTAAACAGAGCGTGTGGGTCCGAAACATACAGCTAGGTACAGTAATTATGGCTTCTGTTTGTTTAGTAGGATGAGACCATATGTGTTGAGGGAATATTGTGCACAGTAGGTCTGTGTGTGACGTGTGTGTGTGTGTGTGTGCTTAAGAGACATAATATACAATAAGACTTTTGTTATACTGAGTTTGATGGGTGCTGTTTTCTTCACCCTAACCCAATCTCCTCTTACACTCAAATTCATGTTCTGTTCGACACATACATGACCTGATATAAGGTTTTAATCATTTTCCAAATTCTATATGAATTGTAGCTCATTGCCTAAGCAAAACTATTTCTGAAATGCCTACAAAGCACATTTAATGGATTAGAAGCTGAGGGATTTTTTGCAACCTGGCAACCCCATCTCATTGATGGGTTATTGCTGAACTATTACGTCTCAATTAATGATTTATTAACATTAATAGAGCCCCTTGTCACAATTTTAAAATATGTACACACTAACTTCATTAGAAAGCTGTACCAAAGATATGACAGTCTCATTTGCTCTTGTAGTACTCAGGTGCATACTGTGATCTGTGACTCTGACGAAAGGTTTACAAAGTCTGAGAAAATGCAGCTTTTTACAGGTCACTGTAATCTAGTGACACAGGAAATATTATACCTTCACTGGCACTCCTAATGTTGGCACACTCTACCGCCACCTTGATTCTTAAAGATATGAAAGAAATGGTCTTGCTGCAGGTGAAAGAAGAGAAATTAGCAATGTTTTTCTTTAGAGTAACCCCCCTTCATATTTGTGTCACTTATGCAACATGGCTCTTCTTATCTCTAGCTGCAAGCCTTTTGTGTGTTCCTCTTTTGTCGTGCCACTTGATTGCAGCATTCACCTCAAATTCCCCATTAACCTTGAGGCTTCTAGCGTACTGAATGCCTGTGAAGATGAAAATATTGTTTGTGATATAACACATGGACATGCTGAGTTAGCATTCTTTGTTACTACTACAGAGATTGTTAATGTTCCCAATTTGACTGATTCACGTGGTTTACATTCTGTGTACTATATGAGAGTTTATGTCAAACTAAAAGACTTTTCAGTAAGTACATAAATATTCAAGTGGCTAACATACTGTTTTTCACATGAACACAGATTAATGAGATCTATTTCTACATGGTACAGACTTTTAACATTAAGTGACAGTTGTGTTTTCATTTCCTGACAAAATAATTGTGAAATTACTCATCCAAACTTTATTTTAGTGCTATTGCCTAATTTCCCGTAGCCTCACGAGCCAGATTAACAGGTTTTCTGGCCAAGAAATGTCTGATCTTCCTCCCATAGCAGTAAGAAGAGGCATGCTACAAAAGTGACCCTATTATGCTTTTAAAGGCTTTCATGCTGGAGATATCAAATTCTTTACTAAGAAAAGTGGCGTGTCAGTGAAACTGGGTTTTCTGTTACACTAAAATTCAGAGGCATGAAATTACGATACGTTCAATGATACGTTTGGTCAGAGAAGGAATCTTGTTTTCCCTTTAAGAGGAGATATCTGAAAAAACATGAATGAGTTTCATGCTATCTCGCTCTCCAGCTGCACACTTAGATGACCTGTTATTTGACCTTTATGGTTTATGGCTAATAATGAAATGGTTTACAACATCCTCATATATATTTTAAAAGAGAACTGTTGTTGTCTTTTTTACGACTGGGACAGAGGGTAGGTAGTTAAAGGGTTACAGACTCTCTTTTACTTCTTCTCTCCTGTTGAAAATTCTCAGTTCAATGGTGATTATAACCTTGATTAAACTGTTACATTCTCTCCTGTGTGTGTATACCTTGTAGTCAGCAAACGTGATCTCTTTCAGGTTTATTTGGCTTCGTGTTCGGCTTGGTAGGAATGATAGTATATGACGGCCAGAGAGTGAGACAGTCGGGAATGTTTCAGGGCTACAGCACTATTACCTGCACAGTCGTTGTCTTACAGGTAAGAATCACTGTTTCTTTTCATTCTCACTTTATCATTTGTGTCCCATTTGTTTACATCTGTATTTATCGAAGTGTCATTGAAATGCATTGGTGTGTTTGGTGTACATGTCTCCATGTGAGTGCAGCAAGCTTTCAAATACATTATTCTCTGTCTGCAGGCTCTGGGCGGGTTGGTCATAGCCATGGTCATTAAATATGCAGACAACATTCTCAAAGGATTCGCCACCTCTCTGTCCATCATTGTGTCTGCACTCATTTCATATTTCCTGTTGGAGGACTTTAACCCTACTGGGTAAACACACACATGCTCATGCACACTCCCACGAGGCTTAGTTTGGATCTGTCAATCATATACTGTTGGTTTCAGTCCATACTGAATTATCTCAACAACTCAAAGAATTGATTGTCATGAAGTGGTGATTTGACCTGATTTTTCCTCTAGTCCTACCATGAGGTTGACATTTGTGGTTTTGAATGAAATATCTTGACAAGTATTGGATGTATTGCCATGTTCTGTGGTGATCCTTAGACCTTTTTTCTAGCTTCATCTTCAGGTCAAAGTTTCAGTTATCCAGGTTTATGACCAAATACCTGCAACTAATGACATTCCCATCATCTGTACTTTTTGTTTAGTGCTAATCAGCAAATGTTAACATGCTTAACTAAGATGAAGAACATGGTAAACACTGTACCTGGTTAACATCTTGAAACTTACACAATGTTAACATGTCATTGTGAACGTTAGCATGCTCATGTTAGCATTTAGCTTAAAGCACCACTGTGTCTAAGTACAACACAGAGAGGTGTTAGTATGGCTGCAGGCACTGAGTCTCATTTACATGACATAAACTGAGGACACAATTGTTTGTTTATTCAATAAATGTTTAATGCCTGTTTATTTTCTCTCCTTTATTTCCTCTCAGGGTATTTTTCCTAGGGTCACTGCTGGTTATTGCCGCCACATTTCTTTACGGCTACGAGCACAAACCTGCCAGTAGCAGTGCCATGAAAGTATAAACAGAGGCGTCTGTGGGCTGTGCTACCTGACAGAAGTGACAGCCGGCACCCAACATAGACAGCAGGACTCTAACTCTGTTTGGCAGAAAGAAATTCATGAAGTGGAAGTGATAAAACCTATTACTGCCAAACAACTGCAGCTGGAGACTGTTGAGACTAAATGTACCACATCACTCCTCTGGAAAAATGCTACAAAAGAGGGTACAAAGGTTCTTATGAAAATACTAACAGGAATACAGTGAAGCTGACTTGTCATGTCATCAGGCATTGTTGCAGTTAAACTAAACATAGTTGGACTGAATTATCCCATGGAAACATACTGTCGATTCATTTAAAGGGACCAGGAGTAGAGTATGATGAAAGCATGGCTTTATGGTCATTTGCAAATCTGTGTTTTATAGTTCAATATTTCAATTGTGTATTTATGTGTTAAGGGATATGGGGAAAGGGGGTGTATTTATAAAACAAAAAGTTACTGTTGTTGGTGTTACTGGTGCTGAGAGCACTTCCCTCAAAGAGAGGAAAATCCTTGACAGAGCTTCCATCTAGTGGTGGAATGAGGAGCAAACTTGCTGCAAAGAGGAGGGGTTACCTCTGTTCAAAGATGCTGAAAGTCCTTTTTTATATGAGATGAGATAAGATGGGATATTACTGCTTTGACCTTGCTGCTCACAGTCTAGAGTATTTATATCAAAAGCACTCATTCTACTGTTATTTAAATGCAAAATAAAGGTCTTTATGTAAGAACAAATGAATAAATTAAGGCATCTTTCATGCTGAAACAACCAGCTCTGCCTTGATCTTTTTTCTTACTTCAAAGTGACATGAATGGATAAATTGGAGCTGTAAGTGTGTATGTGTGCACACTCTCTCAGTTTACATACTAATGCATACACACAGAGCTAGGCACACCCATGAATATTTTGAACTGTTTTTTTTTTTGTTCCAGTTGCAGTGCACTCAGAAACACCAAACCAGTCTCTATAGCAACAGATGGCTGAATGAGCTGCGGTGCCGCGACAAATGTAGACACACTCAATTAATATAACCTATTTTAACCTCTTTGATTATTTTACATGGTAGTAACAGCCATTTTTATTCAACAATATCCCTGACAAATAAAAACAGAATTGAGGCAGATGAACAAAAACAATACATCTTTTCTATTTTACCATTTTTTTCTCCCTCTGTTTTTTGTTTGCACAGTCACAGATAATCTTTGCATAGTTGTGGATTTCAGAGCAAATGAGAATATTTGGATGGAGATAGTGTGTGTATGATGAGGTGGACAGACACAGGGGATAAAATGAGCAGGCAGATGGGAAGGTGAGGCGTGAACCTGGAGAGAAGCACAGATGGAGGATGAGTCATGTGACTTGTGCGTGGAGTGGCAGGCAGGGACTTGGACTGGGCCCAGTACGAGCCACTGGACAGACCATAGCCGTGACACAAGAAGGCCTTTGTCTGTGATTATCTGAAGAAACACTACTGCAAAATAACAAACATTAATGATATGCGGGGAAACTGTGATATGACTTCATACAACCAGCAATAAAAATGGCACTAATTCAAATAAATCCCTTTCAAAATGCAGTCTGGTTTAATTCCACACCAAGGAAGCTGTCAGAGTACATTTGGATTCCCTGATTGTAGGAAGATTTATGTAACTTGGTAGTGCAACATGGTCTGATTAGTACCACATCAAGTCTACTTTAGGCCTGAGTACACTTGGGCCTCATTCCAGCTATGATCAATGTGACCTGGACTGCTATCACCTTCTTGTTTTAAATTTGTTGTATGGCACTGTTCCAAGTCATTTACACTGCACTTATTAAAAGCATAGCTGACATTATTTATTTAATTTGCTAACAGGTCCAGCTCATCTCTCTGATAGTTTGTCACCCAACTGAATACAATATCAGCTGCACTGCGGAGGCGAGTGAGTTGAAAATATGTTGGTGTATTAGCAAAACTCCAGAGAAAACTACAGCGTATTTGTTTTTCTTCCAGACTTTTATGCAAGGTGGGTGCTCTTAATACAATCTGACTGATGCATGAGTTAATCTTAAACTAAAAAGATTCATATAATACTTTGTCTCTTTAAATCTTCTGAATACATCCTTTAACTCTGGTACTGAGTGTGCTGAAAAAGGCCTTTGTTGGCACTGACGAGGTTTAACCAGCCCGCAGGGTTTTTTTGGGGCTGACTTTTCAATCAAAATGTCTTCAGGTATCAAGTTATACAAAACAAATGCTATTCTTAAACTTCTGAAGGACAGTTTTTGTGTCTTTCTCACTCTCTCATGCAATAAGATCTACATAAGGATGCAGGATGCAGTTCTCGTTGTGGTCTAATACCTCTGTGATACGTCTAAAAAAACAGCGTTCCTTCTTCGCTAAAAAGCAGGCAGAACTCTTTAATGCAGTCCAAAACTTTGGCGGGGGCCAAATAAGCCTTGATGCAAGTGGGGCCCTTCACACTAGTTTGTTGTAGACTTCCATTTTGATATCGTAGTGTGTCATATCCAAGATGTGCACTCTGGCTTGATGTAATGGTCCACTTAAATCTTTCAAGGATAATGAGCCACTGGCATCCTGAGCGCAGGCAAACCATAATTTCTCTCTTCTCTGATAGGCTTTATGACACCTTCACACCCACTTTTATGCAAGAGGGATCAATTTTACTTGTCTATGCAATCAGTCGACCCTCTTATTTTGGCGGTATGACCACTAGTGGTGCCCCTCTCCGTGGCCTCCACATTAGCACTTGGGCGTCATTGGCATTCGGCCTCCCCAACGCGTTGGGAGGAATGGGCTCCTGGTAGTTGAGGATGTGCGGCTGCTCCTGGTAGGGGCGACCCACCAACGAGGCCCGAGAGCCCAGGGGCATGTCTGGGTCCACGGCAATGTCCACCCGCATCCGCCACCGCACCGTCTGCAACACGATACGCTCCTGGAGGAGGAGAGCAGCATAATTATAGTTAATATGGTCGATGCTTTTTATATGTGTATGCAGGACGCAGTCTATTTATTAAGTACATGAAGAGTGTTTTGTTAAAGCTTAAGTTGATTGTGTGTTACATCCTCTACTGCTGATAGATGTGTGGTTAAAGTGTAGCCTAATAAATGGTGTATCACTTACACTTTGCTGAATATAAACTGAAGAAAGTTTGGATGCGGCTCTCAAACTACAAACCAACAATGAAGCAAACGGGCCTGCCAATTTTCTATATAATAGCCTGAGAGAATATAACTCTTCCACAAAGACAATACATGAATACTGTACTGACTCCTGACAGGCCATTGCAGGGGCTTTATTCAGGAGAAGGCAATGATGAGGTGCTTTGTAACTTTACACCAGAAAGGGAAAGTGCAGGGGGAGATGATTACATCACAGTCTGTCTGTGTATGTAGTGCAGGAGCAGTTTGATGTATAGCCAGTGTTCTTCATTTAAACTGGAGAAAACATATCTGTGACATGCTGGTGCAAAAGACAATAACATAGTGATTTGTTAAGATGTGAGTTGTCTCATCTTGAGTGTAAGGCTGCTCTGTCCGTTTTTGTCCTACCTTGGTGACAGAGTTCATGGCCACCAGCCAGGTGATGAAGCTCTGGTCCCTGGTGATGTGTGTCAGCATCGGCGTGTTGCTGTTGCTGATGGGCACAGCCCAGGTCACGCTGGGGTAGAAGTTGTCGTTCATGCTGACCGTCAGACGGGACGGTTTGGATGTGGGTCCAGTCAGGGTGACTGTCTCTGTGGTGTTGCCATACCAGGGGTAGCTGACGCCATCGGAGTCACTGATGGCCTTGACCCGACCCTCTCGCAGCTCTGGTAACTCCCAGCTGGACCTGCGGCAGTTGGACAGCGGAGGACAGAGTGAGAGGTTGAGCGGCTTTTTGTTTTTTTTGCTGTGGCAGGTGCAGGTTTGTGGTGTAGATGTCCTGAGTGTGTGTGAGTGTGCACATCCAAACAACATACTAAACACACACACACACTGATTCACACTCATTCTGTGGCAAAAGTTCATGTTGTGATGGGGTCTTTTATACACTTACATGCCAATATCACCATAGGTGTTGTAGAACTCCATCTGGGTACAAGCCTGGATCCAGCCAACCACCCAGGTCTCATTACGGGGCACTGGTGGCATCACAACCCCTGCTGAGGCCCTGAAGTAAGGCGTCTTGTAACGGAGCACAATCGGTGAGTTCTCCTCAATGATGGTGGGACACTGGTCAATAGAGGCCGACACCTCATATACCACAATGTTCTCCCGTTTGATGCGGGGCTTGCATGCAATGCTCTGAATACAGCCCATAGTGCAGGCGACAAGCAAAATGAGCAAAACCAGAGAAGAAGGGAGCAAATGATACCTGGCCAGTATGCACATCAGTCCCCTCCGGGTTCCACCCTTGCCTGAAGAGCAGATCTAATCTTTTAATTGCCCATCACCACTGATTGGTTGGGAATGAAAAATTGAGAGAAACTGAATGGGGAGTATCACAGTCACCATTGATCAAACATAAAAACATCCACCATCATATTATCAGGATGATGTGGAGGTGAGAGCGCAGTGGGGCCTGGGGGGGAAGTATCATAGATCTCCGCAGCCTCCTCCCCCCGGTCTGCCTGCTGACTGCCGCACTGCCCTTGGCGCTCGTCCCCAGAAACTGCAATCCGGCCTCCCCTGGGCTGCTGCTGCTTCTCCGCCGTGCGTCCGGAGGCTCCTCTAGTCCCTGTCGAGTCCACACGTCCGGCTGCACGTCGGTGCCCCTTGATCCTGCTGCTCTGCTCCCGGCTCTGCGCTGTCATGTCAAGTGGCGACAGGGCAGCCAGGTGCGTCAGAGCAGGGGGGCTGGATGCCTTTTGTTTGCTTGGCTTTCCTGTATTAGCCCTACATTCGCGCGGCGCCCTCAAAAGACAAAATCGGGCTCTTCATCACCTTGACCTACATGAAAAGAGGCTTCATCAAACGAGCGAGAATGTGTCTTACAAAAGCGAGACAACACGGCTATAACGGGCTATTTTTATGTTTTCCTCGCAGAGTGTTTCCATTCTTGGGGATGCATGAATGGTGCATCATGAATGGAGGCAGCGAGGCAGCATAAACGTGCAGAAAACAGGGACTATACCCAGCGGCTCGAGCGTCTGTCGGTGATCCGTCTCGTCGCTGCGTTTCCTCGCGTTGGTGAGCATCGCGGACCGGAGAGCATCCTTCCCCAACCGCGGGTCGCCCTGTTCGGTTTTGGAGGTGCTGATGCTGGAGAGGCAGGGGAGGGGCGTCACCCGAGCTCTGCGTTGAAAAAAAAAAATAACAAGTGCAAGTGGGCGTGGCCTCGTGCCTGCGTCACTCCTACGTGGAGCCCCATTGGTCGCTGGAGTCAACAGCGGAAGTGGTGTCGTTTGCCCCATCGACTTCCCTCCGGTACTGACACGCATTCACCGGTCAGCTCGGCTACTTACTGTCCCCACCCCGCCGGTTCACGCCTGTAGCTGCTTCTGCTGGTTTATGATCGGCCGTTGGTTCGGTTCCGTGTCTCAGAGGGTGCCGAGCTTGTTGTACCGGGTGTCGCTGATGATGAATCCGCAGGTTGTGTTCGTGCTGGGCGGGCCTGGCGCCGGCAAAGGGACCCAGTGCTGCAAAATCGTGGAGGTACGAGAGATGGAGAGAGAAAGGACAATGGAGACTACAATACTGACTTTGATGGTTAGGATTTAGCATGTCGTGATGGAGATAGTATTGAGCGGATTTCACGATGGTTGTGGGTTTTAATAGCTCAGTTTTTATGAGGCAATGTCTAAATTACATTGACTTCCGGTTGTCCTCTAAAATGAACCTGTCTGTTAGCCAGCTAGCTAGTTAGCCACACAGGATATACAGTTTCTGTGCTGATATACAGGAGACACAAAGTCCCATTTTAATATTTTTAATTCTTCTGAGCTCAAAAGAAGAATAAAATATATAAATATGTTGTTGTGTACTAAAACGCCTCAGCGAACAGGCTAAATGTAATGCTCATTAGCTTCACACACAGCAAACTGGAGACAGCCTATTGACATTTGCTGCATGTTGTAACCTTATCATTGACTCATGTGTGCAGTTATATAATGGACAGTGGTAGTCTGAAGTGCACTTGGATACTCCACAATCACTGTGAACACACAGAAACAGATGGTGACGAGACATTTATTGGCTGAGGAACATTTACCATGGCACCTTTTAGTTTCTCTAATCTGTTTGATGCAATTATGCACTCAGATATATATACTGTTGCCCGCTGTTACTCATCTGCTATGTTGTTATTAATAATAGAGATTGATAAAGATCAGTCTGTAAACTTGGTAGGACTATAGAGCACGGCTGATGTTAAGCAGAGTTAAACAGTCCAATGGTAAAGATTCTCTCTTCATTCATGTCTTCTACATCGTGCACTACACCGAAGAAGCAGTATGGGTTTGACAGAAAGTTATTTCTAACAAGCCACCCAAAAAGTTTGAAAAAGCCAGAACTCTACTCCAGGAAGCTGCTTTGATGTTTGTCTGAAAGTCAAGCTGATGAAGGCTGATGAAGCTGAAGCTGCAGCTCTGCTGGGGGCCAGTGTGGATTCTTTGATGTGTGTTTGACTGAGGGAGAGCTTCTATAAGAGAGACTTAACTCTAACTACTCCTGTTCACGGATGTTACTGGGTGTTGGCTGCCATGCGTCAAATACAGTGGTTAAGCCTGATTGGTAGCAATGCATAGAGGCTCCTTTCATTACGTGCACAAGGGGTTGACTTCTTCCTGGCCTGTGAGTGAGAATAATTTAGTCCTCTCAAATGCAGAGTTTTAGTGTTAATAGAAGCTTTTTGACCAACTGTCACTTTCCCCTCAGCAGATATTGATTCCTGATACTGTTTACATGAGATCAACTTAAAAATTGTTTGTGCATTTTTGTCTCTCAGAGCTACAACTACACCCATTTGTCAGCTGGGGATTTGCTGAGAGAAGAGCGAGCTAGAGAGGGGTCAGAGTTCGGACAACTCATTGCCAACTACATCAAGGAGGGCAAAATTGTCCCTGTGAACATCACAATCAACTTACTCAAGAAGGTATGCACCAAATACAGCCTGTAAATCAGGTTTTTTTTTGCCTACTAACAGGCAAACCCTCATCAGTCTTCCAGGAGTCAGACACTTTCAGTCAGGACCTGTTTGTTTACACAACTGCACTTTTGTCAAGGTATAAAATATAAAAATAAGCAAAGAGTGAAAATTACACTTAAACTTTGATTTTAAATTTTCCCTAAAAAAGCTTTGAGTTTGAATCTACTCTGTTGGTTAGTCATGCCGGTGGCAACTCCTCTTAGCCTATTACTTAATTTACTGGTTATTAAATAGTGACGATGCATTTCTTCAGTCATTTATGAAGTAAATATAGAAGTAATTGCTTCTCCTAGCCTTCTGAATTTGAGGATTTACTGTTTCTTTGTGTTTCATATCATTTAGATTAAAGTATTTTGGTTGTTGGACTGTTGGTCAGGCATAATAAATAATTTAAAGACACTTTAAGCTCTGATAACTTGTGTTATCATTATTTTTTACATATAATAATTCATGAAAGAATAAGCAATGCATGAAGAACCAAAAAAAAACATATTTTTGCTTAGATTTTATTGGTTGTAATCCAAGACCATGTCTGACATGGATGGTTGTTAATGTTTTAATGTTTATAGTGTGTTTTAAAATACCAGTAAAATCACATTTGCACTGTCAGACTGTTCAGTTTTCTTACTTAAGTTTGTCAGCACCTTGATACCGGTAACTGTAATTGGCCGCTCTGGCATCAGGTTCCGATTTGTCCTTTGAATAAACAGCTGCTTCTGTGAATTTGCATTAGGAGTAAAAGGTTTGTTGTTGTTTTCGTCTTATAAGGCAATGTTGGAGACAATGGAGAAAGATGAGAAAAAGTTCCGTTTCCTTATAGACGGTTTCCCCCGTAACGAGGACAACCTTCAGGGGTGGAACACTGTCATGGATGGCAAAGCAGATGTCAAATTTGTGCTTTTCTTTGACTGCGGCAATGAGGTACGTCATGGAAACTAGAAAACTAAAACCCCTTCAGCTGTTTTTAGAAGCATGCAGAGAACTGAGCTGATTTTACAATGAGCACATGACCTCTGTCTTTTTTATCCACAGGTTTGCATCAACAGATGTCTAGAACGAGGGAAGAGCAGTGGACGCTCAGATGACAACAGAGAAAGCTTGGAGAAAAGGTACAGTCCTGAAACACAGACAAAATACTTTGAGTGCAGTTACTGTGAAGGCATACTGCTGTCTTTTACCATTAATTGATTTTATGTACTGATTTTCTTCTGTCTGTAACAAACATGTCTGATCAGTATAGATTTGTCTGACCCATTTAGCCGACTGTTGGATACCTGCACGTGTGTTTTTGACCTAATTTGTGCCTCATTTGAGTCCCCTGTGTCATCTGACCCCAATAACCATGCATGTTTTTCTGTGATGCAGAATCCAAACCTACCTGCAGTCTACACGACCAATCATTGAACTGTATGAGAAACTTGGAAAGGTGCGGACTATAGATGCCTCTCGTTCTGTGGATGAGGTAAGTAAGCATTCATGAACTCTACCCATGGATGTTAAAGCCAGAGTGGCCACAGGATACTCAAACTCAAACTCAACCCAACATAAAAACTTAACTTTGGATTCACTGGCTCCACCTAAAGACAGAAATGATAGGAGGTAGTAATCCTAGTTTTATAAACATCACTTCAGAAACAAAGGTGACGTCCCAGACTGTAAGGCTGAGATGTTGCAGCGCCATTATTGGGCAACAGATGATTGACAGTCATAACAGTTTGGTTCTCTGTGTTTTGAGTTTTTCACCCCTTTCGGTTTTAACACTTTACTCGCCATTAATTCAGAGCGATCTGGGTTAATACTCAAAAAATATTTATGTCTCTGATACAACATTCTTATGTAAGGGCGCCTGCTTTTCTCTGTCAGCGGCCTATAGACAACTGGACATAATGCATGGTGATGCAGAGATGCCTCGTTTGTGTAGAGAGAAGAGAAAATTTCCGGGGTTTTAGCAGAAAACATTAACTTTCTATACTACAAAATGAATCCGAAACTATTTTGATAATGTACTAAACACTTCCTGTATCAAATGCAGAACATTCATTGTTTAATGTCTTTTTTGTCCGGTAATTGAATAAAAGACTGAATCTGTAGACGTCACCTAGAGCACTGGGAAAATTGTGATTCACATTTTAAACTTTTTCTGAGATGTATGTATGAAATGTAATGATTAATTGATTAATAAAAAAGTAATCAATCATGTAAATAATCTTTAGTTGGAGCCCTGCTTCAGATAATATCCTTCAAATGGGAATTATATTAAAACCTGTCTGATGACGTGACTGTTGTTTTTGCCCCGTCATAAAGCTGTTGTCACTTCATGTGTCACCTCATCCTCAAGTCTCTGTAATGATGTTGATGAGTAAAATGTTATCATAACTAATAAGGAAGATGCCCAAAATTACACGTTTAAATGTTGTATGTGTTCTATGTATTTTACTTGTGACCTGAGTTATAAATATGTGCAGCACTCAGGTTACTAAAATACAGTTTTTCTCTTTCAGGTATTTGCTGATGTGAAAGCCGTCCTAGACAAAGAGGGTTGAGTTTCTCCTGCTGCCAACAACATTCATTTACCTTTTAGTAGTTTTCTTTGTATCAACTGCAAGTACACTATAATAAGTTTATATGTCCATTCATATGACTTTTTACTTTCGGTTACTGTTTTTTGTTAATTTTCCATCTCTTTTGTAAATTCTGCACTGGTTGTGAGTGAGAGTACTATATGTATTGGTATGAATGAGTGAGGTAGAAATGCTTAGCAGCTACAGTTTGTCTGCACTGTCTTTCATCGTAGTTTGAGTTGCATAGGAACAAAATATATCATTTGCTTAAAGGAGCACTTTGTTGTCAATCAAATACACTTCTAGTTACTAGAAATCTCTCGAAAAATGGTATATATCACTAATGTCTTCAGAGTATCATGTCATTGGAAGCAGCCATAATGCTTCAGACCAAATAGTTGTTTGACGTAATGACGGCAGACTTAACACTGAACAGCCAATAGCGTCCAAATAAAGTGCATAAAATATCTGTCTCATGTTTAATGGACAGCATTACATGGGCATGACCTGTTGCCTTTGTGCCATGTAGTATTATAAAGTGTGTTTCAGTGAAAGATGGCTCATTCTTCGATGAATATTGACTGACTCTGTAGCAGAACACCTTGTTGTGATTCATCACGGCTATGACATTTGAAACTAGTCTAAACATAAGATAAAACTGAACCTTTTGTTAAATTTGTACTGTATCTGTACCCACTTGAAGGAGGAAAGATAAAACTGAACAGTAAAAACAATTACTTTTTCCCCTTTGTTTTGTTCAGTTAATCTAAAATTCGGAACTATGTCAGGGTTTACTATTTATACTGCATGTGCTTTATTGTTTGTTGTTATTTGTATATTTGACTAGTGGTGGCACTTGGTGGCTTTCAACCTAATCAGTCAGCAGGGGGTGCTGGATATCACTGTGTAATTTTAGCAAGTTTAGTCAAGATTTTATCCGATTTCTTTCTTTTTTTCCCAATTCACTTCAAGCTGGATATTACATGCGAGATGAAAAATGTCTCATTCATCAATAAATAAATAATGAGTGATGTAGTAAATATTTTGACTCCGGTAAATAAGTGCTAAAATATATATAGATATATGTATTTCTACACATCCTACATTTTATTGTTATAGTTTTACAGTCTCACTTTTTAAATTATTTTTTAAATTATACAGTATATTTCAGCAACACATATTATTATATAGATTATATGATTAGTTCATCTGAAGTTTTTCTTTCAATTTAAATTTTTTTTCATGTAATTATTGATGAATAAGTCCTTTTTTGTCCACTTGAAAATTATTTTCCGTACATACAAATAGAGGCTATTTAATGGCCTAACTAAACCATCTGTGCTCCTTAAAATGTTTACCTCAAGTCAGACACCAGGGAGAGCCAAAGAGAAGGTTTAGCATGTATTCTTCACATATACCTGCAGAACCATATCACTTCAAATCAATTAACACAAGTGTTGCATAATGTACATTTTATTTTCATGTAATATATATGTAATCTGCAGTTACAAAGACATTTGCTTACATATTACTAATATTCCTGAGCATTTTTTAGCTTGAGGCCTGGTGTATCTGCATTTTAAGAGCTACACATAACAGATTATCAGCTTCCAAAACAAACAGTACCTGACGTGCATACACATGACAATAGAGAAACGTACCAAATGTGATGTGCATCACAAAAGCGCTTTTAACTATCGGGCTTTTGTTTTGTCAAACTTATAATGTATTCATAGTCTGCAAAGGTCGCCAATATAAAAGTGTGAATGTAAGGCACTATGAATATACTGGTTCATACGAGTGCACTATAATACATAAGGTTAGAAACAATACCATCAATCTTGAATGATCCCGCTGGGGAAAATGGATCAGCACCAACATGTAATACAATACAGCAAAGGAAAGTTAGAATATAAATAAGAATATAGGTCGAATGAACAATTTCAACATGTCAAGAACATTTTAAGTAGATCTATTTGAGTGAAAAGTATGAAAATATATGAATTACAGCATGAGTATGTGCAAAATACCAACAAGAGCCTACAAATGATTGCAAAAAAGAAAATATGTTCATACCAATTATTAAATGAATAACAATCTGTACATATCACAATACGTACCGCAAACTATGAAATAGCAAAATAACAAGCCCTTGTATTACTGACAGTCAGTGAGGCTCACTGCACGTAAGAAAAACAAACTTAACGTAAATATATTTGTACTCTGCCAGCAGATGGCAATCTGAAAATATATTATCTTATTTACAAAAAAACAACCTAATGAAAAATAACTGCATATACTGTGACCACATTACTGGGCAAATTCAAACCAATATCTAAAGCATAACTGTAACAGTGAGTCTCGATCCAAATGAGAAAGAGGACTGTCCTTCAATTCTAACATTCTGTTAAGTGATTTGCAAAACAGAGAAATACCAGCTCAAATTCACATTCAAAATGTACATTCTGTTGTTAGACATTCATTCATAACAAAAGCATAAACTTCTACAACCTTTGAAATACCAAAGAGCTTACATTAAGTAATATGCATCATATACAAATGCATAAAGGGCATAAATTATATATATATATATGTATATCTATATACATATATAGTATTTATGTTTCAGTAAAAAATTTAAATCTTTTTGACAACATGGCAGCCGATGCAAAAGGAAAACAAAACCGACAGACGGGACCGCAGACAGGCTCAGCAGGAGCTCACCAGCCCTGTGCTGATGTTGCTGGGCGTCCTGTGATACTGAGCCTTGGTGTTAGTGACTGCGCCGTGCTTCTGTCGCAGGTGAAGCCTCAGCTGACTCTTGTGTCTGAAGTGGAGGTCACATTTTTCACACTGAGGAAAAGGAAAAATTATTTAGAATCACTTTTCAAATGGACAGTGTGACGCACCAGCTCAGTCCACAGCTATACGTCATAGCCGCTCCAGGATTACTACTCAGGACTTAAAACTATTGATAGGCCCACTGATCATGAAGGAGAAGGGATTACTCTCTTTTTAGCCAGCAGACACAGTGGATAAGGAGGTAGGACTGACTAGGAAGCTTACATGATAAGGCTTCTCTCCGGTATGAATACGCATGTGGCTCTTGAGCGTCTGAAGGTGGCGGAAGTGCGTTCCACAGATCTCACAAGGGTACGGCTTCTCTCCTGTGTGAATTAATACATGGGCACGAAGATGGGCCACCTGCAGGACAATGATATGATGTATTAAAACACATACACTTAAAGGCTGCAACGCTCTCCTGAAGATGTGGCTATGATTTTTTTTTTCTCACCTGGACAAATCTGGAGCCGCATGTCTCACACTTGTATGGCTTTTCTCCAGAGTGGATCCGGGTGTGGGTCTTGAGGTTGGCTGGTCGGTTGAACTGGGCACCACAGATGTTGCAGCGGTAGGGCTTTGAACCTTAAGAGCAGCAGGTTGTGCAATTAATGACACAGTCACATCCATTAAGTTAATTTGATGCCACTTATAGGAATGCTTAATCTTACCGGTGTGAACGGTCTTGTGGCTGGCCAGGTTGCCCTTGTAGCGGAAGGCAGCCTGGCAGCAGTCGCACTTGTATGGCTTGTCACTGTGGACCTGGACCATGTGGTCTTTTAGGGAGTCTTCCTCTATGAACTTGGAGTCACATCCGTTGCAGAAGTAGGTGTTGTTTTCTGTAGAAAGAAGCAATAAAAGCGAAGCGAATTAAAATTATTTTGTTTAAAATAATCCTGCCAAATCACTGGTTTTAATTTATATACAAAATAATAGTATGGCACTTGTGTGAGTCCACCTACCACAGCTGGAGGAGGAGTACTCTGAGTGTAGTTTGGTGGTGTCATCTCTGCTGTATGAGAAAGGAGAAAGGTGACCCACTTCCATGCACCGGGGGCTGTCGCAGCCACAGGAGGAGCATCTGCGGTTGCTGCACAAAGAAACACGACCAGCGAGTTAATATAAAGTTTAGTTCTTCTTTTCTATCATTGTTCTCAAAGTGAGCTGAAGGTTTACCTGATGCTGCTACAGGTGCTGCTGCTGCTGCAGCTGTCCATATTCTGCGACATCAGAATTTCTTCTCTGTGCTCGCTGGCTCCCTCTTCTGCCTGGACCTCACAGTGTCTACCCACTGCACCACTCCTGCAGGGGCTCGGGGTAGGGGACATGGCCGAAGCTTCAGCGCTGCCTCCCTGAGCCTCCTTTTCATTCTCATCGGGAGCTTGGTTCATAACGATCAACTTGTATTTCTTCCAGTTGCGGGCCTTGGCGTCTTTGGGACAGTCTGAGGGCTGTTTGAGGCTCAGTGTGGCGTTTCTGCTGCTGTTAGACTCAGTGGGCGAGTTTGGTTGGCAGTCAGATCTGAGGGGGCTCTGAGGGCTACAAATCACACCTTTGATAAAACCTGGAGACAATCTTAGGCAGCTGGTCTGTGGATGTTGAATGCTGTCTTCCTCCATTGGAGTATCGGGCTTTTGAAGGCTCCCGTTGGCTCCTGCCGGTCGGATGATAGTGGTGGGGAAACTGGGGTGGGATGGAACAGCGTGGGAGATGATGGTAATGGACTCATTGTGAGCCATGTTGGTGCTGGGTACCTGTGAGCATCTTTTCTGGGACAAAGTGCCCCCTTTGGGAAGGTCGCTGACCACATGGGAGGCTTCTAGCTTCCCGGCAGGGGCATGGAGGTCTCCATAGACGTGATAGGAGCCAGAGGTGTTAATCCCCCTGAAAATATTGGGGATGTAGCCCTTGCAGTCCTGGAGAGGGGGTGAGGTCGATGTGTGGTTGTTTTGAAAGTCTGGCTCTTTTTTATCGACAAGCTTCAAAGCAGGGATCTCCTTAGCCAGATGTAATGAGTTGATCTGTACCTCTTCAACATTAACAGACTGATGCCTGCAGAAACATATTCAATAAGTTAGTGACTCAGATCTCTTTAAACATTAGAGTGCTTCTTGTCATTATTTTCTATTTTCCTTTACCTGGACTTGATGAATCTATGGCAGGTGTCGGCCACATGTTCCATCTGCAGGTAGATGGCTGTGTTCATGGTGGCCAGGACCAGACTGTCCTTAAGGTTCAGACAGGATGTGTACATAAAGTCCAGCAGGATGGAAAAACCCTTGGGGTCCACTTTGGGGTCTAAGCTGATGGCACTAAGGTTTGAGTTCTCAGGGTTCATGAACACAGAATAAAAGAAGCCGCTGTAAGAGAATAAGAGAGAGAGGGGGAGACAGTGTTGAGCATGTGCACAGATGAGAGTCATTAAATACAGAAAATTAATTTATTTGGTGAAATTATATGGTGTGGCTGCGTCAGGGACGGTGAATCACTGAACTAAGAAATATTAAATATGGTCTAGAAATAGCACCCCTTCATTAGGTACAGCTACTGTGTCACATCTCATGATGGTGCGTACCTGCAGGCCACCAAGATGGCCTTGTGAGCATGAAAATGCAGTCCGTCCACCTGTATGGTGACATCAGTCAGGATGTTCCTGCTGCGAAGGCGGTTGAAGTTGAGCAGGACGTCACCTGCGTGGCGTGTGAATTGAATGCAGCCATCTGCAGTTGTGGCCATGCTGTCCGAATCTGAGCAAAGGCACAAATAATAAATAGTGTATTCATAATGAGTGACTCTAAAGGCACATAAGAGACATCAATATCAACCATATTTTCAAGTTAAAAGTTGCATTAATTTACTACTTAATAATAACATATATTTACAATAAAAAGTGATATTAGAGATACATTTTATTTTGCAGCTCATTTGGACTTTAACTTTGCAAAAGCAAAATCAAACTACAAACCAAAATGAAGTAAAATGCAATAAATTATAGACAAATGAAGACTCTTATTATGCATGATAATCAATAATAAATGATATTTCATCACCTCCGTCCGGCTCAGCTAATACAAGCCACCTGTCTCCAGGCCTTATAATCAAAACAAGCTTTTGAACCTGACAAGTGTCCTGCCTGTGTTTTATCAAGAGGCGGCGGCATTGCAGAGCGAAAAGTAAAAGGTGGACTGACTAAACCTGTTTTGGTCCTTGCCTTACTTCTTATGGGACCTTAATGGCGGCGTTATTACACAATCGACATGTTATTACTGAGAACTGTCTCGTTATTTCTGTGGCCCATGTGAAGCACAGACATTAAACGATAAAACGAGAGTATAACAGTGTAATCAGTGCAGTGTGTGTGTGTGTGTGCAGGCTGACAGCGGAGCACACACACACACACACACAGCTCCTGGCAGCCTGTAGGTTGTAAACGTGTTTGACGTTGAGCACATTCCGTCCTGGCTGCTCAGATTAGGTTGCCAGTACACAGAGAGGTTTCCTGTTCCCCCGACATAAGTAGAACTCATCTTATTTAACCCATTAACATGTACTCCCCTCCCGCTAAGCCAACAAATCTCTCAAGTTATTTTGTAAACCGCAAAATATCAAGACGGAGACAGCACGATTTATTATGTAGGACGTGATTTCAAGGAGTGGTTTAGCTTGTTTGCTGCGGAACTTCGGCTGTGAGCCACCGAGCAGGCCAGCACAAATCCGTTCAAGTTCAGATAAAAGTGTTAAAGCTGTCATGTCTGGAGTTTGTTTGTCTTTAAGTGTTTCCCCGGTTAGAAACTAATGGCGAGAAGCTGTCGGCTCTGCGCTGGAGACATTTAGTGAAGTGAAAATGTTAAGTGTGTGTGTCGAGAAAAAAAAAAAAAAGTAATGCGCAAAGAGAAAATTAGAGCTGTCTGAAGCAGACCGGCCGAGCCTGTTGAGCCACTTTTACACGCCTGTCATATATAAGCATAAAAAGTTAAACAAATAAGAATGTAAGTAAAAACAGCTGTCTTGGCTAAAAGGTTAACGTCGCCAAACTGCAGGTTGTTTCAGTCTTACAGCCGACATTAAAGCCTACTTATGAAATGTAATCCCCACACAGCCTAAAGTCGCACTTCCGTCTCAAAAACCAGTCAAAGACAATGCAGCTGTCAATATCTACTCAAACATTGCTCCAAATCTGTTAACATTAGTTCACTTCTAGCTCAAGGAATCACGTAATAATGGGTAAAAAACGACAACAACACAGCCCATGAGCAGCCGAGGCGGCCACACGAGCATCTGCTACTTCACTACACTTCTGACCTAATGCTGAGAAAATAGGAAGGAAAAAAAGTCACCTTGTAAAAGTTTCCTCGAAACTCTGTGCATCACCAGTTCTGAGAATCCAGTTCTAAGAAACACAGCAGCTCAATTCTCGGAATTTCAACACCGGGCTGTACCATTATCTGCGGGGCGGGGGAGCCGCTCACCGCCACAGGCATTATTTCAGCCCCGCGCCGCCCGTCTTGTGCGGTGTAACGCGTGGCGGCTCGGTTACGACTGTTACTTAAATATGTCTGTGGTATTAGTGAGATTTTATTCATGAATTAGTTTGTTTCGTGGTGACTTTAATCTCCCCGCGCGGTGGATGGGTCCAAGTGCAAGGTCAGCTGACCGAGTTAAAAATACCGTGGGGAATATGAGAGCATGTTGTCGCTGTAGACCTGCCTGAGGTGCCACGAAGAGTTGAGAAAAGTCAGTCATCTTATCTTCTACTAATTCGAAATACAATATCCCCCTTTTAGTGTTTTTTTCTTTAACATTTCTTAACCACATGTTTGAGTCTGTCATAAGTGTTTTATTTCACGTTTTGCCCGCTCTAAATAGCTGCACTTCAGCAGCCAGTTAAAGTTGAAATGCTGATTAAACTGTAGCTTCATCTGTTTAAAACTGATCAAGAACACTTATGAGTGAAACACTAATGTCTATGCTGGAATATATATGTCTATACTTTATTTATATCCTTAAGTAGAATATTTGATTGGCCTGGGAAATTCTGCAGTACTGATGATTTATTGTGATCTCACAGAGTGTGAGTGTGTGTCCTGTATTACATACACTGCTATGAAGCGTATTTTTAATGTGAGGCATACAGGTTATAGAAAGTGTGTGTGTGTGTGTGTGTGTGTGTAAAGTCCTGAACTCTCCAAAAGGTTCACTTGCACTCATCTGTGTTCCCACCACTTCCTGTCTCGCCATTGCAGCTATATTTTTATTCTGGGTAGCAAAATCCTGAGTACTTACCAATGAAAGAGTCAACAAATCAGGAACAAACTGCTATTTAATGAAAAACTAACAGGACGTTCCTGAATAACCCTGACCCAAGAACTACTGTACGTAGTCAATCATCTATGATAATGACGAGATAATGGAGAACAGACTCATATATAGTGTACTATGTTACTGGGCCTGTGTGGAACATGTTCTTAATGACTCACTCATGACTAACTTCAAATCAGCTGCTACATGGCACAAATCAGCATTGCTAATTGCTAATTATGACGACCTCGTATTTTTTACTATTTTTGTGTGTGTTTTTACTAGTTCCTTAGAAATTATTCAATATCCTGTGTGTCTTATGTAAAGTGTTAGCATAATCTAATCTATAACCTATTATTATGTTATGTTAACTTTATGTTAACATCAGCTCCTCTCTGCATAGTATATTTTGAAGTTAATCTCTGAATATGATGAGCAGGCTTTTTTTTTAAAAATATGTGCATGTGATCATACCTTTTCTAACAAATTATTAAGTGTCACTCATTGCTTTTGTGTTTTAAATTCCCTTTGTGTTTAATTATGGCACAATATAAGCAAGCACATATAACATGACAGTTTTTATCACTATTTCACTTCCATTTATATCTAATGTAAACCACACAAACTGTGTTTTCAGGTTGTTTGTGAATGTATAGAATAACCTTTCAATCTCACCGGTGAGCTTTATTGAGGCTTTGCTAAACAAACATTCAAGCAGGTTGGACCAGTGGTAGGAAAAGAAAGAGAACTACAGCTAGTAATTGTGACTTCACTGAACATGTCAGTCAATGAAATAAAACATTTAGGCTTGATCATAGAGTGTGGACATTCACGTTTATTTTGCATACAGTACATTGTACACTGTACATTCAGTCAATATGTGATCCAACAGAAGGCTTGTGCATATGATGATCAGATGCTCATGTTGGCACAGCAAACAACTGATGGCATTAAGTAGAAAAGAGTTAAAATTAGATTAAATTGTTCCCCAAATATTATGCTAATGCAACATTATCACCCTTGCTTGCATCTACATTTAAAAGCAAATTGAGCATTTAGCAGGAAGCAGAGTCATCAAATCTTTATTTTGTATGTGTTGCAGAAAATATCAACTCTCAGACTGAATCTCAACGGGTCTAAATTACAGCTGTACAGGTGGCTATGGCAACAAAGAGGTCTATTTCTAGTTAATGTTTTCACTCGAGATGTTTTTCCCCTGCGGTTATCTTTAGTGGCCCAAGTTTCTGTGGGTTGTTCACCTTCACATCCTTTGAAAGAAGCGATGTTTTCTGTTCTGAATAAGAAAAGACAAAACTTGTTCAGTCAGTAGGCGAACCTGGCAGAAAATAAATGTCTGATTTCCTGGTTTAGTTGTTTATTTGCAGTCAAGAGGATGCATAGATTTGATCAGTCAGCCTTTTCCTTGCTTGTATCAGTGCAGCATCTTTAAAGTCACATTAGGGGTTTAGTGCAGTGCAATAGCAGATAAGTCAGAGCAGATGTGGAGCAAACAAACTGCTGTGTGCGGTAGATGTCGTACATTTAGGAGTCTAATCAACATAATCACACAAATATGGTGCTTCTGGTTGGTTTCACAGAATAACAAAAAATCTGTTATTGCAATTGTTCACAGAGATAAACACAGGTTTTGTACACTGGGTTAAATAGTTGAGTAAAGGAATTAAAGGGGCACTCCAGTGATTTATTATTGCACTTCCATAATGTTGTGGGGCTTTCAAGAGACAGATTTTTAAAAGAACGGTCACAGTCAAAGCTGAAGAGACTGAGATATCCAGACTTTTAGTACCAAATACTGGATTCTACATTTCCCATGATGCAACTTGATAGTGTCTGTGCTTCTCCTTTCCAGATAAATTATGACTTCTTTCAAAGTCCAGTCTTTATTTTTCTTAGAAATTTGTAGTCTCCAAGCCCACTACAAAATAACTCTGATGACATTACTATGACATCAGGTTTATTTTCAAAAACTTTAGAAAGCGCCACAAAAGCTACAGAGAATATGTTCACTAGCCGTGTTTCCATCCAAATGTTTAGCAAATTTAAACCAAAAAGGAGTTGGTTCATCATGATTAGCAGTAGGTGGCGGCAATTGTCCAGTCAGGAAACCAGAAGAAAAAGAACAAGATGTAATAAAAAGTGCGCTAATCAAACCACAAACAGTAAAAAATAATGCATTTGTTTCATGAATTAATGTGAGGAAGCTATCATTAGCTCTGTGTGGAGTGATAATGGATGTACTATAGAGCAATGGGAGCGATGGGCAGCCGTGAGTTAAATGTTCACTGTGTCAGATCCATGTCCCATTAGGCGTATTTATTCTTTTTTTTTACAAATGTTGCTGTTTCCATCAACCTTTTCTAATGCAATACATCAAAATTCGCATAAAAATACGTTGATGGAAACATGGCTACTGAGTAGCACTTACAAGTGAACTAATAGTTATGAAATGCCCATTTAAACAGCTTTTTAAAACCACAAAAGTTGAAGAAAGAACAACATAAAAACATGCTGTTTATTAATGATTGTGTGTGTCTGTTTGCCATACATCAAATCTTTTTTTCATTTCCAGCGTGGCCCAGCTAAAGAATGCATGTCATGAAAACAACACTGACTGGGATTTTGCCAGCCAACCCTGGAAAAGATTTGTTGCTGTTCCTGTCTCTTTCTCCCCACCCCCTCACATGAACTCCGCTGACCCGGGGGCCCTAGACTCAGACGGATATCAACGTGCTTGTCCCAAAACATGACCCAGGCACATGGTTGCTTGACAAGGATCAAAGGTCACATCAGTAAAATATGAGTCTTAAACTAGTTCAGTCTTCTCCTCCATGTGGCCTGAGGAGGGAAGTAGTCATTTCAGTTCAACCAAGAGCATGCACTTGAATTTGGGGAGCAGCATGCACGACAGAAAAAAGTCTTGCAAGGTGTACCTGTGTGTGCAAGATTTCATAAAAACTCCACAGACATGCAGAAAAAACCTAAAAATATAAAGCTTGTTTATGATGATCAAAGCGTATGAGGTAAAACGAGACGGCTGAAAATACCTGACCCGTATTTATATATAGCTCAAAGTTCAGTGTCATTTTTCAGCAGCTGTTGATGAACTATACACTGCATAACCCATGAAACACGGAATATAGAAAGTGCATGTGAGCTAAACATAGGGAACTTTGATCTGCTTTCAATCTGTCTGTGTGCGACTTACTGAGCAGTATATATTTAAACTGCAGGTGGTAGGCCTTCTTTGCATAATAATTGCTGAACTGCATGTGACCCTGACTCACCAAATACACTGTGGTGTCAAACTGCCAATAATCCATGGTCCTTCAAAGATAGTGGGGTAATATTTTACCTGAAGTGTGTGCGTGTGTGTGTGTGTGCACGAGTTGTCTGGTTATCTGTCTATTGTTGTTCTTGAATCTTAATCTCAATGAGAGTATGGATAACCTGAGAGCACAGTAGGGCTGAGTCATTTTTCAGGTAAACATACCCATATCTGAAATCAATATGTTTGGGTTTAAAAAAAATACTGATTGCTAATTGAAAACACTAGGAAACTGTAACTGACATTTTAACTACTGTCTGACATTTTATAAAGTAAACATCAAGCAAAAATGGCTTTAATTAAAACAATTGTTAGTTACCTCACTAAGACACCTAAATTGGCTTACAGAACTAAATCAAACAACTCCTTTTACTGCTAGTCCTACGGCTGCTACCATTATGCATACAGCAGCATTCTGACCACGTTTTTTAACCACGTGTGGTAAAATTAAACATGTTTTAAGATGTGCTTTGGTCAAGTGAAACTTGGTTAACTCTATCTCTCAGTATTTCAGAACACATTTTATCTTCATATCCTCTGATGTCGCTTTCTACAGTTGAAGATCAGTTTATATTAGAGCAGAGAAAAGTACAGTTTTTTCCTTCAACATCAAACAGGAACCCTGCTCTTCATTACTTTCATATCTGTGGTTTCCACAGCTTGGCTCTGTACTTCTCTGGTGCAAACATTAGCCTACTGAGTTCTCTCTCAGTGTTTGTGATATGACTTATGTACCCTGCGTTTTGTATTCCCTCTTTGTATTGTATGTTTGGGTGTTTTGTTTTTTTATTGCTAAAAGGGTCCACCTCATTTTATGGAGCTTTTGTTTTTGTTACAGGTGCACAGAGAATTTTAGCACTGGAAGGATGTCAGAGCATTGCTGTTACATCCTGGTTCATCTGAGCACAAGATCATAACAGCAATGAATTTGCAAGAGCAAAGTTAGTGAAATATGTTGCAGGCAAGTTAAGAAAAAGTAACCATTCATTAAACATTAATTTAGATTCAACATTCCCACTGTACAATGAGTTCCTGACAGTGTTTGCTGAAGTAAAATGAGGCCAGTCTGCAATGTTCTTCAACAACGACCAAAATATAAATCACAATATTGGATCGTCTCATTGGTTTCAGATCATTTGAGGACAACAGCTCATGTCCTCGTGGTCCAACCTTGAATAAAATGCTTAAAGGGGATACATGAATGGTGGCTTTGTTGCACAAAAGCAGAGAATGCATCCTTAGTTGTAAGTGGCTAAATGGATTATACATGCAGAGGAAAGGTCAACTCTAAGGACCACCACATGCATCTAGCCATATAGAAAGTGATGTGTCACTGCCTGACACTCACTTTTTAGTAGAAGTTTATTACATTAGAAGAAGTTTATTTATTACAAAGATTAAAGTTAGCACCGGCCTAACAAGACCACATTTGCCATATCGTTTAATCCACACTTTGCTTTAATGTCCACTATTTGATCCTGTTTTGTAACCCTGTTTTGAATATGAGCTGTATAAATAAAGATTGTTATCATGATACCAAGGATGGAAAAGTTCTGATGTTAATAAGCAGCCAATTCCTACTTGGAGGGGGGGTCAAAACAGCTTTACTGTGGGAAGAATTCAGCATCATCTAAAGTGACTAAAAACACTTTGGATCTCTGTGTCAAAATTTGCTATATAAATAAAGTTTTACTTACTATATGGACTGTGAGGAAACAAATGTGCAAAGTCAATACAAACAAGCATTGCAACACTGTCACTACATGTTATCTGTGGAAAAGTACCAGGGTACACTGTGTCACCATGGCAGATTCCCCTGTTGTTTTATGGCAAAGCCTCGGGTAAAAGGACGGGGGAGGAGCAGGGCTGTATAGAAACAAGTGGTGTGTGTGTCAGTGTGTGTGTGTGTGAGCATATGTGTGTGAATGCATATGATAGAATAAGGGGAGGTTATTAATGTGATCCTGGGTGCCTCTCCAGCAGTTTAGCTTTGGAAATTTACCTTCACAACAGAGCAGATGGGAAAATTTGGATGAGGAAAATGACCACGGTCAGATTTAACCTCAACATGTGGTTCAGAGTGTCCTGACAGCACCTCGGCTACTGACAGGGCAACAGAAGATGAGAGTTGTTGTACCGGGCAGCTCCCAGAGGTCAATGTAGAAGTGTATGGAGGTGCTGAAAATGTGTCTTTTCTGCTGTAAACGTGCAGATCAGGCTGTCCTATTGCAGCATTCACAGTCATGAAAGAGTTGGAATTTGTTATTTGTAGTCATGTTATTTAAAAACTCTTTTATAATAAAGTCTGCACACTTTTTAAAGGAGAAAAAAATAGTAAGTTTGTCTATGTGTGTATATCTGCTAATACACTGTCCTTATCTGCTGCATACTGCTACATACTGTAGGAGATAAGGAAGTGCCAACAGTCAACCAACCAGTCAGATGCACATCCAATGCATACAATTTTGCTTGATTTCAGATATGTTACTATACGATTTTACGAAGCAGAATTTCACTGCACTCCATTGTTTCCCTATTTCTTTGTTTCCCCAACACTGTGCTGTTTTGCCCATTGTGATAACAAAACCAGTTTGATTTGTCCTCTTCTTCCCAGAGATACGTTTAAAAACACAACACAAACCGAAGTGGGCAGTTGTGTGAATGTCACTGAAATCTAAACAGTGTCTCTGGATATTGTTGGAGCAGCCTGCTGGTTTTTGTGCATGTTTGCTCTGCATTTTGTAAACTACACAGGAAATGCTAATGTGGGACTGCAGAAAAAAAAATATTAGAATAAAAATCCCAGGCTGACTCTGAAATTATTGTGAATGAATTGAAAATACAATTGAGGGCATTTAATGATGTATGGCCAAGATTTTGTTCAGAGAGCGAGAACATTAAAGTTACTATTTCCTTTACATATTCCACATACTGTACAGTTGTGGACTAAGATGCCTTTTCACCTACATGTTTGGCATTATTTTACTAACAAGCTGCATATATATTTACAGGATATAGATTAACTGAGCTGTAATACAGCACTATGTTTTTGTTCAATGTGTATCTAAATCAGTAATGTCATTTAGATAAAGGAATTAAATGCGGTTTACCACAAAGCAAAATATGGTATGAGACCATGTCATTGATGATGAAAAGGGTCACATGTCAAAAAGAGTGCTTAAACATGTTCCACTGTATTGCAGCTGCGCAGTGACATGAGGCCATAGTTTGTGATGTTATATTGGATTGAATTATATTAAGTGTATTGCCTTTAATAATATAATGACCCTTAACAAACAATAATGCACCACTGTCATCAAAGAACCCCATAATGATGCATCAACTACTTTCTGACTAGGCTTCACAAAGGGAGGATTGTATTTCCTGCTCCATATTGTTGGGATGTTATTATTGTATGTGCTCCCTAAGCAGTTCACCAGAGTGCAAATGATCGCTGCTCGTTTGTGAGTAATTGTAGTCAGGTGACCTCCTTTGAGAAATACAGCAATTGTTGTGCAGTGATTCATTCATATAAAATATTTATACCCAAAGAGGTTTGGATTTCTTTGACTTACTGTATGTAATAGTAACATTATTTAGATCATCATTATATAGGTTCATATGGCTCAAAAAATCCACTGTATGAAAAGTGAGTGTGCGCAAACCTACAAAGGGCAGAAATGTTGCTGATAGTACCTTTGAAGTTAGCTGATAAAGCTAATAGAGCAGGAAGCTAATACTATTTGTAGTCTGGCCGCCATGCTGCAGCCACTGAGGGACTTGTCATATGACCAACACACTGATTAGCAGCTAATTTGGATGTGATGTGTGAATTACATAACCTCTGTGAACTCTGAAGAAGCTGGCGATTCAATCTCGTCCCATGCTGGTGAGTCAGTGAAGAAATACTGTCTTTCATAGCAGACAATCTAAATGGGGTTGGAAGAGGGAGGAAAGTCTGCATACCAAAGAAGAGTGAAGTGGGAACATGGAGCTCTAAGGACAGGCAAACATTGTTGCTATTTGGTAAGGTTATACAACAGATATCTCAAGAGATATTCTTGCTTTTGCTGTCAGTCAAAAAACATTATTACAGCAGGTAATTCCAACTAAGGGACTGTATGAAAATTATTGGGGTGAATATCCGCAATATCTGCACAATATCTCAAAGTACTTACATTCATTAATACCATTACAGTTCATTTTGCATTAATAACTAAAACTGTGCAAAGAATTTTAGATGGTGTTTTCATATTTAAACCTTAATATGTGAATGGAGTAGTAATCGTTTTCACATAGACAGCAAATCACCTAATAGAAATGAACAAATGCCAGAATATTCCTGCCTTTTTATTTCTGAAACAAGAGTCATTTAATATGACACATTTACATTATTATTTGCATATTTCTGAACCCTCCCCTCTCCTAATCATTTATCTACAGTCAATGTCAGTGTCAATGAACTTTGCTCTCCACATTTAAAAAAGTAAATTTATAACACAAAATAAAATGCTATTCTTTATCAAATACATGAAATTGCACAACCCTGCTGATCTCAGACCTTGACATAGAAGAAGAAATAATAATAATAATCACAGAGTAATGATTTGCTTTTCTTCTGAAATGCTGAGAAGAGGAGGAAAAAAATTAAATTACATTGTAACCATAGTAATCGATCCCCCACGGCTTCCTCTGTGTGATGTCTGACATTTCCACTTTTTATCATATATCTTGCTGACAACATCTCCCCTGTTCATGTTGTCAGTAGAAACTGCTGTCAGGTTCGGCTACCTGCTGGTAACCAAAAAGCATTTCATGCATGTTCAAGCCACAGAGCCTCGACTTTAAGCAGGGGTTTGCATTTGAAGCATGAGCCATACGACATCATCGCATGCTGTTAATGTGCATGTTATCCCGTCTCTCTCTATTGGATGTTGCCAGGAGATCAGCCCAGCAGCATGTTAATGGTGGACAAATGCATGATTAGGGCTGTCTCTTAGTTACCCCTGTTGATGTCTATCACTTTGTAACCTGAGAGTTAGATGTGTTTCATTGAGCCTAGCTGGTGCAAAATGACCCATTGCTATTGTGATGGGGTGAGATAATCTCTTATCTAAAACATGAATTCTTTTCTTCATGGCAGCTTTAGCACCAACAGAGACGTCCAGGTTCTGACTGTGAGTTTCTGTAGTCCTTGTTTTCTCTCTCTCTCTCTCTCTCTCTCTCTCTCTCTCTCTCCGTTTGCAGTACCAGCACCTGAGATAAGAGCTTGCGAGTGAACAAAACAAGAAGGTGCATTATCCTCTCACTAAAGCACGTTTGGAATATGAGTGTTGTTTGGTCTTTTCAGTTGCTCCAACAACTTGTGATTTATTACACGTTCTAAAAGGGAAACATCTGCCTTTGAAAAACAGGTGAAGGAACAAACAGGCACTGCAGTGGAGGTATTTGAAAATGGGGTTAATGTATAACCTAAGTCAATGCTAGACAGATGGGTTTTTAAAATCTTATACTGCTGTTTAGAAAATAGGATATTTCCCAGCAGCAGTTATCTGCCCCTCTCTGCAGGGCTCTGTGGGGGATTCACGTGGCTTGTTTTTTTGCCTGACAGTTATAATATATGTGCTTTCAGTTTCAGGAATGCTGCTGCAACTTGGAAAGAAGTGTCACTCAGAGCAGATGTTATGCTTTTAATCATCCATATTGCACTGAAGCTTTTGATGTTTTAGTACTTGGATTCTTCCTTACACACCAAATGCCTTTGTGTTTTCAACATCCAACTTGCTCTGGGAAAACTGCAGAGGAAGTTGAGTTAATTTATCAATGAAATAGGCTTTTACATTACTATGGTCGTAAAGAAAAATCCACTCTGGTGCTTTGCTTTGCATCTATTTATCTATATTTTTCAGTAAAACAAAGCTTGTTTTGTTACAATACACTTCTAACAATAAAATATGAGAATGCAGTTGTGCTGTCTTGCAATTTGTTTAACATTTTCAAACAAATTTCCCCCCGGGGATCAATAAAGTATTTCTGATTCTGATTTGTTTAATTTTTCATAATTACTATTGTATTGTCTCTTTGCATTCGTCTCCACCAATTTCTCTTTACAACAGATTAAGGAAGATTTAGATATTTTTGGCAAATCGCTTTCTTTCCATGTACGGTAAATATGAAGCTACAGCCAGCAGCCGGTTAGCTTAGCATAGCATCAAAACTTGAAACCAGAGAGACACAAGGGTGGTATCAATCTTCTCATCTAAATCTCATCAAGTGAACAGGCGTATTTTCCCAAAATGTTGAGCTATTCCTCTAAACATGCTGTATTTTGAGGTGCACTTAAACTCAATACTCAGCTATTTCTATATTTTAGTGTTTCATTTAACACAATCATCAACACATTAATTTTCAGCAAGCTATCATCAGAGTACCAGGCTTGAAGTTGTTTTGCAGTGATGTGGTTAGTCCACTGTTTCGCAAAGCCAAAATAACAATTGTGTCAGTATGAAGAAAATATAAGTGAGGTCCATAAGATCTATGGAAATCTGAAAAGAGTGAAGCCATGGATAACAACATAGCACTTTGAGGAATTGGATCCCAGCAACCAAAAACCTCAATGAAACAAAACTTGACCAAAAAAATTCAACTTGTGCAGCATGCAGGCTGTGGTCGTTGATGTTCTGGGATAGGAGGCATGGCTCATTAACTTATTGTTTAGTGTGACATAAAAGTTCCTTGCAGTTGAAGTAAAAACTCAAACAGTTTGCATTCAAAATCAATGATACTTTACTGAACTTATGTCAGATTAACTAATATTTATTGTTGCATCAGTGCTGTTTGGCAGTGAGGTAGCTTGACCTTGTGTCTTTTACATTTTGCTCTGTTCGAGTGGCTCCTGCACACAGACATATAAACAAAGCACTGAGTCTATTTTTATTCCTCTGTAAAGTAACTTGGAGACACTATTATTGTCACTTTTACTATTGTGGTCATAAAAATTTGCAAATGTTGAATCTTTTTCTCTGTTATCTACTGCTGCTGTGCTCTCCCATTATGTAGCACATTGTTTATTGTGCTGTAAACAAGCTTTTTATGTAACTGTAATAACCCTTTCCTCGGAGGCCACCATGATATACTCTGTTTGCCTTGTGTCAACTATGGCTCACATTCCCACCATTCAAGGTCAGGCTATACACTGAGATGGTAAATCCGGTTTGAGGACTATGACCTGAAATATGATATTGTGTGCTACGTGCTGCACTGTTTTGTCCTGCAGTGTTGAATGGAAGCTTTCTCTCTTAATTACAGACATGTTTATGGTATTGAATATTGAATATACCTAATATAGGTATGGTTGTATTTTGCAGGCTGTGTAGATTTTGCATGTCTTTATGTGCATAAATGGTTTCAAGTACAAGTTAAAGAGTACTCTAATGTGATCATTTTGATGATAGTTTGGGGAACTTCAAGAAAGAACCCAATCATGTGAGTGCAGCCTCGTCACAAGAGTACCTTTCACACTGGGGTCAAAGGATAGAATTCCAGGTCATCTCTTTGGTTTCACAAGACTCGCCAAGGCACAACCACAAGTGTAACCCGAGCTAGAGGTAAACAACTGCTCTACACGGGAGTGACGGGGAGGTGTGAAAGAGGGTAGTGCTGTACGTGAGACAAATCATCGGAGGTTATTTGGGTACCAGCAATGTCGTAGGAGGGCCTGCTGTCTGAGCCGTGCATTTGACACCTTCAGGTGACAGATTTCCAGGACTAGTCAGTATCCTGCTTGGATTAGTTTACTCAGAGATGCAGTAACATGGACAAGAGACAAGAGGGAGGAAACATAATAACATCACACTTGTGCTAAAGACACTGGCCCCTGGCTGTAATCCACATTGATCACTACTGTGTGAATGAAGGCATCACAAAAGGTGACATTTTCTGCTGTTAATTTATTATTTCCTGACTGCAAATATTAATTTTAAACAAAAGCAAAAAATGGTGAATACAATATTGCAAAATTACATAACTTTTTTCTTTCTTTCTTTGAATCGTTTGTCTTCATACAAACAGGTACACAGCAATCCCATCAGAGCTTAACTTTTGCAAGGAATTAGGGTCTCTATTTGTGGGTCCAGTCTCGGCACATGTTCTGTGAGACCTGATGATCCAGGTCAAGCATGCAGTTCACAGTCTGCACACAGGAGATCTGGGTGGATTGAGAGATCACATTCCTCTGCCAGGACACAGGAGAGGATGGAAACCATCTCATACAGCCCTGCTTCATTTGCCCATTGGGTTGAAAACACCCTTTAATTATACTGGCATTTATTGTGGTTGAATATATTATATGTTACAGTCATAGAAAATGATTTCAATATTGCTCACTGCTTCAGAAGGTGGAGAGGTACATAGAGAGAGAAGGGATGAGATGTTTAGGATTTGTGTTTGTCAGAATCTGGGGAAAATAAACTTTTATAAGACTTCACCAAAGACTAGAGTCACAAAACAGGCAGGCAAAAGTTTTCATCTGAGAAAAGATCTGCTAAATAATTTTGTCTATGATAGGTGTTATTCATCTATTAATTTCACAACTGTGAGAGAAAATGCCATTTACAGTGTGAAATCACATTAAAGTCATTGCTGCAACACTAGTTAAGGGTTTATGCGTTACATTAAGTCGACCAGCAAGATGTGTATTTTACTGTAAGCTAAAGCTCCCAATCTGCCTTTAGAGAGCAAATGAGACAAATGTACAAACACAATATTCATTACTGCATTGTAACATGTTGACAACTGAACAAACAGTACTTCTAGAGAGGGGCATGCAAAGTAATCCCTGTCCCAAATATCTAGAGTTATTTAAACAACATCAGGTTTTTGCTGCACCCATGCACCTCACACGTTTTATATGGTTGAAATAACGGTTATCTTAAATTTAACACCTTTACGTAAGGCTCACTTAGCATTTAGCATCATGACATCAGCAACATGTCACATTTACTGGCCACATCCACCTGATCAACAACACAGCATTAGGCCACAGAAATGTACGGTAGTTTTGTTGCTGTTAAAACAGCTTCTTTCAGTTTGTCTTTGTGGAAACTTCCCAGCCCTCCGATGTCGGACGCAATTGCTGACTCATTCACAGAGCCCACCATCACAAGCCCACAATGAACCTGCAGCAGCATGGTGGTTTTTGTTGGTTTTGGTGGTAAGTTGGTTCTATAGAGCGTTGGCTTTTGTCTCTCAACAAGCATACATACCTCTCACTTTTTAAATGTCACATGGAAATTTGACCAAAATACACTTTTAGAAAGAAGAATATACTTTATTGATCCCCCTACGGGGGAAATTGTTTTTTTAGCGTTCCTTTTAATACAGCCACACACACAGGCTGAAAATGCCACACCGTGGAGCATCGCAGAAGGGGAGAGGATGGTGGAGTGAGTGGGCTGCCCGGCGTTACCAGCCGCCTGCATGAGCAGGTTTCGGGGTCAGGTTGGCCTCCACTCAAGGGCAGCCGCTCGGCAGTTGCACAGGGGGTGAAAAATGGGCACGCTTCGCAGCTACCAGCTCCCACCACTCCAGTAATTTTTGTGGGTCTGTGGGACCTTGAACGCGAGCGGACCTGGTTCCAACCGCGCAAGG
>NW_023339796.1:16851820-16857006 GCF_004916995.1 Morone saxatilis | reverse complement strand
TGTGGTCTGTGGGACTTGAACCAGCGACCCTCCGGTTCCCAAGCCAAGGCCCTACCCACCCTACCCACTGAGCTACTGCCGCCCCCAAAAGTTTTAAGTTTGTGTATAAGAAACAAAGCTTGTTTCAAGACCTGAACTTTTAATTCTTAGGAAGAATGCGGTGGTTTGGGCCCTAACCTTAACCAAACTTTAAACCAGCACTAATTGATTTTTTGGCAGACAGCATAACATTATCATTCATTTGAAATCATTTCTGGCCACCTGACAAATGTCAGGAGGTGAAGCGGGGTGTCCACTAATCAGAAGGTTGGCAGTTTGATCGTGTTTAAGTGTCCTTGAGCAACCCTAACCCTACTGAACCTCAAATTGCTCCTGATGCTGTGCCATCGGTGTATGAATGTGTGTGAATGAATGAGTTTCTGTTTATGATGAGCATGTGGCACTTTGCATGGCAACCTCTGCCATCAGTGTGTGAAAGTGTGAATGGGTGAATGTGACATGCAGTGTAAAGCACTTTGAGTTGAAGGAAGACTAGAAAGGTGCAATTTAAGTACTTTTACCATCACTCTCCTTTTAGTTCTGTTTTAGTCTCCAGCAACTCCAGAGGGAAATATCTGGCTCCATACTGGATAAATGCTCCACTTCATGTTTACCAGCAAATCTGTCTGCTGTTTTGTTCTGTGAAAGTAGTGAACAATGAGCTTTTTACTCAGAAGCTGACTTCTGTGGATGGAAACAACACTGACCACAGGATTAGGAATTAACCAAAACAGTAAAGTTGTGGTCTATATAACCAAGATAATGAGCTGAAAGAAGCTAAAACAGTATTCATTGATATTTGGCTGTGTTAGCAAAGGTGTCCACTCAGTAGTTTTAAGTAATGTAATCATAACCAATGTTACCAAATTATGTGAATTGCACTCTAGGGGGCAACTGGGTGTGCCAAATCACAAAAAACAACAACAACAATTCTTACATAATGTTGCTTGAATTCTGTTCCCTAAAAGATGAAAAACAACATTTCAGCCTCTTTAACCATAGAGGAACTCTATTCTCTATTTCAGACTCCAGAAGCTCTTTTGCATGTTTGTTTTCCACAGAGAGATCCAGTCAGCATTTGGATGTTAGAAAAACTGAGGATGGATGGCTACTAGAATTTAGACTGTGGGAGTCGAGTCTCGCTGACACCATCACATCTCAACAGGCTCACAGATTTTCATTAATCACCCCTCAAAGTGAGCCATTGGCTTCATATCCCCAAATGGTTGCGGGTATTGCTTTACACAGGTTCCCTCCCTGACTAGTCAGTGTGTCATGCTGCGTGTGTGTGGTCTCTTAATGCGATATCTCCACTGGCTCTGCAAAACCAGCACGACAGACTGCCAGCACAGCAGCAAGCGCTTTGATTTTTCCATAGAAGGATGAATCACTCTCGAATGAACACTTAGTGACCCATGGCTTGAAGGCCAAGATTATCCCTAGCAACCGAAGCTCTCTGGGGTCCATAATCGATTCTGGGGGCTGAATATCCTGCTGTTTACCTGAGCTCTCTCCCCTGGTCGTCTTATCCAAGTCACAGCAGGGGACAAAGCAACCAGTAACCAACACAAATTTGGAGAGTCAGATGAGCTGAAGACGCAGACTATCAAAAGAATAATCCAACATTATTCATTTCAGTTAGATGAGAAGATAATATTACACACTCTTATATCTGTATGCTAGTTATGAAATAGCCGACTTTCCTGTAATGTCTTCCAACATTCACAAAGTTGTTTACTGGGTATCAAATTTTTACCAAGAACCAGTATGAGCTGACATGGAGTTTTCTATTAGCAAGACACTATGGAAGCCTTTTCTCTCCTAATTTGAATTTTATTTTTTTATTTTTTTCATATCTTTTCCTGTAAGTGTGCACTTATTTATGCACTGAGTGATGTTATATTCTGTATGTGGAACCTATGGTATTGTGTGTTGTAATTTGTGTAATTTATTGATGTGAGCAAATTAATACATGGTCACAGGGTCAGTGAAAATAATTTAGTGAATGGGAGTGGTATTGATCTTCTCATCTTACTCTCAGCAAGAGAGTTAGTTTTTCTGTCTTCTGTAGTCTTTGTGAAATCGCTTTAGAGTGACCTACTGTATACAGTCTATACTGAATGTCTCCCCAAGACATACTAGGGGGAGTCAAATCAAAGTGTCAGATACGGAAAGTACATTTTGGCAAATTTCAGACTGAAATAACAGCAGCCGTGCGCTCACAGCTTCCTGTTGTCATCTTCCTGTACTTTTCTGTTTGTCCTCTGAGTGACACTCACATGTTCCTTGTAAATTGAATCAGACGGGAACACTGCGTACACACTGTGCCCGGCTTGAATCTAGATGCTATGAGCTTCCCATGACTACTTTAGAACTAATTGTAATTGATGGTTTTGTCTATAGTGTTCTGACTCTATGGGTTCACAGACCACCATTAATTCTTCTTTGTTGCTCTATGGGAGGGATTGATTTAGACACTTACTTATGCCACATTATGCATTTACGTAAGCTTTACTGTGTAATTTGTTAAATTTTCCTTGGAATTTAAGCAGAACAATATTATCTGTATTAAGGCACCCTCTCTCTAATCCATCAATGACCTGAACCTGAATGACTGTTTGACCTTTAAGTGCGTACTGTGTACCACTATTCTAGCTGTTGTAATTGACAGGATTTAAAAGTGTTACACTCAGTGTCCTTGAACAGAAACTGCAATTTGCTTTTAAAATGTGTCAGTTTCCCTACAACAAATCATCATTTTAACACTATGCACTGTAATGAAAGTGCTATGAGAGTGCCCTTTGTTTTATATATTTACAGTGTTGGACGAAGTATTAGCTCCTTTAATTAAACTTACTACAAGGAGCGTTTAACTGGTTTTAAAACAGTCTCAATTCAATACTGATGTCTCTACTGTATGTGACCTACATAAACAAACAAGACCATCAGTGAGAAAATTGGTTATTTCTATATAGTTATCCTTAATGGCTGCTACTGGGTTGGATTTGGTTGGATTCCCCCCATATCTGACGAAGCTAGGTGATGGAAACGCCACGGGGACCGCCAGAATCTACACAAAATGAAAGTTCTTTGTACTGCTTTGAATGTCCAGTATGCAACATTTAGGAGGATCTATGTTTTCACTAGTGTATCATCACTTAAAAATAAGAATCGTTGTGTTTTTTTCGTTACCTTAGAATGAGAATTTATCTGCAAAAGCTGTGGGTCGTCTTCAATTGAGTGCGCCATGTTGAACCGCTACATTTCTCCAGTAGTCCAGAACAGACCAACCAAACACTGACTGTAGATGGGTCTATTTGCATTTTTTGCAAGATTCGCAGCCACCATGGTTTCTCCTACACACTTTACAGCCCGTTCTTCTTCCCAGGTCGTCAAATACAGACGTGAGCAGTGTTCAGTTAGTTGCGATTTGCAACTTCGCCACAATGCCTACACTGGTTCTTTAAGTAATGGTTATTATTATTTATTTATTACAAACAAAAGTCTTGTTTTTAAGTAAAAGTACAGTGAGTAAAAGTAAAATTATTATCTGCAATATAAAATTGTAATGTATTCAGCTCAATAGTCAGAAACGTGAAGTTAGCGAAGCCAGCGGCCATAGTTAAATGTATCCCTGGGGCCAGAGCGGGCGACATTGAATCATATTTAACAGACCATGTATACACTGTGGCTACGGCCTACAGTAGCCTGTGTTCAAGCTGTGGAGAATAAAGACCAGCTAAACCAGTTCCTGCTTCGTAGCTCCTTTATTCCGGGTCGCTACAATTGGTGTCAGAAGTGACCGGACTTCGCCGACGGAGCTTACCACGGCACTTGCTAGCTGGTTGACGACGTGCTTACTGCTGCTAAGTGTCTCTGCGGGTGAGCAACATGTTGCCGCAGGAACTTTTCAAGATCAAGCGGGAGGAGGGAGCTGACGAGGACAGGGACACCGCTTGGAGTGCGGCAGGACACAGAGAGCGGGTGAGAGAGATGGCGGTGAGGATGGCTACAGAGGCTGGCTTGGGCTCGTCTAACCGCTCCGGAAAGTGAAATGCTAACCGCGGGAAAACAGCGGCAGCCAGGAGTATACACACTCGACACACCACCAAAAGTGAGAGCTGCAAGTGTGGCTGACTCGAATGCAAGAGAACCAGCCTGGATGGACAAATTGACACAGTTAGTACAGGCTGCCACACTGAGAGAGGAACAGAAGGGGAGGCCACGTCCAAGGCTCTGCTGGGGATGTGGACAGCCTGGCCACCTAGTCCGACACTGCCCCCGCACACCCCAGAATCAGGGAAACGCATCGGGGACCGCATGATCGGGACGATGCAGACCCCTAAGACTGTGTCCCGACCACTTCCAAGTGGGAAAGCAGTGCAACACTCCAACCAAGCAGGGACAGAGCGACCGGCAGATGAACTTGATGGACAGCTGGAGCTTGTGGTACTGGGCTGAACCTGGATTGGAGACTTCTGCTACGTGTCAGTGACTATTGTGGTGGACCTTTAGTGTCATGGAAGGCCAAAAAAGCAGCCCAACTGGACCGGCAGCTGTCTTACTCTTGTGAGGCAGTCCAATATTGCTCCTTGGCTGCAACCATCCCAAGATGTTCTCTGTACCGCTTCCCCAACCCACAACCTTTTAAAGACTGGCGATTGATAAACGATTGTACTTCGCATTCCGTAAGGCTGTATCGAGGTACAACGCACCTGTACCAGATTGGCCCTTTAGCTACAGAATCACTGTCAGCCCTAGCACTGAGGTGTAACACCATTTGGACATAAAACTACAACTCTCATTCGGATCGTTTGTGAATGATGGGGAAAGGTATCGGTGATTTGAGTACTTGTCCAAGTCCGACACCAGATGGTTGGCCAGATTTGATGACAAACCTGCAACAAACGAATTTACATAAGTTGAGTTATAGATTCTGCCTAGTTTATGTTGCCGTACAAGATAGTAACACCTCCTGGAAAGTGATGATATTGCTTCCTTTATGACATGATGTCAAATCGTAACTGTAAGGTGATGTTTTTGTTTGTAATAATGTGAGAAACGCAAGTGGTGGTTGAATGTGCTCTCCCAATTTTGAAATGTTTATTTGTGTTTTCGGTTAATAAAGGGCAAGACTTTCATTGTGA
>NW_023339796.1:16848477-16851795 GCF_004916995.1 Morone saxatilis | reverse complement strand
TGGAGTGCGGCAGGACACAGAGAGAGGGTGAGAGAGATGGCGGTGAGGATGGCTACAGAGGCTGGCTTGGGCTCGGCTAGCTGCTCCGGAAAGGGAAATGCTAACCGTGGGAAAACGTCGGTAGCCAGCAGTATGGACATGAACCGACAGGTAGAGCCGCACAGAGGCGCCCTCCCATCCACAATGAAAACCCCCAGGTATGATGGCAAAGCTGACTGGGAAGCTTTTCATGCACAATTTGAACTATTAGCCCAAGCTGGCAGGTGGTCCACTGAAGAGAAGGCACTGCAGCTAGCAATGTGCCTTACCGGGGATGCTTTGTCAAGCCTGCTGTTGTTAAGCCCTGAAGACAGGAGTGACTATGAGGCATTAGTTGGAGCTCTAAAGAGACGGTTTGGCATCAGCTTAGCAGCCAGTCTGCTACGCTCTGAGCTGTGCAGCCGCCAGCGGTGACCAGGGGAGTCGCTGAGAGATCTGGCCAACGATGTGGAAGGACTGGTTCACCGCACCTATGCTCACATGCCTCCTGCCATCCAAAGCGAATTAGCCCGAGACCATTTCCTCCAGGCCCTGCTGCCAGCTGACCTGCGTATCCAGACGCTGCTGGCTCATCTGAGGTCTCTCCAACAGGCTTTAGAGCTAGCCATAGAAAGAGAAATGCTGTGTGCTGGTTCCCTGGCAGGCACACTCGACACACCACCTAAGGTGAGAGCTGCAAGTGTGGCTGACTCAAATACAACAGAACCAGCCTGGATGGACAAATTGACGCAGTTAGTGCAGGCTGCCACACTGAGAGAGGAACAGAGGGGGAGGCCACGTGTGGACAGCCTGGCCACCTAGTCCGACACTGCCCCTGCACACCCCAGAATCAGGGAAACGCATCGGGGACCACATGATCGGGACGATGTGGACCCCTAAAACTGTGTCCCAACCACTTCCAAGTGGGGAAGCAGTGCAACACTCTAACCAAGCAGGGACAGAACAACCGGCAGATGAACTTGATGGACAGCTGGAACGGCTTGTGGTAGTGGGCTGAACCCGGATTGGAGACTGCTGGTACGTGTCAGTGACTGTTGGAGAAACACGCTGCTCTGCACTGGTGGACACGGGTTCCTCAGCCACCCTGGTGAAACCCAATGTGCTGGGTGCTGGGATATCAGTTTTCCCCACCGTAGTGAAACTACAGACTGTGACCGGAGGACGAGCCCCAATGGTGGGGGAAGCATTAATGACTCTGGGGTTGGGGAAACAGTCGGTTCGCTGCCCAGTGTGGGTCGCGTGCCTGGATGACTGCATTCTGGGACTGGATGTTCTCGAGGCATTGGACTGTGTTATTAACACCAGGAAAGGGACCCTCACCTTTCCAGATGGACGTGTTATCCAGATGTCTAAGCGGCCATCCCAACTTGCCTGCCCCGTGACCCACACTGTCACAGTTTTAGCAGCTGAGGCAACAAACAACATGGCCGTCCATTGCAACTTCCCCAATGAACCACCCTCAACACCCCCCACCCCGGCCACCGCGGATCCACACACGCATCCACCTCCTCTCTCACCAGCAAACGGGTGTGAGAGAGTCTTGGCCATGAGGGAGGTTTGGCAGAAAAACTGCGATTGACTGACCCCTGGCGAACGGGGTCTGCTGTGGCAGCTGCTGCTCGAGTTCAAGGACTGTTTCTCTTTGTCTGAGGAGGATGTGGGCCTCAGGACCTGATTCAGCATGACATCGATACTGGAAATGCACAGCCCATCAGGATGAGACCTCGACGCCTCCCCCTAGCCAAGCAGGCCGCGGCAGACAAAGCCCTCCATGAGATGCAGGCCGGACTCATTGAGCCCTCCACAAGCTCCTGGGCCTCCCTGCCGGTCATGGTCCCCAAAAAGCTAAAAGAGGATTGGCAGTTTTGTGTGGATTTCAGATCCCTTAACAAGGTGACTAAAAAAGACCCCTACCCCCTCCCACGCATTGACAAGGCCCTCAACACTGTGGCAGGGTCGTCCTGGTTCTCCTCTCTGGACCTGCTAAGTGGGTACTGGCAGGTCCCCCTCGCTCCTGAGGCCTTCATCACCAGCGGTGGCTTGTGGCAGTTTAAAATCCTTCCATTCGGCCTCTGCAATGCCCCAGCCACATTTGAGAGACTGATGGACAAGGTACTCGCTAACATTCCCCACCAAGAGTGTGTTGTGTACCTTGATGACATTCTGGTGTTTCCTTCGAGTCAGCTCTTAGGGCGTTCAGGCGCGTGCTGGAGAGAGTGGCGGCGGCAGGACTAAAACTACATCCCCAGAAATGCTGCTTCCTGAGGCGTGAGGTCACCTTCTCAGGCCACAGATTCGGGGGAGGGGATATCAGCACCGTGGATGAGAAAGTGCAAGCTGTGAAGGATTGGCCCAAACCTGACTCAGGACCTGAAGAGCTTCCTGGGTCTGGCCTTCTACTACAGGAAGTTCATGAGGAGGTTCTCCTGCATAGCTGCACCCCTGTTTTGTCTCCTACAAAAAGGGGAGACATTTGCATGGACAGAGGAGTGCCCCAGTCCTGTCCCCACCTGACCCCGCTCTGCCCTTCATCCTCGACACAGACGCCAGCAACGTCGGCTCAGGGGCTGTGCTGGCTCAGACGACGCCTGAGGGAGAGAGAGTAGTGGCATACTACAGCAGGACACTTAACAAGGCAGAATGTCGCTACTGTGTCACCAGAAGAGAGCTGCTCGCCGTGGTCAGTGCCATACGGCATTTTAAGTATTACCTGGGCGGCCTCCACTTCACGGTCAGGACAGACCACTCTGCAGTGGCTCATGTCTTTCAGAGAACCAGAAGACCAGAACCAGAAGAAGTCAGCTGGCACGCTGGATCGAAGAGCTACAAGCCTATGACTTCACCGTGGTCCACAGGCCAGGGGCCCAGCATGGGAACGCTGATGCGCTTTCCTGCCATCCTTGCAGCGCTGACTCCTGCCAGTACTGTGAGAAAAGAGAGGTACTGGAGAGAGAACAGCTACACCCTAATGTGAATTGTGCAGACTGGCAGAGGTGGATAGAGCAGTGCACGGTGCGCCTGGATCTGGTCACTTTGGGGTAGCCAAAACCCTCCGCCACCTCCAACAGGGGTTCTATTGGGGCCAACATTGGCGAGACATGGAAGACTATTGTCGCCGCTGCGACAGTTGCACTGCACGGAAGGGCCCCACAGAGAGACCTCATGCTCAGCTCCAGCAGTTTCCAACAGGGTGCCCCATGGAAAGGGTGGGAATTGATGTTCTTGGGCCGTTTCCCCGTACAGACAGGGGAAACCGTTACATTCTCACCGCCATGGACT
>NW_023339796.1:16847159-16848295 GCF_004916995.1 Morone saxatilis | reverse complement strand
ACCCGCACCACACCCCTCCACCCCCAGGGTGGCAGCTAGCCATAGTGACAGCTAAACACCAACGTGACTGGGATACACACGTCCCCCTGGTGTTAATGGCATACCGCTCTACGGCCCAGGACTCCACTGCCTGCTCCCCTTCCCTCCTCATGTTGGGCAAAGAGATCCAGACTCCGGCAGAGATGATGCTCAGAAAACCACCTGACAACCCTGTGGTTTCCCCGGGACCGGAATATGCTAGGAAGCTGCAGGACCGCCAGTGTGTGAAGTCAGTTAGGACGGTTGCCATGGCAACGGGGTGTGTGAGAGAGCGCCTGTGATTGGTGCATGGTTCATTGTTGTGGGGCTCCGGTGAGTGAGAGTTGGGAGAGACTTGGAGAGCTAATGTTGATAGCGATATCTGCCTGTTTTTATTGTTTTGGCGTTGGCTACGGCCTACAGTAGCCTGTGTTCAAGCTCTGGAGAATAAAGACCAGCTAAACCAGCTCCTGCTTCGTAGCTTATTATTCCGGGTCGCTACAGAAGTAATGAACAGTAAAAACAAAAACAATCATTACATCTGTGTTTCATTTTATTTTTAACATGTTAACATATATGTACATAAATACTGAAAAGGTGTTTTAAAGTATGTTAAAAATAAGCAATTGGTCAACTTTATACAAAAAGCAATAAGTGTTTTTAATGTTTTTCAGTTCATTTTACTTGTTCAGTGGGAAAAATCCAGTCTGTCTTGGGCTTGAACAACTGCATTGAAATCTGGCTGAATGTCTGAGGTGGATATGCGAAGGACAGCTGAGAGGTCATCATCAGTGATGGAGGATCTGTATCTGTATTTGTTGAACTTCATTACTGAGAATGTCTGTTCACATACGTAGGTAAATCCAAAGGGGACTAAAATCTTCTGAGCATGCCTCCTCATGTGTGTAAGGTTCTCCTTTTTCAGGGAAGAGTAAAACTCAAGCAGTGAGACTGACCTAAAGTGCTCTGCCAGAAGTGTGTCAGACTGCAGGTCAATGAGTTCCATCTGAACATCACTGGGTGCATTATTGTCGCTGCAGGCGAAGAGAGAAGAAACCATGTGCATTTCACTCTCAACAAGTCTTGAAAACGCCTTGAAAACTCACCATGCAGTGCTT
>NW_023339796.1:16846505-16847107 GCF_004916995.1 Morone saxatilis | reverse complement strand
GTAGGTGATAATGTTGTCCTCTATTTGGCTTGAGAGAAGCTGCAACTTTCTCATGAAAGCCTTCACTGTGCTGTACATTTCATGCACAAAAAGGCCCTTGCATTGCAGTTTGACATTTAGTTCATTCATTAGTGCAGTCACATCTACAGCAAAACCACGATCTGTCATCCAGTCTGCATCTGAAAGCTGGGGGATGTCATTTCCTTTCTTCACACAGAACTCGCAATTCTCTTCTCTCAGGTCCCAGACACTTTTCAGCACTTTGCCCAGGCTGAGCCACCTGGTAGCTATGTGGTAGCTCATGTCACGATGTTCAGTCTAATTTTCCTCCGAAAGTGCAACAAACTGTCTGTGATTCAATGCTCTTGCCCCGCATCAACAACATGGTTAATTTTTAACACTGACTTACACAACACTTCCTGATGTATAATACAATGCAAAAATGTCAATTTCTGCTCAGGGCTCATTTCTGTCACTTTGTCCTGCATTCTCTTCAAAAGTCCAACATTTGTCCCCGTCAGATTTGGACAACCATCCGCTGTCACACCTGCCAGCCTGTCCCATTTCAGTCCTAACTTGTCCAAACATGCATTTACCTCCGT
>NW_023339796.1:16846087-16846496 GCF_004916995.1 Morone saxatilis | reverse complement strand
GTTGTTGTCCCTTTCATTGACTGCATGGCTGCCAGCTCCTATCTGTCTTAAGTCTGTAGTTATCCCAAGTAAGAAGATGAGTAGTTGGGCAGTGTCACGTACATCGCAGCTCTCATCCAAAGCCAGGGAAAATAGTCAAAGTTGACCGCTCTGTTCTTCAGCTGAAGCTCCAGATTTCCCGCGATGTCCTCAACCCTCCTCGTTACAGTACGTCAGGAGAGGGGGCGAGTTCTCAAATGCTGTTTTTTTCTCCAGGCATATTAGTGCTACAGAGTCCAACAAACACTCCTTAATAAACTCTCCGTCACAAAACAGTTTACTTTTTCTAGCAATTTTGTGGGATATGACATAACATAACAGCTGCATCTCTGGAGGGGCAATGTTCAAAAAGTCCTTGTTGATTTTGCAG
>NW_023339796.1:16845771-16845922 GCF_004916995.1 Morone saxatilis | reverse complement strand
TAGCAGTCCATGTCTTGTTGAAAACGCGGCATTCGGTATCAACTTTTCTTTTTTGCGTGAGCTAACATTTTGGGGGCTAGCTGGCCAGCATCACATCTCTTCTCTTGTCTCTCGTCTCTCTCTTCCTCTCTCTCTTGTCTCTTCTCTTTCC
>NW_023339796.1:16843491-16845671 GCF_004916995.1 Morone saxatilis | reverse complement strand
ACCTCCCGCAACCCATACACTGCAGTACAACCTAACTGAACACAAACAACCACAGTGTATACACAGCCTGTTACACTACCCCCCCCCTTTCAAAGTCCCTCGCCCCCGAGGGGGCAAACAAAGTCTCTCAGACGGGCAGGGGGTCTGCGATTTCTCCGTGGCCGGATTAGTGAAGGAGAAGAGGCAGGGGCAACAAGTTCAGTTTGCAAGGGACTGGATGGCACATCCAGTTCACCGGAGGGGGCTTGTTGGGAGCCCTGAGCTGTGCCCGGGGGCCCTTCTGTCTCACTCCTAGGTCCCAGTGGAGCAGCTGTGCCCCGGTAGGGAGCCAACCTGTCCCGATGGAGAGCAACTTTCCGTCCTCTTGGTGGTAGCTGGACCCTGTACACCACCTCACCCAGTCTCTCTAGGACCCTGCAGGGCCCCACCCACATACTGTCCAGCTTAGGGCATCTGCCCTTCTTCCTCTGGGGGTTATAAACCCACACTGACTCTCCAACCTCAAAATGGCATCCCCTGGCACGCATGTCATAGTTCCTCTTCTGCCGTGATCCTGCACTCCGAAGCTGAACTCTGGCAAACTCGTGGGCGGATTCGAGGCGGTCCTGTAGCTTCCTAGCATATTCCGGTACCGGGGAAACCACAGGGTTGTCAGGTGGTTTTCCGACCATCATCTCTGCCGGAGTCCGGATCTCTCTGTCCAACATAAGGAGGGAAGGGGAGCAGGCAGTGGAGTCCTGGGCCGCGGAGCGGTACGCCATTAACACCAGGGGGCTGTGTGTATCCCAGTCACGTTGGTGTTTAGCCGTCACTATGGCTAGCTGCTGTGCCAATGTGCGGTTAAATCTCTCCACAAGGCCGTCACTCTGGGGTGGAGGGGTGTGGTGCGGGTCTTGTGGGAGCCAAGTTTTTCACACATCGCTGCAAACACACGAGACTCAAAGTTCCTGCCTTGGTCAGTGTGGATGACCTCTGGCACCCCAAACCTGCTGAACATCCCCTCTACCAGCGCATCCACGATGGTCTCAGCCTCCTGGTCTGGCAGACTGTAAGCCTCTGGCCACTTGGTGAAATAGTCCATGGCAATGTAACGGTTTCCCCTGTCTGTACGGGAAAATAGCCCAAGAACATCAATTCCCACCCTTTTCATGGGGCACCCTGTTAGAAACTGCTGGAGCTGAGCATGAGATCTCTCTGTGGGGCCCTTCCGTGCAGTGCAACTGTGCAGCGGCGACAATAGTCTTCAACGTCTCGCCGATGTTGGCCCCAATAGAACCCCTGTCGGAGGCAGCGGAGGGTTTTGGCTACCGCAAAGTGATCAGATCGAGGCGCACCGCGCACTGCTTGGAGCACCGTCTCCCGCAAGGCCTTTGGCACCACCACCTGCCACCGTGTCTCTCCTGTGGCTGGCTCCTTCCACCCCCTCTGTAGCACTCCATCACACAGGCGCAGGACTTCAAACATCGACCAGAGTCCCTTTGTGGCTCAGGAAAACATGGCAACATCTTCCCATGGAGGTTGATGTTGTGCCGGCACCCAGGTGAGTCTGATGTCTACATCACCCCCCTGTTTGTGTGCCCATACTGCTCTATCCACAGCTGCCAGTCTCTGGCTGGTGGTCGGCCCCCTCTCACCCACAGCTGCACATTTCACATCAGGGTGTAGCTGTTCTCTCTCCAGTATCTCTCTTTTCTCACAATAGTCAGCGCTGCAAGGACGGCGGGAAAGCGCATCAGCATTCCCAAGCTGGGCCCCTGGCCTGTGGACCACGGTGAAGTCATAGGCTTGTAGCTCTTCAATCCAGCGTGCCAGCTGACCTTCTGGTTCTCTGAAAGACATTAGCCACTGCAAAGCAGAGTGGTCCGTCCTGACCGTGTATTGGAGGCCGCCCAGGTAATACTTAAAATGCCGTATGGCACTGACCACAGCGAGCAGCTCTCTTCTGGTGACACAGTAGCGACGTTCTGCCTTGTTGAGTGTCCTGCTGTAGTATGCCACTACTCTCTCTCCCCCAGGCGTCGTCTGAGCCTGCACAGCCCCTGAGCCAACGTTGCTGGCGTCTGTGTTGAGGATGAAAGCCAGAGCGGGGTCAGGTGGGGACAGGACCGGGGCCTCCACAAGGGCTCTCTGGAGTGCAGTGAATGCTGTATGGCACTCCTCTGTCCATGCAAATGTCTCCC
>NW_023339796.1:16841094-16843466 GCF_004916995.1 Morone saxatilis | reverse complement strand
ATACATTAGTGTGTGGCCTTAAGCATATTCACAGTGCTTTCATCTATCCAAGGATTCGAGCCATGTAAAAAGACCAAATAACTGTATTTTGGAACAACTAAGAAAAGCTGTTTTCAAGCCTTCCTCACCAGGTGATGCTGTTGAGTAAATCTAGATTTTCAAGGCGGTTTTGAGTAAAAGAAGTAAGTAGAGAAAAACAAATCCTTTTCTGATGCAGTTTATTGTAATGGAAGTTTGTTTTTTCCCACGCCAGAAGAGAGAAAGTGCTGCCAGACTGTAGAGAACGAAACATGGTCTTTTGTTGTTTTTGTTTGTAAAAGCCAGAAAGAAATAAACCAACCTGCAAAGTTAAGTTCGCATTCCAGCATGCCCGCTGGTCTCTGGCTGGCAACAACCAGAATCCTAGCGTCCCTTCAATAAGAACTACAAGGAATGATAGGCGGTTTGCCTTGCTCCTTTAATGAAAGAGAATCAAAATAAACAGAACCTGGCTGTCAACAGTCACTACAATCTCATTTCTGTCATAAAGTCAGGGCTGTGGCAGGTCCACAAGGGGTTGCCAGGGGGGTTTTCCTACCATCATATGTCTCCATGTCCAGTGCCGGCCCAGTAGAACCCCGTCCAGAGGCAGTGTCTTGGAGACCACAAAGGTGGGCCGAATCCTGGGGAAGCCTCTGTGCCGCTGCTGAGGGGGGGTGCTGTCCTCCTGCAGGGCCCTTGGCACAACCACCTGCCACTGTGTTCTTCCTCCAGGTGTCACCTGAGCACCTGAGCCCACATTTTGGTTGTCTTGTGTCAAGGATGAAAGGCGGGGTGGGGTCGGCTTTGGGGAAATAAGGCCTCTACGTGCAGATCTATGCATCCCAAGTGAATGCAGGCTGGCACTCCTCTTCCACAAAAATGCCTGCCCCCTTTTTTTGCAGCAAAGCGGATCAGTGGGGTGCAGCGATGCAGGAGAACCCCCTCTCAAACCATCTGTAGTAGAAGGCCAGACCCAGGAAGCTCTTCAGGTCCTGCAGAGAATCAGGTTTGGGCCAATCCTTCACAGCTTGCACTTTCTGGTGCTGATACCCCCTCCCCCCAATCTGTGGCCCAAGAAGGTGACCTCACGCCTCAGGAAGCAGCATTTCTGGGGATGTAGTTTTAGTCCTGCCGCCGCCACTCTCTCCGCTCCGCTTGAGCGCCCTGAGAGCTGACTCGAAGGAATCACCATGGACCAGAATGTCATCAAGGTACACAACACACTCTTGGCGGGGAATGTTAGCAAGTACCTTGTCCATCAGTCTCTCAAATGTGGCTGGGGCATTGTAGAGGCAGAATGGAAGGACTTTAAACTGCCACAAGCCGCCGCTGGTGATGAAGGCGGTCTTGGGTCTGGCCTCAGGACTGAGGGGGACCTGCCAGTACCCACTACGCAGGTCCAGAGAGGACAACCAGGACGACCCTGCCACAGTGTCGAGGGCCTCGTCGATGCGTGGGAGGGAGTAGGGGTCTTTTTTAGTCACCTTGTTAAGGGGTCTGAAATCCACAAAAACCGCCAATCCTCTTTCAGCTTTTTAGGGGCCATGATGACCGGGGAGGCCCAGGAGCTTGTGGAGGGCTCGATGAGTCTGGCCTGCTGCATCTCACGGAGGGCTTTGTCCGCCACGGCCTGCTTGGCTAGGGGGAGGCGTCGAGGTCTCATCCTGATGGGCTGTGCATTTCCAGTATCGATGTCGTGCTGGATCAGGTCTGTCCGGCCCACATTCTCCTCAGACAAAGAGAAACACTGCTTGAACTCGAGCAGCAGCTGCCACAGCAGACCCCGTTTACCAGGGGTCAGTCCATCACAGTTTTTCTGCCAAACCTACCTCACAGCCCGGGTTTGGCCCACTACCACAAGCCGTTCCAGCTGTCCATCAAGTTTATCTGCCAGTTGCTCTGTCCCTGCTTGGTTGGAGTTTTGCTCTGCTTCCCCACTTGCGGTCCCCGATGCGTTTCCCTGATTCTGGGGTGTGCGGGGGCAGTGTCGGACTAAGGAAAATTGTCCCCTGTGTTTCGAGTTCGCGGTCTGAGTTTCCATGTCTGTTTGTTGTTGTCTGTGATTTGTCAAACACAGGTTTCAATTCAATCAATTCAATTCTATTTTATTTGTATAGCGTATAGAGAGATGAATACCCAGTTATATCTATCGATCAAGCCTGATTAAATTAATCATTTGCTAAATTACAGCATGTCTTAAGGAACATAAAATCCTGGATGATTTTACAATTTTCGGATATTAAACTCCCCACTATCAGGAATCTTGGAGTTATCTTTGATCAGGATTTGTCATTTAATTCCCACCATAAAGCAGACCTCTAGGACTGCCTTCTTTCATTTACGTAATATTA
>NW_023339796.1:16836412-16841069 GCF_004916995.1 Morone saxatilis | reverse complement strand
TATTAAAAAAATTAGACACATCCTGTCACAGACAAATGCAGAAAAACTAGTTCATACATTTGTTACTTCTAGGCTGGATTACTGCAACACCTTATTATCAGGCTGCCCCAATACGTCCATTAAGACGCTAGACCTAATTCAGAATGCTGCGGCACGAATACTGACAGGAACTAGGAAAAGAGTATGGAGTTATTATTGTAGCAAATTAATTGTTTGTATTTCCAGCTCCTTAAGTAAATACTTACACTTCTCTGTCATTACAACTTCTCTGGATTACGCACACACGGATTCTGAACACATATTTGCAGATTCCTGTACACATTCACAAATCTCAGTACATATCTACAGATTATTTTACACATTTACAAATCAGATTACGCAACAGTTACACAACTCTTCACACACATTTGTACATAGTTTTGCTACAATAATAGCTCCATATAGAGAGCATGTTTCTCCTGTATTAGTTTTTCTGCACTGTAAAATTCAGAATATAATTTATAATCTCATAGTACCCTATTAATCCACTGGAACACTGCGCTCTCTGAGTGCAGGGCTACTTGTGGTTTCTATAGTCTCCAAAATTAAAACAGGAGCCTTCAGTTACCAAGCTCCCCTCTCCCTGTGGAACCAGCTTCCATTTGTGGTTCGGAGGCAGACACCCTCCTCCACATTTAAGAGTATGCTTAAGAAGTTTCTCTTTGATAAAGCTTATAGTTTAGGGCGTGGCTCAGGTGATCCTGAACCATCCCCTAATTATGCTGCTATAGGCCCCTAGACTATCGGGGGATTTCCCATGATGCACTGAGCTCCTCTTAAAGTCTGTAGTTATCCCACGTAAGAAGATGAGTAGCTGGGCAGTGTCACGTACATCACAGCTCTCATCCAAAGCCAGGGAAAAATAGTCGTTGAAAGTTGATCGCTCTGTTCTTCAGCTGAAGCTCCAGATTTCCCGCGATGTCCTCAACCCTCCTCGTAACAGTACGTCGGGAGAAGGGCGAGTTCTCAAATGCTCTTTTTTTCTCCTGGCATATAAGTGCAACAAACACTCCTTAATAAACTCTCTGTCACAAAACAGTTTACTTTTTCTAGCTATTTTGTGGAATATGACATAACTTGTTTTGATAGCTGCATCTCTGGATGTGCAAAGTTTAAAAAGTCCTTGTTGATTTTGCAGCTGAGCTAGCAAAGCATCCGACTCCCTTGCACGCTCTTGATCAGACAAGTTCTTGTATTTCTCCTCGTGTTTGGTCACGTAGTGGCGATTCAAATTGTAATCCTTAAACACAGCGACCTGTGTACCACAAACTAAGCACACAGCTTTACCTTTGACTTCTGTAAATAAATATTTAGCAGTCCATGTCTTGTTGAAAACGCGGCATTCAGTATCAACTTTTCAAACATTTTGAGGGCTAGCTGGCCAGCATCACTTGTAGCTGTTTATCCACGCATGTGCGTCCTTACAAAAATGTATAAAAAAAAGGCACGCTTTTCAAAATAAAAGCAACACAGTTGTGTTGCGTGCACAGCATAAATACTTTTTCATTAATGTTTTAATTTATGATTGACCTCACGGGCGGACAGGGATGCCCAAAGGGCCGGATGTGGCCCGTGGGGCATAAAATGGCCAGCTCTGGTCTAGACCTACTCTGTTTGAAAAGTCTCCTGAGATAACTTCTGTCATGAATTTAAGCTATACAAATAACATTTTATTAAATTGTTTTTTGAAAATAGAGACACTGGCTCTCTCTGCCTACCTGTGTACTTTTCCTCCATAGAAGGGTTTGGTGTGGAAAGTTACAGTGGCAGAGTACCCACTCTTGGCACAGTTGATGGTGACCTTACCCCCAAGTTCCACCCATGGCACAGTCAGGATGGAACGGGCATAGGCACAGGGCAGTGTGAACACATACTCCTCATCGTGCTCCAACAAATATAGAACACCTGGGAGACACAGAGAACAGATTTAAAGAAGCGACAGTATGAGGAATCACCTCTGGATATTTTAGAACTATTGTGGTGATAAGACAACAATGTGCATAGGAAAAAATAGGCTAAGTCAAGTATACAACATTCCCCTGAATTAGAGTGAAGCAGAAGTGGTGTAAGTAGTGTAAGTAAAAACAATAACCTATTGAGTAAATGTACATGCGTGCATGCTTATTGCTACACAAGGAGTGACCTTTCATTTAAATGAAGTATCGCTATAAAATAACCCCATGCGCTTCTGCACACATCAGTCTGGTTTCTTCTAACTCACAGCCAGTTAAAGCTGCAGTAGGTAACTAAAAGTAGGTTAAGAAAAAATGGGGGTCCTCTGGCTTTTCCTGGTCTTCTTAATTGCATTTGCATGAATCCACTATGATTGTTAAGTCTTATTCCCAGGGTTGGTATCTGACAATTTGCCATTAATCCAAGGAATTCTTGCAAAAAATGCAAATATGACTAAATGCAATTTTTAATAAAAATTACCTACTGCAGCTTTAAGAAGGGAAACACCAGATTACCACAGCTTAATCATGTGCGTAGAGATGATTTCTATTTCTAGCTGTAAAACCATCTTCTAGACAAAACTTGACTTCTTTGCGAAGCTGTCTCTTTATTTGATAAGTAATGTTTTGTTGGTGTGTTGGTTGGTAAGCTGGTTTGCCTGTAATCGGTCAGTTGGCCCACTACTCTGGTACAAAATAAAATAACTCAACATCCACTGTACGTATTTCATAGATGAATCCTACTGACTCTGGTAATCCCGCCTGTCAGTAGGATTCATCCTCCTGAGTTCCGGTCTCCAGTGTACATTCTGAGAAGGTGAACAAAAATGTCAGCTGTAACTATGCAGTTACACTGTGATTTAGATTTAGATTGCCACTTTGGCTCTGAATTTGCCTGCTTCCTGACCCTCCTGTTCCAGCCCTGTTCCCTTTTCTCTTCCTGCTGCTTATATAATAGACAGCTATCCTGTACTCGGTCTTTAACCATGGGCCCAGGTCTAACACATCCACATCTGTTTCCCCTAGACACACACACGCAACATGTACACACACTGTTCTGTTCCTCGGAAAAAACCTACAAGCAGAAAACAGATATCCTATTTTTTGAATTATGCACAGCAATTTAACCGGTTCCATTCCCAGCTTCCCCTGCCCAGTCCAGTCGAAGTGCCTTGGGCAAGATGCTGAGCCCCAAATTGCTCCTAGTGGCTGTGCAATAGAAAGCCCTGTGTCGCTCCTGATGAACAGGTTGGCACCTTGCATGGCAGCCTTTGTCATCAGTGTATGAACTGGAGAATGTGTAAATGTTGTAGAGTATTTTGAGTGGTTGGTAGACCAGAAAAGTGCTGTATAAATACAAATCCATTTACCATCCATTTGATTTTATGCATACGTGTATGTGTTTCTGCATATGTTAAATAATGTTGTCAGTGCTGTAGTTAGCCATGCTGACCACCTGCTCCTAAAAAAGTAATTAATCCCATTCATAAACTAATAGAACAGCATCAGGATTTTACTAGTGGCTTGTACTACTGCTTGTAGTGCAATGTCATTCATCCCCAGACATCATCTGACAAGCAGCTCCTCACTGTGCAGTCACACAACTTTAAACAGTGGCCAGTGACATAACTTTAGTTAGCTTGCCAGCCAGCTAACACAAATGGTAGATTGATAAACTTTCAACAGAGGTTGAAATGCTTTTCTTTTGTCAAAGGCAAACTCAATTGAAAGAAAACACATTTGCCTTTGTTTATGTCCTGTTTGATACACATTTCGATAATTCAGATCCAAAATGAACACAAAGATAACTCTTACCTTCCCCGACCATGGAGACGCCAACAGACATGCCCATGAACTTGCTTTTGGTCCAGACGTGAGTGTTGACACACATCCTCTTCTCCTTGCACTCGCAGTAGAAGCCAGATACAGGAGGGTGGTGGGACACCTGCTCTGCCACGAACCGAACACGATAGCAGTCTGAGTTTCTTCTGCTGCTAGTGTCTGTCCCCCTCTGCGGGGACCCAGGAATGGTAGTGGCTGCTGTTGAGTTAGCACCAGTACAGTTGGTAGTCCTGAGAGAACGAACATGCCCCCGAGGCACATACCAGGAACAGTGGAAGTTCTCACCCAGTATGGGGTTGTAGGGCTTTTTGGCCACAGCTCCCTTCCGGCCCTCGTGGAAGGCAGTCAGGTAGTACTCGACAAAGCGAACAAAGCGCTCCTCCGCCGTGCAGCCAGACGTGATGGATAAGAACATGTCGGGATGAGCCATGAAGTTGGCATACATTTCTAGCAACGAGCGCTTCTCCAGGATGAAGGTTGGGAGCACCACCTAGCAGAGGACAACAAAAGGAGGTATGTCTGTTTAATCTATAATCACTGTGAAGACTGAATTTTTGAAGAAAGTCTGCACTTTCTTGCTGGAATCTTAAGTAATTACATCTCCTTTAAGTATCAGGCAGAATTATTACTGCCAGATCCTTGCTAGATATGTCTCACAACTGTTTTGGATGTACCAACAAAAAATATGTATCTGTGTGGTGCAACATGAAAACGGAGTACTCGTTTGCAGTGGTGATCACATCCATCCTGATTGCATTCAAACATAAGAATTTCAAGATTCTTTCAAGATAGAATTAATCAAATAATTGTCTAAAAATAACTTT
>NW_023339796.1:16836036-16836312 GCF_004916995.1 Morone saxatilis | reverse complement strand
GTGGCTTTTCTTTATAGGAGAGGGGAGACGTTGTCGCCGTGTGTCGGTCGGAGAGGAGTGGAGGAGAGGAGCAGCCGCGTGCTCTGTAGCGGCTGTTTGAGTCACCGCTGCTGCAGTCTGACTGGTCCAGCGCACATTGCATCATCCCCCGTTCCCATGTCGTCATACGGTCCCACGTGGAAATGTGATTGATAATATAGTGATGAAACACGCTCCCGGGTTGCACTATCAAAGGATGCAACGTGTTTGGAGCTATACTGTAAGATTCATTCATTC
>NW_023339796.1:16817426-16835961 GCF_004916995.1 Morone saxatilis | reverse complement strand
TGCTACTTTATACATCTACCCCACTATAATTCAGAGTGTATTCAGAGTATTGTACTGTTTACGCCACTTCATTTATTTAACTTAAGCTGCTTGTTACTTTGCAGAATATTAATACAACATTTAAATCAATGAATACATTATGTTGCATTGTTGTTGATTAAGCTACAGGGGTATATAAAGTTAAAAATAGCTTTAACATTTACCAGCTGAACATTAAAATGATGTACAAATTAATGAAGCAATAATTATAATCCAGTGATATAATACACATTATCTTGAAATGGGCCATTCTGCATAATAAATTTTGTACTTCAAGTATATTTTAATGCTAATTAGTTATTGATACTTTTACTTCAGTAAAGTATTTCTTCCACCACAGCTTTATTATGGCAGGTGCCACAATGTGAACATAATATAAGGGACTGCATGAAAATTATGAGAGAGGGACACAGGGAGTGTTTTTGAGAAAGAGAGAGAGAGAGAGTGAGAGAAATATTCTTTTTGGCTTTATTGGACAGCTTGAGAGTGAGGAGGCAGACAGGAAATGGGGAGAGAGAGGGGTATGCAACAAAGGCCACAGGTGATGGGCAGTTTGAAGTTACATTGGGCCCAGAGCTTCCCATTATCACTCCCCAAGTGGGAGTAACGTGTGCAAAGTGCAGAAAAAATTACACAATCCCATACTGGCTTCCCACCTGTGACCATTCCCATTTATTGTGACTCTGTATATCCGAAAAAACAAATAATGTTTAGACATTAAGAGACATTTAGAACATCTAATTCAAATTAAACTTGTATGGAATAAAGTAGCAATTGTAAAAAATACTAAATACTAACAAATCATGTTTTAAATGCACAAGCTGACAGTTCACTATAGTGACAGTAGTAAAGTCAGTGTTTGTTTGGACCAGAGAATTATTTCTGGCTGTCCATGTCCCATGATCAGAACCATGTGTCAGCCACGTGGAAGGTTCACTGTGTTTTTTTGTGTTTTTTTTAGATAATTTTTTGGCATTTTCACCTTTATTGGACAGTCACAGTGAAGAAGGCAGACAGGAAATGGAGGAAGAAAAGGGGCAGGGGTATGACACACAACAAAGGTCGTCGGCTGGAATTGAATTGAACTGTCGACATTGCGGTCACTTGGCATGCATGTAACCACTTGGTTACCAAGGCCAAAATTCACTGTATCGATTAAGGAGAAACACTCAGTCTCTTTCTGAGCACAAAAGACGGAGGGATGAGATGAGATCCAACTCATAATAATGTTAAAGTTTTCAAGAAATAACGTATGCTGTTCATGGATGTAGAGAAAAAGATGCTCTTAGTTACATTTATTACACAGTTTGCATTAAAATAGATATACATAGAACACAGGATTGTAATAAGACAATGATCTGATCTGTTTATTTAACCTTGATTAAAAACTATTAGGCACATTTTTATTGTTGTTTGATACAAAAAAAAGAAAAAAAATGCCAAAAAGGAAACTAGAGCAGGCCCCAGAGAGCAAAATGATAACATAAAGATCATGTAGGCAGTCAACAAATGTTATTTTAATATTTTGTAATATTTTTGAAGATATGAACTAAACTCTGTTTCAAAACCAAGGCAATGAAAATCCAGTTCAGTTCACTTTTTTTCACTGTTTGGGCCCCTGAAGGGAAGTAATGTCTTTTCTATTCAGGCACAAAACGATCAATTTAAAGGCATTATACACAGTATATAACGGCAAAAGATTACTCCCAGAATCCCTCACTAGGCCTATGCTTTGAATATGTGTCTTGAGGTAGGGTGTGGCCTGACTTAGGAAAGCAGAGGTGAACTGTTTTGAATTGGCTCTCTCTCACTCTCCTTCAGATGGGAGGAGGCAGTGAGCCAGTGCAGTGACGCCTGCCAGTGTCTCTGTGTTTAAATCACTTACATCCACGTCTTGGCCGTGCTGTTCTGGATATTTTGGAGACTCCTAGGAATCCAAAATCTGCTTCTGCCAGAGTGAGAGAGATTTTGGAAACACTCCTAAGAGAGGAGAAGGAAGCTTGCAGAAGGTTTTATCTTGCAATTAAAAGTGACTGCTGGCTTTTTCGTGCAGGAAGATTTGTTTAGATGTTGGACTTGTGGAACCACAACTAAAGACCTTGCGTTTGTTGCTGATGGGTTTAAGGAAGTTGCACTTTATCCTTACAGCTTGATATCATTTCTTTGTATTCATGTGGATGTGTTCCAGTGAAAGTTTTAAGATTACACGTCTAACTATTTCCATTATTAGTTTTGCTCTCTTTTGGTATCTAATTATACTGTATTTTTGTGTAATATCACCAAACTTTATCATGCTTAAAATAACATGGACTTGGCACATTTGTAACAAAAATAATGTCCTTATTTTAATCACAAACAAGATCACCAGCATGCATCACATATCCATCTCCCTCCTGTTCTCGATGTGATGCACTGGATGCAGACATTAAAAGTACTGCTCTTGTTTACCTCTGACAAGTATGGAGGAGGAGACCCTGGTTCCCATGAAGACACTCATCTGTTTTGTATAGACAGTGATCCAGGTGTTGGAGGAGGTCAGCAGAGTCTGAATGAGTGATAATGAACTGTGAGCTGCGCTATTAGATGCAGTGAGAGTTAATTAAGTCGACACACACACACACACACACGCATATTGATCAATTTAGACACACACAGCTGCACACAAAAGTGTGGACACTACCACAGACACACACATTAAAGATTTAGACTTCCTGCCAAGTTGAATGAAACGTCTTATAGTCAAGCTGATCTCATTAGTTAAGCTTCAAGGATTATCTGGTCTCTGTATACATCCATGTACCTGTGTGTGTGTGTGTGTGTGTGTGTGTGTGTGTGTGTGCATCCTCTCAATCAATTTCGCTCTGTGTTTTTTATTTTTATGAAGTGCCAAATTCAAAATAAAAAAAACCCCAAAACAACTTAATAATGAGAAAAATAGGCTGATCAGGACAGTAAATGCACAGGAAGAGCTTTCACCAGGAGGCCTGTTGCTTTCACAGTGACCCCTGCAGCGGACTTATATCCAACAAACTATAGTGATAATTCTAATAAGTGTGTCAGCAGGCAGGTTGTTTTTCTTTCTGTCTACTGTATCCAGCAGTGGGACCCCTGAGGTGAACCCCCATGGATTACATCAGAGGGAGGGAGGCAGTTCTTATTGTATATTTAATATGTCAGAGACAGGATGAAGGTATTAAAGGACTTAAATCTGCATAACTCATAATTTTTTTTTAAAAGATGTATATGATAATAAAGCAAATGTACACAAAATCCCATAAGAAGTAATTAAATTGATGGCCAATGCAATAAACAATGCTCCACATCTGTTAAAAGTCTTCAAACTTGCAAAACAAAAACATAATATTTTAACTCTATAATGAGATATGACGTCTCTGCAGCTCTCTGGCTAACAGGCAGCTGATGTACCAGCTCCTGAGTGCAGAGTGGATCAGTAGATCAGGTTATTTTGATCTGGGGCATTCTGTACAGCTTCCACTGTATCTTTGCCCAGACTGAGGCTCAGAATGTTATACTGGGAGTTTCAAATCAGGTGAGAGGGCACCTCTGCTGGTAGGCTGAGCAGTGGTGGAAGAAGTATTCAGGTCTTTTATTTCTGTAAGAAGAACGATACTCCACTAAAAGTTAAGATCATGCAATCTTACTTCAGTAAACGTGCAGAAGTATTATCAGCAGAACAAACTTAGAATATTTAAAGAAAATAATTTCTTATGCAGACAAATGGCATCTGTGATTGTTATATTGTTATGTATACATCTACTGTCTCCACTCCAATAATGTGGAAGCAGCATTTTGCTGAAGCTAATTTTAACTAAAATCAGTGTTGGATACTTTAGATTATAACACTGTATCATATATTTAAAAGTCTAAACTAACTTGTAATTAAAGATGTTGGTTCATAAAATAAAGGCCACTTAAAGTAGATCAAATGAGCTGAAGTGTTTCTATAAGAGCCTCGACTAATCAATAAATTGGTGGAAAGATGGTATTAATATATATTCTGTACATATTAAGATAGGAGGGACACTATCTTTGCAGGGAATAACTGCAGTGTCATCAGACAAAATGCCTCTGATCCTTATTAGATTTACAGTCAAAGATAGAATATTAGAGGGCAGCAATGACATTATAATCTACAATGTTTGGAAAGAGTTTCAAAGTAAGGCAGTAAGGTTTACATTTCAGTAACACCACTTTGACTGTTAGTTTGTCTGTATAATCCAATTAGAGCTGCCAAATCTTCAGGAACTCATTAGACTGTGCACAGATAAAACTATTTCTACATTAAGGGTGGTGAATAGATCAATCTGATGGTCTGGGCAGCTCTGATAACTGGTATTTGTGCAGTGTGAGATAAAGCTGATCTGTGCCCAGTGTCGACTGTAGCTGACACACCAACACGTCTCTTTTATTCTGCACTTTCAGGGTAATTTTTTGTGTCATTCAAGAGAACAACACATGGAAGACAGAAATGATTTTAACAGCAGTTTAGTTTTCCGTTTGATTTTGTACCCGCTCATTGATTTTTCTGTGATGTCTGCCAGATGCACTCTGCTGATTACAGCAGTTTGAGTTAAAGTCTGGTCCAGCTTCAGATCCATTACTGGACTGAAGATGGGGGAAGCCCTCGAGTGCTGCTCTGTCGATGCACTTCATCAGCCTAAACGCAGAGTTGCTTTACTAAGATCATAAAAATGTCAATCTAAATGCAGCATATTTTATGGGTTATTTGCTGAAATGCAGATAAGATATAATAGTGCTGGTGCTGAGGAGTAACATGCAAACATGCCTTGAATGTATATTGTAACTTTGAGGAAATAGGATTTGGACAATTAGCTTACAGTAATTTAAGAAGGTTCTTAGAGCTCCTCGTAAGATTATAGGTCTAATCTGAGCCATGTTGCAGGTCACAGTGGTTACTTATTGTTGGTAAACTTCCTCTCCTTTAAGCCCTTGATGCCATGGATACCAGACATTTATATTTGAGATGCTCAGACTCTCTTTTTCAGACCTGCAACAGTGCCACAACAGAAACGCTTTTAGAGATCTTAGTATCAAGTAGTGCAAGAGTCAGAGCCGTACTGAAGTGTATCAAAAACGGGTTTTACTGTTCATTTGTTAATTATGGTAATTTAATTATAGATTCATGGCGATTGCTGTGGTAGGTGTGCTTAATTCTGTTCCTGTTCATGTTTGAAATATTTGATTATTGTAAAATTGCATTGTTTTCTAAACAATACATGTAAAGTGAAATGGTTGTAAAAATTGTATTAAACAGCTCAGAATAAACCCTAACATCTCTGTACCAGAGCCATCTTCAATAATGTGAATCTTGTCTAACAGTAAGAATTATGAATTAAGTGAAACTCTTGATGTTTTTATATGTATACCATTTAATTATGATATTAAATAAATATTTTACTGGTATTCTTGCTTTGATTTGTAGTTAGTTTGTTGTTATATGTCAGGTGTTGGGAGTGGAAATTGATCCAAAACATGGCCTCTGTTGTCCTCTAGTGGCCACACATTATCACTCCTCACAGAATATTTTCACATTACTATTTACAATTGCACTTTTCTGTGATTTTTGTTTTGTTAAAGAAATCATAGAATGGACTAGATACAGTCTATAAAGGCGTAGGTCACCTGACCTAATTGTCCTCACCGAACATTGTTTAACACTGCACTTACAATCATATTTTTACATTAGCTTGTAGGTTCATATATTTAGATCTTTCAGATTTCTTTCAGTGGAAGAGTTCACTCTTTCTCTCATTCTGGTATATATCAGAATGACAAAGCAGTGTCATATGAATCCAGATTAGTTCCTGGAAGTACAAGAAAAAAATAGATGACAAATTGTTTATTTTCTCTGTATTTTCTTGCTTTTTATGGTGAAATACTATAATTTAATGTCTTCAAACCATGTCATCTTCTTTGTCATATAGTTTAATTTATTTTCAATTATTGTTTTGTTTTATTGTATTTGTGTATGTGTATTGTCTTTGTTTTTTTTCCCTTTTTGCATAAACAAGTTAAACATAAACTTGAACTTTATCGATTGTCTGACATTCATCATTTTACACAATACGCAAACTTTCTGTTATCTTTGATGAGTCCAAGCGATCTACAGCTGCCTGATGTTTGAGCTGCAGACTGCAGCATTACCAGATGGTGGAGCTCTCTGCTGCAGAATCGCTGCATGCTGACTGTGCTGGAAGTGAGACAATGGAAACAACTGTGAGTTCATACAATCATGTTGTGTATGTGCAGGTGCTGGTAGGATGAAATACCATGACATGTTTAACTCCCATTAAGACTTTAAGGACTTGGTGCTGGATCCTAAATGTGTTAAATCATGGAAGAAAAGACTAGGACAGCACTCTCATTTAACTTTTTGTTATATAACAATATCAGTATCTTGGGAGTGCTGTCCTAGTCCTACGCTTCAGGCCTGACATTCTGAGAATTTAAAGAGTGTGATTTAATGTGCTAAACGTAGGTGGGTATAAATCCTGTGGAATTTGGTTTCCATGAACTGTGATGTCTACTTTCTTCTGTGAGGAGACATGTTGGGACAGGAGCCAGTGGTCTGAGGTATGCCTCCCTGTTTGCCTTAGTTTTGTCTTCCCTGAGGTGACACATTTCTGGAGCAGTCACTGCTAGATGTTGACAATGAAAACTTTTTTAAACCTTTTACAGATTGTTTTAACTTCTTATGCTTCTCAACAATCAGGCTAACTAAAAGATTGTTCTCCATGTTTCACACTGTGACCTTTCCACACAGTGGATTTGTGTAATACTTGCGGTGTTTCTCCATACTGCATCTTAGCTCTTGCATTGAGGGATGTGGGAAGTGACTGGTGGATTTATTTTCTCCTTCCCCCACGCACATACATGTTTGCACACACTTACATACACACAGGACTCCCTTAACTCAGGTCTCACATGAGTAATTGTGTCCCTATTTTACAGTATCATAGTGATTCTGGTCATTGTTATATGTGTCAAAGCAATAAGCAATATTTTTCATGTTGTTGATAAATTCCAACCACCACGGTCATTGATTCTGTTAACACGTATTTTGACGGTTCTCAAAGCTATAACTTATTTCTCAACATTTACTCTTCTTTGGGATATTTGTTAAAATGACAGTGTTCAGCCGATTTAAGAAATAACTGCAACTTTTTTTTTTTATTAGTTTATATATTTGCAGTGGTGAAATGTAACTAAGAGCATTTACTCAAGTCCAATACTTATGTATAAGTTGTAGGTACTTTTATTTGTATTTCCATTACAACTTCATACTTTCTTCCATCACTATCTCAGTGGAAAATATTGTACTTTTTACTCCAGTACGTGTATCTGACCGTTTTAGTTACTTGTTACTTTTCAAATTACATTTTATCACATACCTTTCCTGTCTAGTGAAGGATATTTTCCTGTTTGTGTCTGCAACTTATTCTTTACTTAACTACTTCCTGAAGAGTTAATATCCAGCTCCACACATTAGAGACAGACACTGATTCTGACAAACACATCAAACAAATAAAACTTGAATGATATTAAAACATACAATAATAGGAAAGTAATGAGGATTTTATTTGACATAATACAAAAGTATAATAGCAATATTTCAAACAAAGCAAATAACAAAAACTAAACCATAAAACCCTGAGCAGATTAATACTAAATGGATGCAAGTTGTATGTAGAAATCTCCTGACTCCTGAGATGTTCTGAGTATACTGCGTCAAAAAATATTTTATGTGACATTTTCGACCAAAGAATGGAGTGTATTTCCCAACAACTATAAGCATACACCAAATATAGCACTTGCAAACATACATCAAACAAATGTTAATGACGTGTGTAAGACAGCGTTCTGGATGCAGTAATTGTCTCAGACGTAGTCCCTGCCCGGCTGTCCTGCAGAGCTGGACGGTGGGTAGCGCGGAGATTTGCCTGAGCCCTCGTTGGAGCAGATGCAGCAGAAGAAGCTCCCTCCAATAATAGTGAGACAGGCAGCTCCCCATCCAACATACAGGGCGCTTCCAAATTCATACCTGTGAATGATTCACACATCACTTATCTGGACATTTTGAAAGGACAGGGAAGAGTGAGTTTTCTCACAGATTTAGCAGTAATACAAGTCCTGAAGTCTACACACAAATGTATTTATATTATATTCAATTATGTCTGCTTCACAGCAGCGAGGTTCCAACATCACAACGTTTGGTTTCAAGATGTTATTGTAAAGTTAACAACATGAGCACGAACGAGTGTTCTGGAAAATCGAAGGAATATTTTAACATTTTGGGAAAAAAGCTTTTTTTTGAGAGTTAGAGACCACTCTCATGTCTATAAGTTAAATATGAAGCTATGGTCAGCAGCCTGTTAGCTTAGGTTAGCATAAAGACTGGAAACAGGCGGAAACTACAAGTCTGGCTGAGAACACAATACATTCTGGTTGTACTGGGGGTTATGTTTTCTTGGCTGGCTGAAGTGACTTCCTGGAGTGATTACTTCACTCACAGTGATGATGAGACTCCAGGCTATAGCCGTTTGCCCCTTTGTTTTCAGTCTTTACGCTAAACTTAGCTAACTGGCTGCACTACCATGAGTAGCTTCACATTTACCATGTTTCAAGGGGTGTAAAGTACATTTAATCAAGTAGTCTTTCAATTTTATGCTACTTGATACTTCTGCTCCACATACTTCTGAGGCAGATATTATACTTTTTACTCTATACTATACTGTATTTATTTGACAGATATAGCCTAGTTACTAATTACTTTGCAGATAAAAATTTCAATCAATTTATAAAATGTGATGCAGTGCTGTAAATGAACAGTTTACAAACTAGTTAGTGAGGCGTGCCCAGTAGATATGTTTATGTTTGATACATTTGTAGCCTATATTTGACTAATAATACTTTTTAAAGGACCAGTCTGTAAGATTTAGTGCCTTCTAGCAGTGAAGTTGCAGATTGCCACCAGCTGAATACTGCTCACCTTCTAAGCACAAAAGAAAACCAGAAAAGGGCCCTATCTAGAGCCAGTATTTGGTTTGTCCATTCTGAGCTACGGTAGAAACATGGCGGTTCAACAAGGCGGACTCCTTAGAAGAAGACTATTGGAAATACAAGCGTCTCATTTTAAGGTAACAAAAACACAACGGTCTTACATGGTCTTAATGTAAACATACCTATTAATATTATATTTCATTTCTGCCAAAAGATCCTCCTAAATGTTACACACTGGACCTTTTAAGATAAATCTAGAAGTAAGGCCTTTGTGTGTATTGTGAGTGGTATTGTGCTTTTACTTTATACTTATAAATATTAAAGTACTCCTATAGGTGTGTAATAACAAATGACAGCATAATAAAAGACTGTCCTCTGCGTCATTACACTACACTGATACCTGATAATTAGTGTGAATTCCAGACTGAACGGCAGAGAAGGAAGAGCTCACCTGGAATTAGTGGGAGTGAATGGGTTGTAGAATTCCTGTGCTATTCTGTGGCCATACCAAGACGTTCCCACCAGAGCAAGCAGACCTGGAAAACCATGAGCAGAAGAACATATTATATTGTTGTATTATACAGGTTAAAACATGCAGGAGTGTGTTATCTTTCATGTATTATCTTCTACCCACAAATTTCCTACAAGTCAAGTCATGTTTAAAAGTGGTTGTATTATTGTGGTCAAAGGGAAATATTCAGTGGTGTGGTGGAACTTCTTTAGTGAAAAAAATATGTAATGTGTTCAATCGCTGTGTTGCATGTGTCTGAAATGAATGGACTCTGACCGGCGATAATGAAGATAACCCCTCCAGCTAGAGCCACTTTATCCTTCTGCTTCGGGTCTGCTGCCATACAGGTGGTGCACCTCATGCCCACCACCTCCACCATGATAGAAATAACGCTCAGCAAGACGGAGGCCAGCATCAACCCTCGTGTGCCTTGTACAATCCCTGGAGACAAAGACATGGTACGAGATCACTCAATGTCCGCATGTTTCCACATGTTTTTATGTTATTTATTTAGCTTTGACTTTTGACTTTATAAAGATGAGCAGTTGATTGTATTTTCTGTCGACTCCCCTAGGTCTTCCCTACTCCTGCTTGCTTTCTCTATGCTATTACATCAATTACATCTATTTCTAGTATATCTAAAATAAAAGCTTAAATTAAATCTGATCAAAGTCATCCAGCAAGCCGTCTTTTGTATATAGTTACTTAACTATGGCTTTATTGAATCTCAGTTTTCACTTTCTTGTTTACCAAAAGTCACATAACAGTCAGGAAAGCTGCAGTACTGGAAAACATGCCCTCCAGGATTTTCTTTTTATCTGATGGAAAAGCGGATGCCAGAGCTTTTCTTTGATGATGTAGAAAAGAAAAGAAAACCCCTTCACGTAGATACATTTGAACTGTTTCTTTGGAATTGATTTCAAAAGAAGGAGGAGTTTCTTCAGCTGCTGGTATTTGACTGACATGTTTCTACATGTAAAGAGGTCTTACAGGGAGAGAAGAAGGGCCTTTCTTAAACAACCAAGAAAGTTTGAATGACCAGACAGATTTACACATTACTGTTTTATTCCAGACAGCCCAAAAATCTTCTAAAATTAAGAGATTTCATTACAATTTCATAAAGTCACTATTGAAAAAGATAAAAAGATAAAAAAGTTAATAAATATACCATTCATTGACCTATTCTCTTCCCACACCCATATTTTTGTAAAAGAAGAAATTTAGCAACCAATATACTGTAATTGGCTTATGCGATAATATAGGCTCTTTGTCTTTGTAAAGGAATCTTATAAAAGGTATCATGAAAAGAAGATATGCGAAACAACATTACCTGGGAGCTGGAGAAGTGAATCATACACTTTACACTGAATTTGACCAGTGCTCTGAGATACACAGCTCTTCCACAGCCCTTCAAACATTGCCTGAGCTGTGATGATGTTGTCTCCTGCATAGGATGAAGCTTTCCATTCTACCATGACTGTGGATGCTATTGTGCCAATGAAGCCCAGGAAAGCCAGCGTGAAGCCGAGAAGCTGCATACCTGCATTGGCCATCGTTTAACCTCAGAAACCTAAAAAAAGAAAAAAAAGAAAAAGAATAGTTCCAAAAGATTGAAAAAGTTCCAAAAGCTTTCTTGATGTAGTTCCTGCTGGTTTTGGGTGGTGCATCTGATCCCAAACAGTGCTGTCTACCTGTACATCATCACACCCTGGAGGAGAGGGAGGATCCAGGAATGCCATGCACCTCTGACTGAGGTCAGGAGGAGCAGGATGACACCTAGTGGAGGTGATGGTTTCCTGCAATGACTGAAACTGCTCCTAAATGTACAGCAAAGTCACAAAATAACCTCCATAGAAAAATACACTAGTACAAGGAGTGCAGGTAGATACGGTAGATTGTATAAGGTACTTACACTCAAACACAGTAAGACATAGTAATATTCACAATTGGTATTCACACTACAGCTGAGGTTCCAAAGCATGAAGCAATTTACATGACAAACTTCATTTGGAAACACTGACTTCTCACCAGGCATTTAAACACCACACAGAAACATGTTTTATGAATTTATGCCTCTCTGCTCCGGTATTATTATGCTTTTCCGTATGTGAATGTTTTTGTTTTTTTGACTCTGTGTTAACTAGTCTACATTGCTGTTTTGGCCAGGTCTCTCTTGTAAAGGTAATAAATAAAAAGAATGACAAATATAGTAAATAGTATAAAATCAATAGAATCATTAGTAGTGGAAGCAGTAGATGTGGTAGTATTATTAGTAGTAGTATTTGTTATTTCTGGCAGAAAATTAGAAAAAAAGAATGATCTACTTTTGAAATCACATTACTCTCTGATCTATTTGTTTTGGTAAATAGTGACTCAACTGTGACAAACTTTTTCTGAAACTAACATTAACAAGATGAAATTCCTCTGCTTTTTAATCACGCTGTGTATTACAGCAAAAAATAAAAGTCAACTATATTCTGCTATGGGAGCTGATTTACTGAATAACAGGATTGTCTGCCTTTTTTTGTTGTGAGCAAACCATGGCAGGAGCTGCATGGCCACTGACCAAAGGTTTTGTCTTGCCTAATTCAGACTTGTTGTCATTTGCACTTTGTTTCAGCTAGCTTGTAGATCCACAAGGAAATTCAATGCTACGGAGATCCCTGTAACACAGAGGTACGTTGAATTAAATGTATTTAAATGGAAACATACAGTTTGAATGTTACTGATTCTTCTCTCTGTGAATAAATGACAGCTAGAAAAACAAACAGGAGTACAATGTACAATGCTCTTAAATCAAAGCAACATTGACTTTGATTTCCTGTTACTTCATACAAGCTTTCTTCATGATTTGACAGTGAAAAATGGACAAAGACCGCAGCCTGATTCTGTTCCTGGTGCTGCTTCTCTGTCACAAAGGCAACACAGACGTACAAACCTCTTGTCCATACAAATGCCAGTGTTTCACTCCAGTCCAAGTACTGTGTGCTGATGCAGGAATGTCATCTTTACCCAGGAACACGTCCAGGCAGGTCAAGGACTTTATTATAATGTCCTCATCCCTGGCCTACCTGTTCTTCCACACTTTAGAGGAAAGCCCCCAACTCACCAAGCTTATCTTCCTAAATAATGCACTGCGAAGTATTCACTCTAAGTCTTTTGAGCATCTGGCTGAGCTGCAGGAGCTGGAAATCAGTGGGAACCCTGGACTGGAGCATTTATATCTGGAGACTTTTGCAAAGCAGGGCAACTTGACTAAACTGGTGCTTAACTTCAACAGGTTCAAGACAGTGCTTCCTGGTATGTTTGACTCTCTTAAACAGCTAGAAACGCTGCAGATGAAGGGCAACATCATATCAGATCTGCCTACATTTCTTTTCCTGAACCTCCACAATCTGCGTGTCCTGGATTTGTCACAAAATCAGCTTGAAGGAGTGAAAAGGGAAACTTTTTCTGGTCTGGCAAGACTGGACACCCTTAAAATGAACTATAACCTCATCAGCATTCTTGCATCTGACACGTTCCACAATATTTCTCAACTGACAGAGCTTCACTTGGAGGGGAATAAGATATCAGAGCTTGCTGACAGCATCTTCTTTATGTTAACCGAACTGAAGGTGCTGAACCTCCGTGGAAACCTTCTTACAACCTTCAGCGATAAAGTGTTTGGATTCAAGGCCACAAATTTGGAGGAGCTGAACCTAAAAGGCAACAGACTGAATGAGCTGTCCTCTCTAAGCAGTTTGACATCTCTTACCGACCTTATCTTGTCTTCTAACCAGCTTTCCACCCTTCCTCAAGACATTTTTAGAAATGTTACAGTCCTGGAGAATCTGGACCTGTCTGAAAACCAGCTCACCTTACTGCCCAAAATGATCTTTCATGGTCTATTTAGCATCAAGGCAATCCACTTAAACAACAACAACTTGAGCAACGTGGATGCTGAACTGTTTGAGGATCAGCTGCTCATCCAGCAGCTCTACCTGTCTGACAACCAGCTGGAAACTCTCCCACCGGGCCTTTTAGACCCTTTTGTCCTCCAGCACACAGTGAGACTACACGGAAACCCCTGGAAATGTGACTGCCACATGTGGTATCTGCATGACTGGGTGCTGAGAAACAGCCAAGACATAGAGATGCTTGACAGGATGCTCTGCGAGAGCCCGGGCTATCTGAGCAAACTGCCAGTTGTCTCCATCGACAAGGACCAGCTTTTGTGTCGGTTGTCCAAAGATGAGATGCCTGATCTCACCCACTGTAGCCAAGAAGCTTCCAATGACACTGTGATCATCAAGTGTAAAGTGGATAAATGCTCTCCACTAACAGTGAAGGTACAGTTTCAGGAAGATGACGGTGGTATTAAGGAGCATATTTTGAAGAATTCTCATTGTAGCAACGAGACAATGATCGAGAGCCCCATTCAGTAGTTCTCCCTGTTAATTAGACTTTGTTATCTGTGCAAATTCGTCCTCAGACAGAGAGTCACATTATATGTTCGGACTGTCACAGTCAATACTGTAAACAAACATCTAACTCAGCAGCTGATAACTACATGCATGCGGCTGAATGATAAGAGGGGTGGATGAACCCTTTTTTTTGTTCAAAGTTCAATCCACAACGTTTTAAAATCCTGTCACTGCTAAAAGGAAGTATGAGTAACAATCATCTGTTAAATCTCCAGTAGATGCCTCTGGCTTCCTAATTGATGTGCACTGACTGTGGTTGACTGCCTTTACACTTCTTGATAACCACTACACTGAAGTCTGACTGAAAATGTTGTCTGAACAAGCATGAGGGCAACCGGTGTTGAATATTTGTTTGTGTCCATTTACAGGAGAGTTTTGGAACAGCGACCACTGTAAAATATCAATAAAATGTCATATTTGCTTCTTTAAATCATCATGATTCAAACATTAAACAGAGTAGAACACATTGGGAAATATATATAGTTTGTCCTAAAAATGTATTCAGTATTTAGATCCTTCAAGTTTTGCATACCACAAAAAAATATTATATTAAAAGTAAAAATCCAGCATTCAAAATGTTATTTTAAGTACTATCAGTAAAATGTACTTAAAAGTAGAACACTATATAAAAATCTTTATGTCTTAATTAATTAATTTAGCTAATTCTGACTATTTTATATACTGTAGTATAACTGCAGTTTAGCTCATCATTGCTTTTGTATGTAAAATCATGATATGTAACATAACCTGTTGTCATACACATGTAGTACAGTAAAAAGTACAATATCTCCTTCTGAAATGTAAAAAGTATAAAGTATGGAAAATTTAAATACTAAATTGTAGTACAAATACTTCAGATTTGTACTTAGTTACATTTCTCTACTGCCTTGGCTCACATATATTTCTAACTTATAGAGGATTGCAGTAGTGAATCATCTTGTCATCTAGGGGTTCCTCTGATCACTCCACTGCTCGTGAACACTGGGAGGGATGATAAAGAGAGAGGGAGGAGGAAAGCCTCGACACAACAAGGCACACAGATGGCTACACCTTGAATGCGGCACTCTAACCCAGGGTTAATAAGGGTCAAAGGCCAAGGGGTCGATTGGGTCCTTGGTCCGAGTTGAATGACATCACAATTCACATGACAAAAACTGGTGGCCGTCTTACTTCCACAGTTTGGAGGGATGTCCTTTAGTTGGAGGTAATCCTCACTTGACCAAAACTATGGAGAAAACATTTAAAGTACAGGGTTGTTAGTTAATGAGCAACAAGACATTTGGAAGTCGTTAAATGCATATCTTTATTCAATGAGCAAAATTTCCAAAAAAGGGCCAGACATGTGTTGTTCATTACATAGGTCTAAATGCTGCAGAATGAGAATATTATATATAAATATGATATAATCCATTATATAATATAATTTATTTATTTCCGCTTTATCCTATGGGGCCGCTATTCCAAAAAAACGTGGGGCAAGCCAAAGGCTTAAGCCCACAGAAAGTTTCCCCCCTTCTCGATACAGTATTTTTTCCACTTTCCTTACTGAGGATCCTCGAGAATAGGGATTTTTTCCCAAGGCAGGTTAAAAAGGGGAATCTCCAAAATGGTGTTTTTGGGGTCTAATAACCGACTGATGGCACAGACTGGGGTTGCGCTCAACGAGTTCGGGGATATTGTTGCAAGAAAAACACGACCCGTCAAAATAGTTGTGTCCCCAACCAATTTCACACGTGCTTTTTCGGTTCCGCTCATCTATCCTTTCCAATGTAAACGGGAAAACCACCTTGCGAGGAAAATAATCACCTAGGGGGTAAACAGCAGAAAAAATCCCTTTTTTTTTAAAGTATTATTTTTTATGCCTTTATTTGATAGAGGTAGCTGGAGAAAGACAGGAAAGGGGGGCAGAGAGAGAGGGGACGACATGCAGCAAAGGACCGCATGTCAGACTCAAACCCGGGCTGCTGCATATATGGGTCGCCAGCTCTACCGACTGAGCTAACTGGGCACCCTGGTCAACAGAAACTTGACTCTACACAAATATTTGGTGCTCTGTGACTGTATGCTAACACATTAGCCATATTAACCATATAAGGTGATAATATGTCAGTGTTGTATGTACTTCTTGTTGTGCTGCCCCCAAGTGGCCAAAATCAACTAATGTAGGTTTAAGCCTCTTAAAAATTAAACAAACATAAACCTTTCTAATCATGGTGTGTTCAGGGTAATGTGTGCCATGTTTGTAGCTACACAGTCATCAGAATAAATTAGCTGTTTCATGCATCATTTTATACAAATTTAGCCTAAATTGTGCTGAGGATATTTTGTATCTTCCAGTATTTTCATAATTGAGTCTAAAGTTTAAACTAAACTAAATGTTTGTAAAGATGAAACCACTTGTTGGTACAGCATAGTTTCAGAGGTTAATAGAATTATCAATGCCAAAACCACCTGTCAGCATCCATCACTGCCACTTATTCTCATTGCCTGGCAAACTAACAGCAGCAGGGTGTGAGCACTGTGTCAAGGCACAATGAAAAGCGGTTCTTAACCCCCATGGTCAGATCCCATCTCTCTACAGGGCAGTTAGCACCGGACACCACGCTCCACACAGCAGTTCCTCAGATGGGAGAGGAAAGAAACGGAGGGGTGCGGACATTATCTGGTGAGACACAAATGTTCAAAACAACACAAAGCACTGGGGGGTTTCCCACAGAGTTTAGACTGGCCGGTGAGGAGGGAGGTGGCGAGGGCAGGCCAGAGTCCCCGGGACAAAGAGTAGAGGTCATCTAAGACTCAGTGCCCGGGGCAAGAATTCAAGAGGAGGGTTTTTGATCTGAAAATGTAAATTGATTTCAGATCAGGTTGCTGTGTATGTGTGTACCACCAGTGTTATCATTGATACTATTATACAGTATTAATTAATTAAGGGGCATATATCTCAGTCTTAAGGACAAAAATCATATAAATTATTGGAACATTTATCTGTACTTTACTTATCATGCTCATTGTTTTGTTTTTTTTCAGCATCACCTAAATGAGCTCAGTCACTCGTGAAATGATAACCAACCAGTTGCTATTATGTGGGCAGGTGTCTATTAGATCCTCTCTCTCAGCCCTATGAGAGGCTGATACACATCCTCCATGACACAATGACCTAAACATCTCGAGAACACAAATAGGCCATTTTGCACACTCAAAATGTGAGCCTTGCTTACAAACAAGGGTCAATATTTACCCCTCAGTGCATCCAGACCCCCGGGTGGAGGCTAAATTGGTGTTGCTGACCAAATTATGAACAGCTGACCTGATGTGGGTGTTAAGTGGACGCAGAGATGTCATCAGAATGGTAATCTTTTAGCATACTGGTACGCTGGCTATTGTCTTGTCCGTCCCTATTGGTGGATAACAAGAGCCTATAAGCTCCTTATCATCACATTACAATTATTGAGGACGAATCAGGAGCTATGGCCCTGCGGACCCTGCTCTCATACGACTATCCTTGTTTTGTTTCCAGCTCTCCTGATAGGGAGGTTTTATTATGCATGCATACAGCCTTTTCATTGTATATTGAAGAGTCACTGCAAAACTTAGCATTTTGTTGCTGCAAAACAATTTAAATACCTCCCACACTCCAACTTCCAGCAGCAGAAGTAATTTCTGAAGAGGCCATTGTTTCCCAGTGGTAAGACGTATTAAAATGTTGCTCAAGTGCGCTTCACATATTATGGTTTAGTAAAGCACTTCTAAGCAGCATTATTCACATAACTTTTTAAGAGGTCCAAAGCTTGTCAAGTCCTGGTTCCAGGTTTTAAGAGAATTGCCTTGACATGCTTAAATTTAAGAGTGATATATTACAAATGGGAAAAAAATGTGTTATTCAGGCTGAGCACTAAAGTCTCATTCATGCTTCACAGCCACTGACTCATTCATCAGCTGTGTGGCTCTCAGCTGACTAGTAATGTCCAATCATATTCATAGGTGCACAGCATGGCCCAGCGTGAAATAACAACCAAATTTGCCTTGATTTTATTTTTGCAGGTTGAGTGTGCCGTCTATTCCACAAACACTAGTTAGATTTTTCTGATTATGTACTCAGCTTGCAGTTGCCAGCACCTCCAGCCCTGAAGTACACAAATTCAGTTAGCAGAAGCCTGATTGCTGGACATATTTTTAGTCTTTTCTGCCAAACCTGTAAATCTGTAAAAACTGTAGAATCATTGCTTCAAATGATCAATTCCTTAATGAAAGTGACTGAACTTGTGTTTTTTTATCAGTTCAACTCAAGTCATTGCTGAGGCAGTGGTTACAAACTGTCTGATTTGTTTTTGTTATTTGGATCATTTTTGCCTTCAATTGACATTGTAGTCGAGAGCTAGAGGGACAATGTCATGTGTTTGAGGCCCCCATGACACCAATTCAATTCAATTCAGTTCAGTTTTATTTGTATAGCACCAATTCATAACAAAAGTTATCT
>NW_023339796.1:16811585-16817408 GCF_004916995.1 Morone saxatilis | reverse complement strand
TAGACCGTACTCCTTATAAAATTACACCAGAAGTAACAGGAAGTTGGTCTGTAAACTGTGATGAACGTTTAAAAAGTTAAAAAAGTTTGGTTAATAATTGTACCATTTGGCTTTGTTTTGGCTAACGTTGGGGTTAAAACTTATTTCATCAGCTGACTGCTTGTGTTTTCTGGCCCCACTGAATTTCTTTTTCCAATTAAGTTGGTGAGTACTATATTATTATTACCTGTAAGAACAATGGACACATTACAAAAAGAGTTGTAATAAACTAGAATAATCCTTTCAGCTTCTCTGTAATTCCCTCCAGGTTGGCTCAGTTGATACCTCACACATAGTTTTTCAGCCTTTCCAGGCCAAAAAGTTTGAATGTCTCGCTTTCAAGGGCCACCTGCAGTGAAAGTATATCTTTATGGTCGTCTTTATAAGCCTTCGTGGGCATATGGCCAATAACTACAGAGACCACAAGACCTTCACTCCCCCTCCCCGACATCCAACACAACATCTCCTTTGAAGATGCGATGACTTGTGATCTCGTACCAAAGTTACTTGGTTTTAATGGTCACACCGTCACCACTCTGTGTGGGTCCAAAGTAATACATTTCCCACTTCCAGTGTTATCATGTCATGCTGCTACTAAATTCCCCCCCGGAAGTTACACTTCCACCAGTATGTTGTTGGGTTTTTCAAAAACAACCAGCTAAATCAAAAAGGGATGAACTGAAGTGAAGGGACAAAGAGTATTGTTCATTCACTATTGATATCGAGTGCATAATCTATTCATTAGCCTTGATGTGAACCACCGCTGACTACTTCGACCCCCATCAAGCACCATAACAACCCTAAGAACAATACTACGCCAATTCACCCAAAGGCGGAGGCAGTGAAGGTTTCCGGTGAGTGTTAGGGGGAGACAAGCAGGGAACCTGTCACTGTTGTCACTGTGTGTGTGTGAGGGGAGGCCATCAATCACGGAGCAGAGCGAGAGGGGCAGACCCTACCCTGCTTCATGTTTACTATTCTCCGCTTTACAAAGTTTGGGAAAATACTACATAAAACCGGGGTTTCGATTAGGGAGGGGCAGGAAGAGGGGATAAGAAACAATAAGACAAAAGATGGAAGGAGGGGACCAACACTGGTAAATAGCGCAAATTGTCTACACAATGTCATCTGTGTTGAAGCTCCTCCAGCAAAACCACTCCAGGTTCTCCATCACATATAGGTATGGATAGGAGCAACCTGTCAGCACTTCACAGCTCCTCTTATCTGAAGAGAACAGCATGGTCGGAGGAGTTCTCAAAAAGCCTTTAAGACCAGGACCTTTGGGAGCGGGCAGCAATAAGCCTTCTTTAGCACGGTGAAAGTGACAGCATGGTCCCTCCCCCCCTCCCAGCCATTAAACCTCTTCCTGGATAAACAAGGGGAAGGCCCTTTATGAAGATGGAGAGGGTCACAAAGAGAGGAGCCATTGAGCCACTGAGGGGCCCGTCTTTGTTTTTGTGCTTCGGAGGGTCTTCTCAAAGGATGCTCCGATAGGAGGGGGAGCTCTATTTTTGTCTTTAAGTCCTCCTTACTGCCAGTCTTCTCTCAGCTGTGCCAAAACAGAGATGTAAACTTAATTGACTGTATCATTTGCACAAAGTGAGTTTTAATATTTTTTTGAGTGACAGAGAAGTGATTTGATTCACATTTACACTGATTTCTGTTGAAATGCTGAATAAAGAATCACTATATCATCATATAACTAACACTCAGATACATAAACATACAATATATCCTCATGTCATGAGTGCAGAATACCTGGTGCTTTGAGAAACAAAAACGACTTAAAAACAAAGTGGTTGCATTTATTTCTGTTATGACCTAATCCTTTAAATTCCATGAATATTAAATCAGGAATAACCCAATGATCATGGATTGTGTGAGTGTGTTTGCCTCTGGAGGTACCACTGTTTGATGCTGTCAAAGAGGGGCCCTGTCTTCTGGTGATGGGCTGCCAGGTCTGTTGATGGCTTGCCAGATTCAGGGCAACATGCTGTTGGAGCTGCATTTGTCTTTGGAGTGTGAATGAGGGGCACCTGTGACCTCTGGTCACGCTCTGCTTGTGTCCTACTGTGTAAGCACCACGCTCAGGACACACGCTGGGACCGTCAGCCCTTCAACTGTCCACTAAATGGACAACGATTGAACTGGCCCCACAGGGCTGCTGCTGATAAGCTATTGTGCAAACATGCACTTATATCATTAAAATCATTTTAAATCAAATTTACAGTCTGGTTTGTCAAAAGGTTATGTTGTTATATGTAGGGTTAGGGTTATCAGTTATCTCTGTTAGATCTCTCAGATAATACAGGGAAGACACCAGAAAGGAACAACATCTATTTAATCCTTGAGTAATACCAGTATCTTATTTGGTCTGGTCTTAATTTACCCCGTCACTTGGTTTATGATCATGCCCTATCTATTTCAACATGACTTCCCATCTGGCAGGAGCAGAGGCAGGCCTGCATGCTGCAACAGACGCTGCCACACCCGCCTCCCTGTGCTGACAGCACAACCTCTCAGGTTCCTTATGTATTTATTTCCAGCCAGAAAGCAGGTTTCCTCCCTGCCACTGCAAAAGGGATGTGAACAAGGTGTGGACAAGGCACACAGGAGGCGGGGGTGGGGGGGCTATATTTAAATGGCTGTTGTACAAGGGATGTTGACTTTTTAAGGGTCTGAGATTTAACTTAAAGTACAACCATGGGCAGTTGTCTGTGAATGGGACATTGATGTTAATTGACAACCGTGATGGTTTTTGGGGAAATGACAAAGACGCCATTGCAGCAAATATTGTAGTAAACATCATAGAAAATGTTTTATTCATCTCAAAAAATACAGTGCTGTTCAAGAGCTTTTCAAGGATTTTCTTGACCTCCTGGGGCTGATGAATAGTGACCATATCAAAAACAGAGAAAATAACAGCAAGCAATGAGGCCAATAATATATCCTAACGTCCATATAAAAAGACACAAATGTGTGTAAACATCCCTCTCAGGTAGGTTTTAAAAACATTTATAAAATGTACAAAAACGTCTTTTACTGTCAGTCCATTTCCTACCATGGCCTCCACACAGAGTCTGAGGTGACTGGAGGTGCAACAGGTGACATGTGATGGTTGTTTTGTGCACTCAGAGGCATAAGAGCCGCACTGGGAACAAGAAAAGCGTACTGTCCATCCGGCGTTGGCACAACCTGGAAGCCACCGTACAGCTTCATCGCTTCTGGGGTGACGTGCATCGCTGAGCCACTTTTGCAGGGCATCTGTGGAGCGGGAGCAGCTGGGATCTGTGCACCGGTCTGTCCAAGTCCCAGTGCACCTGGGTGAGGTGTATAGTAGTTCACGGCGTTGATTTGGGTCACGCAGGCCGCCAGGTGGCTGAGGAGACGAGTCCTCACCTCTGTGTTCACCCCTTCGCACGTGGACAGGAAACGCGTGACCTCTCCTACACACTCACTGAACCCGGCTCTGTATTTACCCAGGACGGATGGGTCTGTGTTCACAGCAGCTGCAGATGAAAACACAAATCCATTAATAAACAGATAGATAGATAGATATTGATATGATATATGTAGATAAGATTTTATGATTACGACATGATAGACAGATAGATATGACTACTGTAGATTAAGAGCTCATGAGTATAAAGAATATTGTTAAATAATTGACAAATTAGCTCAATTGAATAATGTAAAAACATATATTATTCATGCAGTTGCACTTTTGAAATCAGTTCCTAAGTGCAAGCACACCAGCTGCGAGTGGGCAATAAATCTTGGAGACCGTGGGAACATGTTTACCATCTAAAGTTAGACATCCAAGAACGACTGCATGCATATAAAGCTGCTCAATCCAGAAATGGCAGTTACATACCAGTCATCTGAAGTCGCTGCAGGTTCCTCAGGTGCTTCACGGTCATCTCCAGAATATCCGCCTTCTCCAGTTTGGAGTGTCTGGAGCTCTGAGCGGACAGAAGCGACCATTTAGTACTCAATTAACTCATTTGGTTCCTAAATTCAATTTATCTTGGAAGTACAAATGTTGTGCTCATCTCCTTACATCTTTCTTGAGCGCGTCCATGATGAGGGTCTTCAGCTGGCCCAGACTCTCGTTGATGCGCGCACGTCTCCGCTTTTCCATGATTGGTTTGGAGGACTTAAAACAGAAGAAAACAACTGTTGAGATGACGGTTTCTAGGATAAAATAACAGCTGGTAAACAGGCGAATATTAGCAAAACAACCAGTTCATATACCTTTCTGTTCTCAGACAGGGTCCGGGGTTTTTCTGGGGTCGAGTCCCCGCTCGCCGGTGTGGCAGCCACAGCGGACGGGGATGTTCTCTCTAAAGTACCGGCTGGCATCTTCAGCTTCACAGTTTAAAAACAAGTCCAAACTAATACTTTATCAATGACAGGACGATGCTCAACGATAAAAAGTCAGTCCAGCGCGGCGAGTCCCGCCTTCTCCTGGCGAACCACAGTTTACTGATGACAAATGTCAGAAGTGACTTCTGTCTCGTCGCCAAGCTGACGTCCAGTCCGCTCCTGTTTCCAGCGCCTCGGGTCTTATTTATAGAGCCCGGGGCTGCACGCGAGCGGCTCGTGTGCGAGTTTCCTGGGTTTCATGAGTCCGTCCAATGAGCGCGCGGGACACGGTGCCGGTGGAGGCGGCAGTGGTTCGTGCGACAAAGCGCTGCCATTGGCAAATGATCAGGATGCTGAGTAGACTGGTTTCATCCGATGAGGGTACTTTAGAGTTACAGCGGAAAGGTAAAACGGCTGGCAATAAGGTGGTGCTGACTCTGAATGAGATGGACGCGCTTTAACAAAGAGTCTGCTGCTTAGCTCGCTGCTGCTGTACTGGTAGTGCGTCATGCAATTAAATTCATGTAATCATTGTTGATTAAACGCAGTAAGCTCAGTGTGTAGCGGAGCTTGTGGCTTGGGAACAGCGGCAGGGTTGGCCGGTTCAAGTCCCACAAAATAATGGATGTGGACTGGTAGCTGGAGTGGTGCCTAGTGTCTACCTCCTGTGCACTTGCCCCGAGGTGCCTTGGCAATGGCAACCTGACCCGATTAACCATGCTCATGTGAGGCGCCCTTGGTAACTGCGGCAAAGCCCCATCACTCCACCTATCTTCTATTAAAGACAATAAAAAAAGAGTTGAAAAAAACAATTCATATCAATAATTTATGATATTTTTTTAAAAAATCACACTTTAGTCTGAAACAAATATGATATTTGTATTGATACATTTTTCAACCACCGATCTGTCTTTGTAAAGAATAATCATATAGATAAACAGCCCTTTTAAACCAGCTGGAACATCAAACTGTATTTTAGCCTCCATATAGCCTAAATAAATATGTTTCCTTTTATAATTAATTAATTAATATTTCTGTTAATGCGTTGTTTCGATGTGTCCGGCAGTGGTCAGACTGAGTGCAATAGACATGCCTGTGATGTCCCCTCTGATAGGACTACTTTATTATTATTTTTAATTGATGCTATAATTTATTATTTATTCTGTTTATGTATTACTAAAAGTTTAGAATAACAGATTCATCTTCTACGTCAATTGGCATTCTTTTATCTTCTTGTACAATAACTGAAAATATACAGTTTTAAGTTGTTTATTGTTTTGTTTTTTAAAACTACTCATCACCTGAACAATCTTTTTTAATATTTTTGCATGTTAATTTTTTTCAAATCATCCTTAAAGCGTCCTTACTACATTCTAGATATAACAGCAAACACAGTATCTACATTTTAAAGCATAGACT
>NW_023339796.1:16800889-16811485 GCF_004916995.1 Morone saxatilis | reverse complement strand
TCCAATGAGCGCGCGGGACACGGTGCCGGGGAGGCGGCGGGCTCGTGCGACAAAGCGCTGCCATTGGCTACCTGTCAGGATGCTGAGAGACTGGTTTACACCGAGAGGGTACTTTAGAGTTACAGCGGAAAGAAAACGGCTGCAATAAGGTGTGCTGACTCTGATGAGATGGACCGCTTTAACAAAGAGTCTGCTGCTGCTGCTGCTGCTGTACAGTCCCGTCATGCAATTAATTCATGTAATATGTTGATAACGGCAGTAGCTCAGTGTGTAGGGTTGGGAAACGGAGGGTTGCCGGTTCAAGTCCCAACAAAATATGGAGTGTGGACTGCGTAGCTGGAGAAGTGCGCAGTATTCAACTCCTGTGCCTGCCGAGATGCCCTTGAGCAAGCAACCTGACCCCGAAAACCTGCCTCAATGAGGCGCTGGTAACGCGGCAGCCCCATCACTCCACCATCTCTCTATTAAAAAAAAAAAAAGAGTGAAAAAAACAATTTCAATCAATAAATTATATTTTTTTAAAAATCACACTTTAGCTGAAACAAATATGATATGATGATATTTTCAACACCTCGTTTGTAAAGAAATAATCAATAATAAACGCCTTTAAACAGCTGGAACATCAACTGATTTTAGCCTCATATAGCCTACAAAAATATTTCCTTTTATTAATTAATTAATTAATATTTCTTTAATTGCGTTGTTTCGATGTGTCGGCAGTGGTCAGACTGAGTGAAGACATCACTGTGATGTCCCTCTGAAGGACATTTATTATTATTTTATTGAGTAAATTATTATTTATCTGTTAATACTAAAAGTAGAACAACAGATCATCTTCTACTCATTGGGCATCTTATCTCTGACCAATAAACTGAAAAATTACATTTTTAGTTGTTTTGTTTTGTTTTTTAAAAACTACTCATCACCAAAACACCTTTTTAATATTTGCATGTCATTTTTTCAAATACACCTAAAGCGTCCTTACTATCAGATATACAGAAAACACAGAAGCCACATTTAAAGCAAACTGATGTATGTGGAGGTCATAACATTCACAAACAGTTTGACCCATATGTTAAAATTTTATATTTAAAAATGACTTAACTGGCGATCCAGTTGTACAGGTTCTTTATCTTTGTGTGTGAGGCTTTCTTTTGAACACACACACTGTTTCAGGGGTCATTGAGTGCTTCAGAGTTTAAAGTGGGACACACACAATCCTCTGACACACTCCAGGCCTGATGTCCAGTGAAGAAGAAAATCTCTGACACACTCAGTTGTTCTCTCACTGCCACGAACTCTGACTGTTATCACAGACTGGGGGCAGGAAGCAAAGTTAAAGAGTTAACTCAAACTACACGAAGACGGCTAATTTATAGATTATTTAGTGATGTATTAATGGATGTGAGAAACATGTTTAGGCGACTGCATCTGTTGTCTGAATTGATGTTTGCAAGTAAATAAATGACCATAAATGACTTAACTGATTCAACAATAATGTCACTGCTGTAATTAAAACTTTTAGGATATATTATTGAATATGAGATAAAGACTAATCTAAAGTACATATTGACCCAATAGAGTTCAGGGCATGTTTTATAATGTTTGTGTATCTAATATAAAAATTAATAGGATTATTCTTACTGTAACCATGGCATAATTTCAACTTTTAATTTTATTTGTTAATTGCTATTTGTTTGTCACTTATTATTCTACAAATGAGAAATACAATATGAGGCACTTAACTAGGCTACTTAAAGTTAAAGTTACTTAAAGTTTCATATAAGATGGTATCCTACAATAGGATGGAAATGTATGGAAAGGGTACAAAATCCATAGCAGAAATTATAGAGCCCAATATGCAAAAAAATTATTTTTCATTGTCTCATTGATTCCTCTTATTTAGCCTCTTTTGCTAAACTAAATTCACCACTAAAACATTTTTTAATGGTGGATAAATGTATGTATAGAAAAGGCCTTTTATACAAGGATTGTGTTTAATAATAGAATAATACATTTGTTGAGGTAGAAGGAATGAAAATTTAAAAGGAGGTGGCTTTCTGTTCATTTGCTTTGAATAGTTGATTGTGGAATTTCTCAAAATAAGCACTTTGCTGTCTAAAGTATAAAATGCACTGAAAAGTAATTCTGATCCTTATAAACTGCAGTAGCGTAAAAACGTTCTCTGGTCTAGCATCTTCATCATTTATTACAAATTAGACCCTTCCCACTAATAATCCTGTTCAGAACTATGCAGCATGTGTCACCTTTGAGACACATGCCGCATAGTTTCATTGATTCATTGACAGACATCTCTGTCTGGTCCAGGTTTATCATCAGACGCCTCTGTCCTCCCTGATAGACTTCAAACACTCTCTGTGAAGCTCTTAAATCCTCAGAGGTGAAATGACCCTAAAAGCCAGGTCAGTTTTATATCCATGTCTTCCTTGCTTCCTTGAGCAAGACGACTTCAAGCACCACCGGCTTCTTGACCTGAGTCAATATTAAATTAAGTCAAATGACATTAAGTCAGACCTCCAGCCAAATTGGGTTTGACCTTTTACATAGCTAATAATAACGTTAGTCAAGGTAAGTGACCATCAGTGGAGATATTTTTCTTTAATAAAATCTTAACAGTACAAAATACCTTATTACATCTTCACCAGTGAAGATTTGAGCAGGATAACACACATGAAAAATGATGCAATTGTGTTTTTAGCCGCGTAGAAATATTTTCACAAATGAATGCTTTTTCTTTTTTCCCCGTTTCCCACTAATACACTTAATTCACATACAATAACCACCTCAGACTCTGCTACCGTTCTCCTGAGATCACTTAAAGTGCTCACTTAATCTTGTCACTGGATGTTTTAACAAGATGCTCCTTTAAAATAGCCCGAGGTTCTGCTCATGGCAGATGAGAAGGTTTCAGGAGATGAGGCCGTGCAACAATAAATTACATCCCATCAGTACTGTTTCAGTGAGCCTGCCGCTTGGCCACAAACAACCCTTTATTGTGCACACGGTGATGTAGACATGAGGTTTATAGCACAGCCCTGATCTGTATCAGTGTGGGAACCCAGGGATGGGAGGCTCCAGAGACAGAAGGAGAGAGATATAAGGTCCAGCTTGTGACTGATAACCACAAGCTGAGGGAAACAGGCAGAGAGACAATGGTTTGGTTTGGTTTATTGACCACATTCTGATATATTTAAAAACAACACGAGGAGTGAAGGCTGGCCCGTGTGGATTCAACAGATGAGCTACTGTAGCTCAAACTGCTGAAAAAGTAAATGCTGGTTTTGATAGAAAGGTGTCAGAACACACAGTTTGTTGGTATGGGAGTGAGTAGCTGCAGACCAGTCAGGGTGCCAGGGTGGTCATAATGTTACGGCTGATTGGTGTAAGTTTGAGAAGGTAGATTATAAATGAATAAAAATCCTTAAGAATCTCCACATTCTATTAAAGGTCCAGTGTGTGACATTTAGAAGATCAATTAGAAGAACTGGAATATAATATTAATAGGTATGTTTTCATCAGTATAAAATAAAATAAGAATTGTTGTGTTTTCATCACCTAAGAATGAGCCGTTTATATCTATAGATGTCGTTGGTCCCTGTCCAAAGAGTCTCCCACGATGAACTGCTACCGTGTTTCTACAGTAGCCCAAAATGGACAAACCAAACAGTGGCTCCATACAGGGCCGTGGCCACCGTAGTTTCTGCTTCACGCTTTAAAAGGGAGAGTGACACAAGGGAGATACAATCTGCAACTACACGGCTAAATCCTACACACTGGTCCTTTAAGCTTTTGTCCTAAAGTCAAGAGGATTTGACTCCTACTAAAGGAAAGTCAGGAATCAGTATCTGTCTGACACATCAAGATTTCGGTTTGCTATATTGGCTCTGGTGTTATGACTTTATGACTATGGTCATCGATGCACCACCTTCTTAAAATAGTTGTTAGAGTTAGCTGAGTGCTTCCACGTAAAATCCTAAAATTGAACTGGAAGCCAGAGATCTGAAACCTAACAACACTGTGATCACTTGAACCAGTTAGTTTTGTGTTCCAAAGCTTTTGTAATAACTGTGTGCCATGAACTGACAGCATACAAAACAACACTGGATCAAGCAGGAGGCTAAAAGTTTCAGATCTTCCTAAATCAGATATAGTTCAGGCATTTACTTTGTCCAGTACTTTTTAAACCATAGCTTCACCTCCTAGGTTGTTAGGAAAGCAACCTAAATAATTAACTGTCTGGGTCAGAGTCCTTTCTTAGCCTAAACAGACCCAGTCTTATGTAATTGTTAAAGAAGCCTTTTCTCAGATAGCCAGGTCCTTATTCTATTTCATTCATCAACTAATAATTCTTGTATGTGTTTATGAGGGACCAGGACAACTGAATCATCTGCACATAAAATCAAAGAACTTGAACAAGTCATTTTATTGTGAATAAGATGAGCTCTTATACATGGGAATTTCTAGGCTAAAATCTGTGACTGTGGCTTGAAAGTTGATAGATTGCAAAATCAAATTGACAAATTGTCCAAAAGAGACAACAGGTCTTTGCAGTGGGTACAATTCCCATACAGAGTGACCAGTTGCTTCACTCCTCTCCATCTTCACCTGGTCTGAAAGCGGTGGCCCCTGCTTTCTCCCAGCCACGGGACCGCCATGTGGGCAGCGAAATGACCATCCTCATCATCAAATACTGCGAAGGTTCTCTTTCAACTGCTGGTATGAAAACATCTCAGGCCAGGAGGGGAGGGCACAGACAGAGGGGATCACTTAAACATCTCATCCAGCGCTTCGCTCGCTCTCTCCGTCCCTCCTTCTCTCTTTGAATTGCCCCTTAAAGAGGGAAGGGGGGCCCACCCATAGCAACTACCAGCCCCCGGCTCTGCCCGCCTTTTGTCCCCCTCCCCAACAGCAGTTTCTGCTCCAGAAGCCTTAGACAAGGCCTCCATTAATTGCGGGCCTGTGTGGAATACACGTGGGACAATGGGCCCAACAGAGTGTCCAGCCCCCAGACAAGGCTGGAAACAAGTGGTACAGGAATCCGGCAGAATAGACTCGTCCTGGCTGATGTCACTGAATACATTTACCTACCTCAGAGCGCATTCACTCTGCGCTTTGTTTTATTTGGACAAAAAAAAAGAAGGAGTAGGGGGAGGTAGCGGTTTCAATGGAGAAGAGGAGCTGGAGGGGGGGGCTCAAGGATGGGAAATAACTGGTTGTCATGGTGACGTGCTGAATCAAAAATATGGTCGAATTTAGCGGAGGCAGAGATGTAAAAAGGGTAGAGGGCATTAGATTAAACCCTGCGTGAGATAAGAGAAGGCTGAAAACAGAGGTTTAGTTTTTCTAGTGTATTCAGCCCTGTTTATACGGCAATAAAGAGCGGATAAAGGAGCGGGAGATTAGCAGACTCATCTAGGCTCATGTTTGTCAACAACAACCTGAGTAGTTTCAAGTCAGCTTATTCCAAGTCAGTACACCAGCAGAGAGGATGCTTAGCTATGGCAAGTGAAGCTGCGGAGGAAAAGGGGACCATAGCAACTGGTATTTCAGCATAACAACTTGCCATCTGTCACCTAACGTGGTGGTTTCTTTCTTAAAAAAAAGCCAGCATTTAGATCTTCAACTTGGAGGCAAAGGCAATGAGACTGAAGTCTTATTGAACTCTGGGTCTCCCCCTTTGAAAAGGGAACCCAGTCATCGCCTTATCCCTCATCAAATTGAAAAACGCTTTTAGAGATTCTAAGAGAGGCCTCACATTTAATTTTTAAAACCCAGACATGAAAGTGTTCCCAAACCACATTCAGCAGTGAAAACTCTTTAAAGGACTAGTTAGCATGTAGATTATATGCATTTCACTGCATTGTCAAAGTATCTAAGTGTATTTACATGTTAATATGTTCAGGGATACTAACGTCTTGAAAAGGTATGGGGGGGGGGGAGTTTGGTTAACCGTGTATTTTCTCTCTGTGGACCATGGTAATGTGATTTCTTTGTGCCATCAAGGTTCAAACACATTCCTGTAAGGCCATGGATATTACGAGCATTGATTCCCTGCAGCAAAACAACCTATGAACCTGTTGATCCTGGGTATAAGATGAGGCTCTTGTCCATAAATATAGTGTAAAGTTAACTTAGTTAGTGCTTAAACTAGATCTTGTTTTCTTTCTGATTGATTAAAGATGGTAGAACTGGTTCTTTTATATCAGCGCCAAGCCAAAAAGAGCCCCGCTGATGCACTGCCCTGTGGTGCTTATCCTTATCCATGCTTAGTCCATATCCATGAGTGTGTTTGCATTGGGATTTATGAATGTGAAGATGGCCCATTCTTGCCACTCAAGATGACTCACAAGACCAGCGTTTTGGCCACTTACGCTGTGAAAGCAGCCTGGGGGATGCCCTTTCAGCACTCGAGGACCTCTGGCTGAGTCCCCTTCACACGGGAGATCAGCCTCACTTGGGAAAAAGTCCCTGCTCTTTACAGGGGGAGCTGTCCTGAGGGATGGCGCTCTCCTTGTCCCAGGGCCTCCCTTCTTCACCTGCCGGCTTAGTGCTCATCACTTATGCACATAATCCCTGGTTAGTGCATGTGATCCACCAGCCCGGGCCCAGGCCCTTGGCCCCCGAGCCTCCCTTGCTCACATGCTTGCTGGGTGGCTCCTGGGTGGCCATGGCAACTCTCATCTTCTCATGACAGTTAGGCTTCAGTCATGGCTCTAAGTCCCTCTTCAGTCTCTGTGCGTCTTTTTCTGTCCGCTGCTTTCTGTCTCCTAAAGCCCTCCTCTGTTTGTGTGTTGCTCTATCTATGGCTCTCTGTGTCTCTTTTCTCCCGGTTTGGCTGTTCCCATGCTTTAGCCCAGCTGAGTCTGAGAAACCGGCTATAACTCAGCAACAGTGTGGCACCCTCAGGGGCCACAAAGGTGCATTAATGCTATTCTAGTATAAATTTAAAGACTGGATTCATCATTACTACACATTGTGGACCAAATGAAGGCCTGACCTCATTTTATTGTGAGTCTGATCTGTAAACTGAGATTGTAAGATACACTTGTGCTCTTCTTTTCAGTGTGGTCACACCAGGCCTCTGAGTGCAGATCATTTTACCCCGATGCAAACCCCGCAGCCTCAACCATTAGTTTGTTTAAAGCACTGAATATCGCACTGGGCCTTCTCAGGGGAGAGCCAGAGAGGCAACCCAGTGATGCTGTGTGGCCCCACACTAACAAGTGTCACAGTGATCCGGGCCGGTCCTCCCCCTGTGTGAACGCCATGTGAGAGGCGGCTTCATCCATGCCCCTGCCACCTCCGCACAAGGCCCTCCATTGACTTCTAACCTGTTGAGGGACCACAGGAGACAAAGAGCTGCAGGGTGGGGCCCGTCCCTCCGACAAGCCTGTGAACAAACGTTAACACGGCTGCAACTGTCCACCCCCTGAATCACTGAATTTATTGACCAACCACAGAGCCCATTCAGGCCTGGAAGGTCTGATAAAGGAAAGGGGACTGGGACGCCATGAAGGCCAGGGGAAGGAGCCCATGCTTAGGGGACAGGAGGGAGGAGAAGGGCTTTGTGACTGTCTGGTGGGTCACAGACCTTTTACCAGACGTGGGTGCTTTTGTGTCATCTGTAAAATGAGGCCAACCGTAAGTGAGCATCAGGTTGGCCTTGTGTCCTGACTATTAATCATGACGAGGGCCTTATGAGCGTCCGGCAACCTTCAGGGAAGCTGCAGCAGATTGACGTCTGCTTGTGGAAGAATAAGAAAAAGCATGTGTGTGTTGGGTGTTAACAGACATATTGAGAAAGCACGTGAAATGACAATTTGTGGTGCAGAAAGTGTGTTACTGTGGCCGTTGCGTTACAATTTATTCTAAGCAGGTCTTATCTCTCTGTGGGGACTGATGGGAGCAAAGAAACAGTAAACAAAGACTGTGTGCATAGGCCCAAATCTTGAAAGTACACAACTCAGACAAAAAAACGTATGGGTAAAAGAGAAAGGAGATGAAGTCCAAAATGTTTGAAATAGCACACGTCTGAGCGCAAGCTTGAGAAAATCTTTTTGAGCGAGTAGCTAGCTGTGAGGAAGAAAGGCTGTGTGTTTTAGCTTCTTTATGTCTTTCCACCACTCTCCATCTGTTGCTCTAACGATACAAAAGGAATACAGCAGAGTTTACACAAAAACCCATATTGCTTTGTGGAGAGGCAACACTATCCACGAAACTACATGGCAAACACCGATCGAAAGCAAGACATCCCAGCTCTGTACACATCAGTGTTTACTGAAAAGATGATCCGTGCAAGTCAGGGAGACACACATGAATTCATGATGCCTCCTCATCCTCATCATGAATATTCCCAAAAAGGCTCTTCCCTGATCTGTGGGAGATTCTTTTCTTTTTGGTACAAGCCAGGACCCCCTTCCCTTATTCACAGTCCCCCCTAAATCCACCCATTCACTGCCTATAGGCCCTGATCTCCACATGAAATGATACCCCTCTTTCTCCTCCACTCTCGCGCCTTTAAGCGCCCATATGCCAGGCAGCGAGGAGGCTGGGAAAACCCATAATTGATCAGTAAGTCTTGGCTGAAAAAGTGTGACCAAGGTCAGCCCCCCACGAAGCACGCAAGAGTGGCTTAATATACAGATTTATTGGGAAATGTAATAGGAGTTCTGCAGAGCAAACACAGGAATATTTGTTGACAGACAGAAACACTTTTGTCACATTGTAGAAATAAGAAAATAAGTAAAAATACTGTATTACAATTTACAAAAACATATATAGAAAGAAAATTTAAGGATTTAGGTGACTAAATTTCACATTTATCATCATCATATTCATTTTTAAACTCAACTAGAAAAATATGTATACAACAGCTGTGAACAGTTACATAAAATTATGATATAAAAATTAAATGTTAAAATCAACTGTTGAAATTGACAGAGCAGCAAGTGTGTCATTGATTTGTTTTGATTAACCGAATTGCTTTAATTAATTCATTAAAACATAATCAGTTGTATACAGTACCTTAGTGATGTTAAATGTTGTAATTTTTCCTTTCAAACATTTAATTAAAAAAGAAAGTCATGTTTTAAGAAAAACGCATATAGATTTTTATAATGCATTCAAAGGACACAGAAGTAGTTAATGTTGATCATCTTATTAACTAACACACTCTCTTGCTCTCTCTTTTACACAACCACACACACATATCGGCACTGGCAAAAAAAAATTAAAAAGGGACACAGAAATTTCTGCTTCTTCCACAGGAAGAATTCCGACTGAAGTGACTCTGACAGAAACGCAGCAGTGGAATGTTTTCTGTCTCAGGAATACAACAGTACCAATTGTGTGAAATTGCAAAAGGCATTTGTCTCTCATGTTTCTTTGAATCCATAGGACCTAATACAGTTTAACTTTTAGATTTTAGGAGCAGCAAACCTTAGTGGACGACTGTATGTTTTTGTTCACAGTGAAGTGGAAAGATTCATCCAGTTCTTTTAGTGTCAGACATGACTGAATACTGAATCTGGTGATATTTCTGATGTTTTGTTCAGTGGGAGAAAAATGCATCTCACTTAGTTCAGATCTTTCAAATACTGAGTCAGATAATAACAACAGTTTAAAACAAGGAAAAGGTCATTCTCCGTGTCCAGTGTAGTTAGTAAGACATCAAGTCATGTTAAAGGAATAGTTCGACATTTTGGGGAAGAATACTTATTTGTTTTCTTGGTGAGAGTTGGATGAGAAAATTGATACCACTTTCATTTAAAATTAGTGAGCTTCAAAAGATTATAACATTTAGACAGAGACAGGCTAGTTGTTTACCCCTACTTTGAGTCTTTGTACTAAGCTAAGCTAGCTGACAACTGTCACTACCTACATATTTACCGTCCTAAGAGTGGAATTAAGGCATTTACCAAAATGCTTAACTATCCCTTTAACAGAGGCCTCTGGCTCAAGTTTGTCCGTTCTGACGAGGTGAATCAAAGTGAAAGATATGTATGAGCAGTTCACAGTGTCAGTCAGTTGTTGCAGTAGGAGGCCTCGCCTTTATGAGGCTCCTGGATTGTTCGCTGGCATCCAGCAGGCTCGACATCCCATAAACATTATCTGAGCATCCGTCACATCTCTGAGCTTAACCCAAGCTAAGTCAACATTAAGGATGTGTGGGGAGTTTTTTAAATTTAGTCTGTGCAGTGGTTTTGGTTGTTGGTGTCAGAGGGGGGCAGAGATGTGAGATTGTGGTTCAGTGGCGCAGGTGACAGAGGAGGGTTTGGGGGGCCAGTCAGCATCGTCCTGCAGCTCCAGGGCCAGGTGCATGTAGCGCACCCTTGGGGGCTTGTTTCTCCGACAGAACAACCAGGAGAGGAAGGATGAGCCCCAGCGGTCATTGGCCACCTGGGGACACGTAAAGTATGAACATTAGAATGAAAAAACTAGTTAGTACTGAATGCATAAGGGAGCCTCTTCAGGATCTGGTTTTCTATAGTTTTGTGACCAACTTGCTTGTGTATCTAGATTTCAATTTTTTCACATTACAACATGATCCACAGATTTTTTTTATTTTTTTTTTTT